>NC_086450.1:456240524-456545360 GCF_028390025.1 Pseudophryne corroboree | reverse complement strand
AGTGTGACAGCCTTCCAAGGAAGAAACTTGACATCTACCGCCTGTAAAGGCTCAAACCAATCCGATTACAGGAACTGCAGAACACATTAAGATTCCACGGTGCCATAGGTAGCACAAAAAGTAGTTGGATGTGCAGAACCCCTTTCAAGAAAGTTTGAACCTCAGCAAGAGCAGCCAATTTTTCTGGAAGAAATTGGACAAGGCTGAGATTTGGACTTTTATGGAGCCCAAGAGTAGGCCCACATCCACACCTGCTTGCAGAAAGAGGAGAAACCATCCTAGTTGAAACTCCACCATAGAAAACTTCTTGGATTCACACCAAGACACATACTTTTTCCAAATCCGATGGTAATGTTTAGACGTTACCCCCTTCCTTGCTTGTATCAGGGTAGGAATAACTTTTTTCGGAATGCCCTTCCAAACTAATATTAACCTCCATGCCATCAAACGTAGTAGCCATGGTAAGTCTTGATAATCGAATGGCCCCTGTTGCAGAAGGTCCTCGCAAAGAGTAAGAGGCCTCGGATCCTCCAGCGGTAACTCCAGAAGATCCATGTACCAAGCCTTTCTTGGCCAGTCCAGAGCAATGAGGATCATCTGATCTCTTGTTCTTTTTATGAGTTTGAGAACCCTTGGGATGAGTGGAAGTGGAGGGAACACATACCCTAACTTGAACACCCACGGAGTTACCATGGCATCCACCACCACCACCACACCCAAAAACAACAAATAAAGAAAAGATATCACCAAGCTGTCTTCAGGCGCTGACAAATTTCACATGAAGTTACTTCTGGAGAATGAAGTTTGTCATTCAATTGTTACCTCCAACATAAAACATAAGAAAATACAATAGTGTAATCCTTTTTACACTCAAACACACTCCCATCAGAATTGTAGGTAGAATCCGCACCATAAGGTGTTGTCTACCTTTAGGTAGACAATTTTTGCATGAAGCAGGAGAGGATTTGATCCTTATTGCAATTCAAACTCTTCCTCCATTCACCTCCCCGTTGTTGGATACCATAGAAGGGATATAGACAAGTATAGTGTAATATTGCATTTTTTAATAATAAAAACCAGAATGAATGACTGGACTCTCACCATAAAGAAGAATAAACAAGGCAGAATGACATAAAACCAGGCGTCCCCAGCACCTCGCGATCCCTCCTATGGGTCCTGTTCCAGACACCTCTGTCCTCCACAAAGCTTGAACCAACGCGTTTCAATACTTTTAAGTATCTTTTTCAAGGCATATGTTATCACATACCGGGGATATCACTTTATACCCCCTTTAATGATGTCATCTATTACAATTGCAAAACCTATTGCCAGACATGGATCTACTGTCATAATAAACACCCCATACATTTCATTGAACATATGTTCCTCCCAATTGTCCATTTCAGATGTTCTAAAAGTCTCCGTTTGGTGCCAAAGTTCTCTTATTTCCAACGAGAATGGAAGTAATTTCACTTCCGTATTCGCTTTCCATTGGTACTCCTTCCGTAGTCGTCACATCCGGTAACAGCCCACGTGTGCGTTCCACTTCTCGTAATGTGCTCTTTCCAGTGGCGTCACTTCCGATGATGGATCGCATAAGCATTTCACTGTTGGTTTTGACCAATCACATCATGTCATTATCTCGCTGTACAGCTAGTTTGTATTAGAGGAAAGGTCTCATTAAGAATGATCATCCTCGTTTCTTTGGCGCCGCCATCTTTGGAGGAATAATTCTTTATTATCCCTCCATTCTTAATTATTAAGTCCAGAATTATCCCTCCAAAGATGGCGGCGCCAAAGAAACGAGGACGATCATTCTTAATGAGACATTTCCTCTAACACAAACTAGCTGTACAGCGTGATAATGACATGATGTGATTGGTCAAAACCAGCAGTGAAATGCTTATGCAATCCATCATCGGAAGTGAAGCCACTGGAAAGAGCACATTACGAGAGGTGGAACGCACACATGGGCTGTTACCGGATGTGACGACTACGGAAGGAGTACCAATGGAATGCAAATACGGAAGTGAAATTACTTCCGTTCTCCTTGGAAATAAGAGAACTTTGGCACCAAACGGGGACTTTTAGAATGTCTGAAATGGACAATTGGGAGGAACATATGTTCAATTAAATGTATGGAGTGTTTAGTATGACAGTAGATCCATGTCTGGAAATAGGTTTTGCAATTGTAATAGATGACATCATTAAAGGGGGTATAAAGGGATATCCCCGGGATATCTAAAGGTAGACAACACCTTATGGTATAGATTCTACCTACAATTCTTATGGGAGTGTGTTTGAGTGTAAAAAGGATTACACTATTGTATTTTCTTATGTTTTATGTTGGAGGTAACAAATGAATGACAAACTTCATTCTCCAGAAGTAACTTCATGTGAAATTTGTCAGCACCTGAAGACAGCTCGGTGATATCTTTTCTTTATGAGTTGAGAGAGCAATGCTCTGTAACAGCTTCTCCCCGGAAGAGGTCTTTATCAGCAGATCGTCCAGATATGGAATAATGTTCACTCCCTGCTTGCGGAGGAATAGCATTAGCTCTGCCATGACCTTGGTAAACACCCTCGGTGCTGTGGAGAGGCCAAATGGTAGCACCTGGAACTGATAGTGACAATCTAGCAGCGCAAATCTCAGATAAGCCTGGTGAGACGGCCAGATCGAAATGTGAAGGTACGCATCCTTGATATCCAGGGATACCAGGAATTCGCCCTCCTCCAGACCTGAGATCACCGTTCTCAGAGACTTTATCTTGAATTTGAATTCCCTCAAGTAGGGGTTCAATGACTTTAGATTTAATATCGGCTTTACCGAACCGTCCGGTTTCGGTACCACAAACAGGTTTGAGTAATAACCCTTGTTTGTAAGGTGAGGTGGAACTGGAACAATGACATTTGTTTGTACCAATTTTTGAATGGCTTCCTGTAGGATAGCACTTTCTGTCAGCAAAGCTGGTAAGCCTGATTTGAAGAATCTGTGTGGTGGGAGTTCTTGAAACTCCAGTCTGTACCCTTGGGTAACAATGTCTTGTACCCAGGGTCTAGGCATGATGATGTCCAAACGTGATTGAAATGCCTAAGTCTTGCTCCCACCAACCCAATCCCCAGGCTGGGAGGTCCACCGTCATGCTGAAGATTTTAAGGAAGCAGAACCTGGCTTCTGTTCCTGGAAACCTGTTGGTGCAGGTTTTTCTAGATTTTCCCCAACCTCCTCTAAAGAATGTGTAAGGGGGTTTGGACTTTTTAAAATTTGTGGTCCGAAAGGACTTGCTTTGTAGATGTAGGATAAGATTTCCTAGCCGGTGGCACTGCTGAGGGAAGGAAGGTTGACTTACCCGCAGTTGCTGTGGAGATCCACGCATCTAACGTGTCCCCAAACAGAGCCTGACCTGTTAAGGGTAGGTTCTCCACACCTTTCTTGGATTCTGCATTCACAGACCATTGGCGCAGCCAGAGTCCTCTGCATGCCGAGACAGCCATGGAAGAAGCCCTTGCATTAAGTTGGCCAAGGTCCTTCATGGCTTCCACCATGAAACCTGCAGAATCCTTTATGTGACGTAAAAACAATTCAATGTCACTCCTATCCATAGTATCTAATTTCTCTAGTAATGTGCCTGACCACTTTACTACGGCTTTAGAAATCCATGCACAAGCAATAGTGGGCTTTAAAGCCATGCCTGTAGCTGTGTATAGTGATTTGAGCATAGTCTCAATCTTGCGGTCAGCCGGCTCTTTTATCGCGGTTGAACCAGGGACAGGTAAAACCACCTTTTTAGACAACCTAGATACAGAAGCGTATTAGTTTATATAATAGGGTCCTTAGATGAGGTAGTGGCAGCTGAATACTGCAAAACCTCTACAGATTGTTGTAAAACCTGCATTACTTTCTCATTATGTGACATTCTAGATGAAATCTGGGATATCATTCCCCTTATAGAATCCACCTAAGGGGGTTCTGCCTGAGAAGGCTGTGTAGGTACATGGCAATCCTGAGTACATGGAATAGACTCTTTAGGAGAAGATACACACTCTGCAGCACAAGATACAGAGTCCCTAGACATGTTAATGTGAGATATACAGCCACACACAAACAAGAAAATGTCAGACACAGTTTCTCCCAGAGTACCTTCAGAGAGTCACAGAGTATAAGGAGCCAGCCACACAGTGCCCCAGAAAAGAGTTTAAAAGGACCACTATGTACCACCCAAGTGCAAAAAATGTATATAACACATGTAACTGTGACAGGTAAGTTGGCACCTCTCAGCTCTGTACCCCATAGCATCTGCACTCCCTGCAACTATGGTAGCTACACCCTTGCACAGGAGTGAGAAGAACCTCATCCATCTTTATACAGTACTTTTAGTCTACTTTTAATGACAACCACTTAAGTGACCCTACTTATTGTTTGCTTGTCAGGTGAATAAATGACACTGAATAAAACTGGTGTAAAAGATATGAGCTGTAATTGAGGATTAATCATGAAAAGCATAGAAGGAATGAAAGCAGGCTGAACATAGACAGAAGCTTCAGCAAAGTAAGGATCAAGAAGAGCAGACTGAAAGCCTGATACCATTAATTTTATAATCTTTGATAACTTATTACCCAATGTAATTATAATTCACGTTTTGCAAATTATCCTTGCTGTGGAATACTCCCTTTTATCCCCAGTTGTCTCAACAGAGCATTTCTCACATCTTTATTCCGTAGACTGTAGATCAGAGGGTTTATCATGGGAATAACAACTACGTACAGTAGAGAAAAGACCGGTTCTAGGACATTGGAGTATTCTGATGGTGGCATCATGTACACAGACAAACATGTAATGTAGTACATAATGACGATGAAGAGGTGGGATGAGCAGGTAGAGAAGGCTTTCTTTCTTCCATCCTTTGATTTTATGTGTGAAATTACATTGATTATTTTTGTATAGGATGTCATATTGAATATGATTGGGAAAAATCCAAATATTAAGCTATCCATATAGATAAAAATTTTAAATTCTTCAGTGCCGGTACAGGAGATATGAAGCACAGCTTTACCATCACAGAAAAACTGGTGTATGACATGTGACTGACAGAAGGACATGCATGATACTGGGATTGTAAACACCAATGAGTTTAAAATTCCTGATATCCAAGTACCAGCTGTAATTAAGAGACAGTTTTTCCTGTTTAAGATATATTGATAGTGTAAAGGATGACATATAGCAACATATCGGTCATATGCCATAATGAATATTAGTACATCCTCTGTGGATCCAACAAAAACATAAAAGTACATCTGGGTGAAGCATTGTATGAAGAACATTGTATTATCTCCAGATAGTAACATGTAAAGCAGGTTAGGGACAGTATTGGTTGTATAACAAATATCTACTAAGGCCAGGTTACAGAGAAACAGATACATGGGGGTGTGTAACTGGGCATCAAGATATATCACTGTGATTATAAGAGCATTAATAAGTACTCCTAATATATACAGTGAAATAAACCCACTGGAAATAAATGATGTATAATCAGAGTTTGCAAATAACGACACTAAGTAGAAATCTTTAAGATCAGTCTTGTTCTCCATGTTGTATTCAGGGTATTCTGTAAAGAAACCTACTTATTACCATATTAACAGTCACTGTCTCAGAGTCATATAGTATTTACATCTGGTGCTGTTATTGGTGATGAAGATTATTATGTCCTAAATGTATAACTGTGCATCCCACATTCTCGTACCTCTATGACCAACACCTATTAATTTGTACTTAGTAAAGACATAGCACTAAAATAATGAATGTGGAATTGTAAATAACATCATCAATAAATCAATAAACAACATACTGTATATGTTGTTCATTCTACAGTGCTGTCCTGCCCCAGGCATTTGTCTAGACTCTCTTTTTCTGGTATATATTGCACTGCATTATGTATACAACATGTCAAAAGTAGATTATTGAATCAGTAGATTATTGAATCACAGCTACTAGTTAAAATAAAAACAGATTAATTATTATTTTGCACATGATCTTTTTTGCTGTTAGCTATGGACAAGGCCAGATTAAGGGAGGGGCTACAAGGGTGGTTGTCCCGGCCTCTCACACATTGGGGACCCCCCCCCCCCCAAAGGCTAATTTGACCATGGAATTCGGACAATGGCTGCTGCTGCTCAGGCTGCATGCAGTGCTGCACAGAGTGGCTCCCGAACTCCTCATCAGTGGCCCACAACATCATGTGTGTGCTTTTGATGAAGGGACTTTGGAGCTGCTTAGCCCTATGTCTTAGCAGCGGCATCCCTTTCCCCAATGGCAGTTGTAACAAAACACAGGAGATGAGTACCCAGGTGGCACAGAGGCTAAGTGGGGGGTGGGCTGGGGTGCCCTATGGCCATATTGGGGTTAAGGGGGTAGTGGACACGGAAAGAGATAATTTTATTGGAGGGGGACCCCACAATTTAATTGCCCTGGGCCCCCACAAGCCGTGATTCCAAGCGATGCAATGCCAACACTCTATCACACAAACCCCTCCCCCACCCACCCCCAATGTAGTGGAGGAACATGGTCAATAATCTGATATTTTAAAGCAGACAGGGGATGAAATTTAGAACAAAAGTGTCTCGTGACTGGTTGATCATTAGATTTCCCACAAATAGTGTAATTAATAGATGACCAATGGAGAGCCATACGGTCCCTAAAAGTCCAACTTGACAATTAAACATAAAGTACCTGGCAAGTGCACATCAGAGGGGTGACAGTGTGTTGGCATTGCATCGCTTGGAATCACGCTGGATATATAAACTGAACACTTTTACAGCCATTTGGATTGAGGGAAAAAATTAATTGGAACGCTCTTTAATGCACTGTATTTGTATGGTTATATTTATTCTCTGGTTGCTTTACTTTATCAGTTTGGTGAAGTGAATTAGGGAGAGCACGCAGTAGTTACTGTGGTATAGCTATCAATAAGGTATTTACAGCTGCGGTTCATGTTCTGCTTGAGTTGATTACTGACAACCCCATATACCAGGGACCAGTTGTAGACTTTGTTTTACAGCTTTTGATGTTGATTCTCACTAGAAACTACTTTTTCCATGATGGTCAGTATTTTGTACAGTGCTCAGGGTGTGCGATGGGGTCCTCAGTGGCCCCATCATATGCAAATGCCTCCATGTATGCAATAGAGAAACAGCTATTTTACATTGAAGGCGTAATGAATCCTAGAATCCTTCTCTAAAGAAGGTTTATAGATGACCTATTAATAATCTGGGTAGGTACAGAATAAAAATTGATCAATTTATTGGAATCACATAATGTGTCTACTAGTCAGGCCAAATTAACATTCAACATAAGTGCCGAGTGTATACAATATTTGGACGTTAATATCCAATTATGCAATCAACAACTGCAGACTAGTATTTACAGAAAAAGCACAGACAGAAACAACCTGTTATGCCACGAAAGCTTTCATCCTTTACCATTACGTAAAAGTTTGCCTTATTCCCAACTATTAAGAGTTAAATGCATAACCTCTGAACTATTGTAAGTAGAGCCAGCTTTGGATCAGATGATACAAAGATTCGCTGAACGGGGTTATGATAGGAGGGAATTGGTTAAACAAAAGGTGATGGGTTTGTCACGAGAAACATTGTTAACCCCGAAAGTGAAGCAACAGTTGCCCAATACTAGTATACCATGGGTTAATAGGTATACCACTCATAGCAATGAATCAATAAAAAAAAGCTAAACAGTGGTGGCCCATGGTCAGTTCGGATAAGGATCCTTCCTTTATTTAAGAATACATGTTTAATGCCCAGCTATATGCGTAATAAAAACTTGAAAGATAAAATGGTCAAGTTAGACATTACAGGCTTGGATAGTAAACGGCCGACTCACTTTTTGAGTCAGAAACCTGGATGTTTTAAGTGCTTGGGCTGCACTACGTGCAGCTCAATGATGACCAGCAGTACATTTAACCATCCATACACAGGCAAAAAATGTCAGATCAAATTTCCTGTCACGTACTACAACATATGTAATTTACATGTTGACATGTCCCTGTGGACTATCCTATGTGGGAAAGACTCAGCGTCAATTCCGAGAGCGGATAGCTATGCGTAGGATGGCCATTAGACAAGCAGTGGAATCAGGCAGCGCAACATTTTGTTATGGCAAAACATAATATAGCCTCGCTAAGATCTATTATACTAGATCATGTACCAACCATAAGGAGAGGGGGTGACAGGGCCAAAATGCAGTTAAAACGTGAGAGCCAGTGGATCCTTATACTGGATGCTATAGCACCAAGGGGTTTAAATGAAACAATGGGGTTACAATGTTATCTTTAGCTCAGTGATTATATTCTGACCCTAAGTATTTTTCAGTATAGTTTTATATTATTCCTGGTTTGTGATGGAATTTCTCAGCTACTTCATGATAAATGGGATATGATGTTGTGTAGTATACCATCGGGGATAGCAGTATACATTACCTGTTTGGAAATGTTATTGGGATAGCTGATTTTTGTCTATTAAGTGCTGTGATAAATAGCCTGTGATTCATGTTTTTAAATGGTGTATTTGTTTATAGAAACTTGGTATCCAGGGGCTTTGCCTGTTCGGCGGATCGGGGTGACGTCAGGGTTCTGTGACATCGGATTCAGATGCATGGACCTGGGGCCGCCAGCCACTGCCAGGCAGGTGAGTGCACTTATGTTTTAAACTTGTGCTGTTGGAGGTGTATATATATATATATATATATATATATATATATATATATATATATATATATATATATATTTGTTGTTCTCAGTGTTTGCGAGTCCTGGCCTGGCTATGGGTATAAGCCCGAAACGTAGGTGTAATAAAGGCATGTTTTAAACCACATCATCAGACAGTAGAGTGCAGCTGGTATACGAATCTTATATATATATATATATATATATATATATATATTAGAGATGAGCCGGTTCGGTTCTCCGAGAACCGATACCCCCAGAACTCCACATGGTTTTTCACGGGTCTGAGGCACCCTCAGTTCTTCCCACCTGACTCGGAAAACCCGAACGAGGCAAAACGTCATCATCCCGCTGTCAGATTCTCACTAGATTCGGAATTCATATAAAGAGCAGCGCGTCGCCGCCATTTTCACTCGTGCATTGTAGAGAGAACGAGAGGACGTGGCTACGTTCTCTGAGTGGAAAGCTCAATATCAGCTCAATATCACTGCTCATTGTCTTGTGCTGCATTGTGGTGACCAGTATACTACAGTACAATAGTCCAGTGCTGCATCTCGCTGCTCAGTGTCAGTTCTAGTATACTCATCAGTGCTCAGAATCACTGCTCATTGTCTTGTGCTGCATTGTGGTGACCAGTATACTACAGTACATTACTAAAAGTCCAGTGTATTGTGCTGCATCTTGCTGCTGTAGGGTGTTGTGGTAGTGTCCTGTCACTGTGCATAGGTCATTATCATTCCAGTCACAGTGGTATCTGGTATCTATCTAGTGGTATCTAATTCCAGACATTACTGCCGTCTAATTCCAGATATATTACTGGCATATAATTCCACACATTAAAAAATGAAGAACAAAAGTTTGGAGGGTAAAATAGGGAAAGATCAAGATCCACTTCCACTTAGTGCTGAAGCTGCTGCCACTAGTCATGGCAGAGACGATTCAATGCCATCAACGTTGTCTGCCAAGGCCGCTGCCCAATGCCATAGTAGAGAGCATGTCAAATCCAAAAAACAAAAGTTCAGTAAAATGACCCAAAAATCTAAATTAAAAGCATCTGAGGAGAAACGTAAACTTGCCAATATGCCATTTACGACACAGAGTGGCAAGGAACAGCTGAGGCCCTGGCCTGTGTTCATGGCTAGTGGTTCAGCTTCACATAAGGATGGAAGCACTCATCCTCCCGCTAGAAAAATGAGAAGACTTAAGCTGGCAAAAGCACAGCAAAGAACTGTGCGTTCTTCTAAATCACAAATCCCGCAGTCCAGTTCCTGATATTTAAATTGAAGATGTCACTGTTGAAGTACACCAGGATGAGGATATGGGTATTGCTGGTGCCGAGGAGGAAATTGAGAAGGAGGATTCTGATGGTGAGGTTGTTTGTTTAAGTCAGGTACCCGGGGAGACACCTGTTGTCCGTGTGATGAATAAGGCCATTGACATGCCTGCTCAAAATACAAAAAAAAATCACCTCTTCGGTGTGGAATTATTTTAACAGAAATGCAGACAACAGTTGTCAAGCCATGTGTTGCCTTTGTCAAGCTGTAATAAGTAGGGGTAAGGACATTAAACACCTAGGAACATCCTCCCTTATACGTCACCTGGAGTGCATTCATCAGAAGTCATTGACAAGTTCAAAAACTTTGGGTGACAGCGGAAGCAGTCCACTGACAACTAAATCCCTTCTTCCTCTTGTACCCAAGCTCCTGCAAACCACACCACCAACTCCCTCAATGTCAATTTCCTCCTTAGACAGGAATGCCAATAGTCCTGCAGGCCATGATACTGGCAAGTCTCATGAGTCCTCTCCTAACTGGGATTCCTCCGATGGATCCTTGAGTGTAACGCCTACTGCTGCTGTTGTTACTGCTGTTGCTGCTGTTGTTGCTGCTGGGAGTCGATCGTCATCCCAGAGGGGAAGTCGGAAGATCACTTGTACTACTTCCAGTAAGCAATTGACTGTCCAACAATCCTTTGCGAGGAAGATGAAATAGTAGTCATCCTGTTGCAAAGCGGATAACTCAGGCCTTGACAACTATGTTGGTGCTAGATGTGCGTCCGGTATCCGCCGTTAGTTCACAGGGACTTAGAGAGTTGCTTGAGGTAGTGAGTCCCCGGTACCAAATACCATCTAGGTTCCACTTCTCTAGGCAGGCGATACCGAGAATGTACACAGATGTCAGAAGAATTGCGGGCCGCTTTTGGCATTCAGCCACCGCATGCCGAAGACTGGAGCACCAGCAAACACTCCTGAACATGCCCTGCCATCAGCTGAAGCAAGAGGTGGTAACGAGTTGGAATTCAACCCTCTATATGCTTCAGAGGATGGAGGAGCAGCAAAAGTCCATTCAAGCCTATACAGCTGCCTACGATATAGGCAAAGGAGGGGGAATGCACCTGACTCAAGCGCAGTGGAGAATGATTTCAACATATTGCAAGGTTCTCCAATCCTTTGAACTTGCCACACGTGAAGTCAGTTCAGACACTGCCAGCCTAAGTCAGGTCATTCCCCTCAACAGACTTTTGCAGATGCAGCTGGAGAGATTGAAGTAGGAGCTAAAACGGAGCGATTCCGTTAGGCATGTGGGACTTGTGGATGGAGCCCTTCATTCGCTTAACCAGGATTCACGGGTGGTCAATCTGTTGAAATCAAAGCACTACATTTAGGCCACCGTGCTCAATCCTAGGTTTAAAGCCTACGTTGTATCTCTCTTTCCGGAAGACACAAGTGTGCAGATGTTCAAAGACCTGATGGTAAAACACTTGTCAAGTCAAGCGGAACGTGACCCGCCGACAGTTCCTCCTTCATTTTATACCGCCACTGGAACTGCCAAGAAAAGGATAAAATTTCCAAATCCACCTGCTGGCGGTGATGCAGGGCAGTCAGGAGCAAGTGCTGACATCTGGTCCGGACTGAAGGACTTGCCAACGATTACTGACATGTTGTCTACTGTAACTGCATATGATTCTGTCACCATTGAAAGAATGGTGGAGAATTATATGAGTGACAGCATCCAAGTAGGCATGTCAGACAGTCCGTACGTATACTGGCAGGAAAAAGAGGCAATTTGGAGGCCCTTGCACAAACTGGCTTTATTTTACCTAAGTTGCCCCCCCTCCAGTGTGTATTCCGAAATAGTGTTTAGTGCAGCCGGTCACCTTGTCAGCGATCGTCGTAGGAGGTTACTTCCAGAAAATGTGGAGAAGAGGATGTTCATCAAAATTAATTATAATCAATTCCTCTGTGGAGATATTTGCCAGCAATTGACTCCAGAAAGTACACAGGTACCTGTGATGGTGGATTCCAGTGGGGACAAATTAATACTTTGTGAGGAGGGGGATGTACACGGTGAAAGGGGTGAGCAATTGGATGATAAGGAGGAGGTGAACATTTTGCCTCTGTAGAGCCAGTTTGTGCAAGGAGAGATTGATTTCTTCTTTTTTGGTGGGGGCCCAAACCAACCAATAATTTCAGCCACAGTCGTGTGGCAGACCCTGTGGCTGAAATGATGGGTTTGTTAAAGTGTGCATGTCCTGTTTATACAACATAAGGGTGGGTGGGAGGGCTCAAGGACAATTCCATCTTGCACCTCTTTTTTTATTTATCTTTGCATCATGTGCTGTTTGGGGACTAGCATTTTTAAGTGCCATCCTGTCTGACACTGCAATGCTACTCCTAGATGTGCCAGGTGTTTGTGCCGCCCACCTGGGTCACTTAGCTTAGTCATCCAGTGACCTCGTTGCAAATTTTGGGACTAAAAATAATATTGTGAGGTGTTCAGAATAGACTGGAAATGAGTGGAAATTATGGTTATTGAGGTTAATAATGCTATAGGATCAAAATTACCCCCAAACTCTATGATTTAAGCTGTTTTTGAGGGTTTTCTTTTAAAAAACACCCGAATCCAAAACGCACACAAATCTGACAAAAATTCTAAAGGGAGGTTTTGCCAAAACGCGTCCGAATCCAAAACACGACCGCGGAACTGAATCCAAAACCAAAACCGAAAAATGCCCGCTGCACATCTGTAATATGTATAAATAAATAATATATATGTATATATATATATATATATATATATATATATATATATATATACATATATATTATTTATTTATACATATTACAGATGTGCAGCGGGCATTTTTATATAGTTTACAATAAACCCAGCACTCCACAGATGCAGTAATACCCTCTTACCTTATATCCCTTCCCAAACACCACATAGACACCCAAGGATTGGCTGCGCTCTCGGGCCCAGACTCGGCCCGAGTCTATGGCACAGGAGAATGACATCATTGCGCACACCAGCAATGCACATCCAGGATGTTACTGGTAACTTAGCAACCCAGCGCTGTGACAATATAAAACATTTCAACATTACTTCCATATACAGAAGTAAATAAAGCAGATTATAAACAAGAGCAGCGTTGTCATTTCTCAGAGCATCAACAACATACATGTATACTACATATCTAGCACATTAATAAAACAGACATCAAATATCGTGTAAAAAATGGTACATGCTGGAGAGCATATTCAAATATCCAGACTGATACAGGATACATAGTAAACATGCATTAGGCTACAAAGATATATCAACAAGGCATCATATATTTGCAAATAATCATTACTAAGAGGGCACATATGTCAAAAGCAGCAATCAAATAAAACTTGAGAATTAATTCATGTCATTAAGCCCTCTGGGAAAAATAACATCAAGTCTATGGATCCACTCTGCCTCCCTTTTCTAGAAGCTGCAGGTTCCGATCACCACCTCTCTGAGTGATGGGAATGTGATCAATCATCCTGTAACTTAAACTATTTAAGGGGTGTCTTGATTCAATAAAATGGCAGCCCACAGGTTGGTAACTTGACCTACTGGAAAGTGCAAGATGTATTGAGGACCGATTTGCAGTCATAAGTTATTTAAACTTTCATTGTGTTTTGCCCACATAAGAGAGGCAACAGGGGCAAATCAGTTGGTACATAACGTGTGTACTTTCACATGTCAAATGGTGTCAGATACTATATCTGGTCCCCAAATGAGGATGGCAAAAAGTGTCCCCTGTAATCAAAAAATTACATGTTGTGCAAGAGCATTTAAAACACACCTTACAAACATTACACATAAAGTGCTATTTTCCAGACGTGTCACTACGAGATATCAGTTATAACTAATTAATGTCTAAGTATCTTAGAATGATAGTAGCATGGCATTAAATATTTTTGTGTCAGACCTACATCTGAATCTGAAGTAATAACAGGCCACAACTTTTTTGAGTTGGTGTTAATAGAGGGAGATGCTGTGTTATATTTATTCATCCAATTAAATTTGTCATCAGTTTTTCTTGGTGACTGTTTCTGCAACAATGTTCGTTTATTTAAAGCCATGACCTTCTCTTTGGCTTCAATTATGTTTTTCATAAGGTACTGTAGCCTCGCTGAATGAATTTACCTATTAATTCATCTATCTGTACTGACGCCAGATCAATATTGTTATTAATTCTCCTGATATGGACCATCTGTGAATAAGGCAAACCCTTCTTCAAATTAATTGGGTGACAACTTTGATAATGTAGTAACGTATTTCTATCGGTAGTTTTGTTAAATAACGTAGTCAAAATACTGTCATTATTTCTAATTAGTTTAATGTCAAGACATTTAATTTCATGCTGATTCATCTCAAAAGTAAATTTTACTGGAGAACTGGACATATTATGTTAAGTCATAAGTTCTATAAAAGTAGACTGTGATCCTAACCAATTTAATAATAAATTGTCAATAAATCTAGTATAGAAAAAGATATAAGATGAAATCATAAGGTCATCAAAAAATAAAGCTTGTTCAATATTAAACATATATGTGTTCACATAGTTAGGGGCCACAGATGACCACATCGCACACCCAGTTGTCTGCAAACATATCTTATTGTTAAATAAGAAAAAATTACAAGTCAATACCAATTCAAGCATTTTCAAGAAGATTTTAACATGAGAAAAATAATAACCGCCTTGATATAGCAGTAGATCTTGTTAAATTCCATTATATTAAATAAATATTTACATACCAGTGTTATTGTAGACTGCGGACTGAAGTTGCATCTTATTTTCATATACGATAATAGTGCGCTAAATGTCGCAGCACTATGTTACGTAAGAGAAAGCAAGTGTTCGCACACATGGTATACTGAGGTCCAACACTTATATATATATATATATATATATTTATTTATTGTGACAAGAACACTGGGATAGTGTTTGAGGGCAGGTATGTTTGTCCCAGGTTCTTGTCTTACATGTTTTAGAAAATGAAAACTTCTAGGAAAAATGCTTTTGTTTTGTCAGAACCTTTTCAGTTTGCTGTAAAAGCTGGGTAAAGGCTCTGAGAGAGAGATAAGGCGAGTTCTAGACATTGGGCCCAGTTCGGGTCTTTGGCCTCACAGAGGGCTAATCAGGGTTTCAGCTGTGTAAGAGTGTTATAGGGCTGCTACCCTGATTAGTGTGTGCAGGCTGCCTGGGAAGACTGGAGGGATCTGTGTGAGAGAAACACGCTTCCTGATACAAGTGAGCTATACAGTGTTTACTGGAGAACTCTGTGTTTTTGTTTAGTGATAGTTAGGAACATCTTGTGTTTAGTTAGTGCCGGACAGGCAAGGTATTTTCTTTTGGTGTTTGTTTTATTTTCTGTTTCAATAAAACTGGCCGGGGCCAGTTGTACCAGAAACTGGACTTGTGTTGTTCCTCAGCTGCTGCGTGCTGCCATATTCCCCAGGAGGAGGCGCCATGCACCCTTACAGTGTAACAACTTGGTGGAGAATGCAAGCATGCCGTTCTGCGCATAAGTGAAAGCAGCAGCTTTGTGAGGCCTGCAGAAAACGGTGGTTTATGCAGATACAGCCCAGTGTGAAGTTACTGAGACTCACCCCTGAGGGTTTGATATATGTCCTGGGTGAAAGCAGCTACAAAGCCGCCTGAAAAATCTGTCGACATGGAGGATCTGCTTAAAGCCTTGCTGCAAGCTACAGTGGCTCAGCAGGAGGCCAACAGACAGCAGCAGGTGGCAATGGAGGAAAATAGGAGACAGCAGCAGGTGGCAATGGAGGAAAATAGGAGACAGCAGCAGGTGGCTATTGACGAACTTTACAGGCAACAGCGTCAGGACAGGGAGGCTTTAACAGAAGTGGTGCAGAGCCTTGCAGCCCGGATTGGAGATGTGGCCGTCAGTGCTCCGACCAGCTCTAGTTCTATAAGGGCCAGTCACTTACTGCAGAAAATGACAGAGGCTGATGATGTGGAGGCCTACCTGACCACGTTTGAAAGGACTGCCGAGCGTGAGAACTGGCCGAAAGCACAGTAGGCCAGTCTGCTGGCACCTTTTTTGTCAGGTGAGCCCCAAAAAGCGTACTTTGATTTATGCCCTGCTGAGGCTCGGGACTATGATAAACTAAAGACTGAGATCCTGACCCGCCTGGGAGTCACGCTGTCAGTACGAGCACAACGGGTACACCGTTGGGTGTACGCCATGGAGAAGCCTCCGCGCTCCCAGATGCACGCCCTTATTCAGCTAACAAAAAAATGTCTACAGCCAGAGACATTAACTGGTCCCCAGATGGTTGAAAGAGTCGTCATGGACCGCTACTTAAGATCTTTGCCCATGGTCCTGCACAAGTGGGTGAGCCATGGAAACCTGGGTACTGCTGACCAATTAGTGGACATCGTAGAGCGGTATTTGGCAGCAGAGGAACTACTGATGACCACCCAGCAACCCATAGATCATCGACAGCGCCCTTCAGTAAAGGCTGGTAAGACTGTTCCGTGGGAAAACATTGCTGGGCGGTTAAGAGAACGCAAGGCTGGAGAGACTGTAAACACTGGCCCTGGAGACAGGCCAATGGGGCTAGAATGGTCTATGTTGCCCAAACGGGTTGATAATCGTGTGGTTAAATGTTTTAGATGTGGTATGCCAGGTCATGTTATTGCCAATTGCCCAGTCATGCAAGAACCCATGCAATGTGATGCTGCCTTTGAATGTCGCAGAATGTCTTTCTGTGCTAGGTTAGCCTGTACTGTGGTACCTTCACTTGAGCTGGAAAAACAAATGTGTGATGTGTTCTTAGAGGGTAACCGGGTAGAGGCCTTGCTAGATTCAGGAAGTTTAGTTACCCTCGTGAAAGCTGGGTTAGTGAACCCCTTAAAGGTCCAGCAAATACCTATTGGGGTAACTTGCATACATGGGGATACCCAGTATTATGTCACTGTTGAAGTGAATATAGAAACTTGTTGTGGGTCAGCAATGGTTAAAGTAGGACTGGTCCCCACCTTGGTGCATAAGGCCATAATAGGGAGGGATTTTCCTAATTTTTGGAAACTGTGGGAATCACGTTTATCAACAGATGTGAGAAGTGAAGAGCCAGTTGGTAATTCCGGTGATTGTATGGATGTACGTGTGTCTTCGGAACTTTGACCCTTTGCCTTTTGCGAGTTTGGCTGGGGAAGTGACAGATGGGGAGTCCAGTGAGGACCCTCTTGCTGGGAACAGAGACATAATGGTTAGAAACGAAAGCGTGCCTGACCTGGAGGTAAAAAAGGATCTGTTTGCATCTGAACAGTTAAAGGATCCTACATTGATAAAGGCTAGAGAGAATGTTAAGATTGTTAATGGGGAGCCTGTGGTACCAGGTGACAGGGTTACGTATCCCCACATGGTCATCTGTAATGAGCTCTTGTACCACATTGTCAAAAAGGGTGAGGATGTGGTGGAACAGCTGGTAGTACCCCAGCCTTATCGGAGAACGGTACTAGATTTAGCTCATAGTCACGTTACAGCAGGACATTTAGGGGCAGAAAAAAACACTGAAAGAGTTTTACAAAGGTTCTTTTGGCCAGGGGTTTATAAAGAAGTGTCTGAATATTGTTCTTCCTGTCCTGAATGCCAGTATCATGCCCCTAGACCCCATTTCAGGAGCCCACTAGTTCCCATGCCTATTATAGAGGTCCCGTTTGACAGAATAGCCATGGATCTCGTGGGGCCCTTGTTAAAGTCCGCTCAGGGCCATCAGTATATCCTGGTAATAATGGACTATGCCACTCGATATCCTGAGGCTGTCCCTTTACGCACTATCACAACCAATGCGATAGCTAGGGAGCTGGTGCAGGTTTTTAGTAGAGTGGGAATACCAAAAGAAATTTTGACTGACCAAGGTACTCCATTTATGTCAAGGGTCATGAAAGAATCGTGCAAATTATTTATGGTCACTCACCTCAGGACGTCCATTTACCATCCCCAAACTGATGGGTTGGTGGAAAGGTTTAATAAAACATTAAAAAGTATGTTAAAAAAGGTGGTTGATAAAGATGGGAAAAACTGGGATTGTTTGTTGCCCTACTTGTTAATGGCCGTCAGAGAAGTTCCTCAGTCCTCTACGGGGTTTTCTCCATTTGATTTGTTGTATGGTAGACACCCCAGAGGGTTGTTGGACGTTGCCAAAGAGACGTGGGAAGGACAGCCCACTCCTTATAGAAGCGTTATTGAACATGTAACACAAATGCAGGATAGGATTGCAGCCGTGGTACCTATTGTCAGAGAGCACATGGAACAGGCCCAAAGTGCTCAACAGAGTGTATATAACCGGAGTGCCAAGGTACGGGAATTTGCTCCTGGAGATAGAGTTCTTATTTTGGTACCCACTGTGGAAAGCAAGTTCCTAGCTAAATAGCAGGGTCCATTTGAGATTAGGGAAAAGTGAATGAGGTTAATTACAAAGTATGCCAGCCGGGAAAGAGAAAACCCGAACAAATTTATCATGTTAACTTAATCAAACCCTGGAAAGATAGGTTGTCTCTGTCAGCGGAGCCTTGCCCTTCGGTGTCTTCACCTCGGTTGCTTCCCGCAGTGAAGGTGTCAGAGACATTATCAGCTGATCAGAAAAATCAGGTTAAAGAATTTCTCATCCAAAATAGGGAAATATTTTCAGAGCTGCCAGGCCGAACGACCATAATAAAACATGACATTGTCAAAGAATCAGGGATCAGGGTCCATTTAAAGCCATATAGGATTCCGGAAGCTCAGCGAGAAGCTGTTTCTAAAGAAGTTAAAACCATGTTAGAACTTGGAGTCATAGAGGAATCTAACAGTGAGTGGTCCAGTCCCATAGTTCTCATCCTGAAGCCCGACGGTAGCATACGCTTCTGTAATGACTTTCGTAAGTTAAATGAGGTGTCCAAGTTTGACGCATACCCCATGCCCCGTGTGGATGAGCTTATAGAAAGGCTGGGCACAGCCAGGTTTCTCACCACGTTGGACCTGACCAAAGGTTACTGGCAAATACCTTTATCTGATGGCGCAAAAGAAAAAACAGCCTTTTCAGTTCCGGAGGGGCTGTACCAGTATAAGATGTTACCCTTATGGTTGCATGGGGCTCCAGCAACCTTTCAACGGGCGACGGATAAAATTTTGAGGTCCCATAGAAAATATGCAGCTGCCTATTTGGATGATGTAGTAATTCACAGTGCAGACTGGGGGTCCCATTTGGTTAAAGTACAAGCAGTACTGGACTCAATCAGAGAGGCAGGGTTAACGGCTAACCCAAAAAAGTGCTGCCTCGCAATGGAGGAGGTCAAATACTTGGGCTTCACCATAGGCAGAGGTCTGATTAGGCCCCAATTGAATAAAATTGATGCTATTCAAAACTGGCCTCGTCCAGTGAATAAAAAACAGGTAAGGGCTTTTTTGGGAATAACTGGGTACTATAGACGGTTTATTCCCAATTTTGCGACCACGGCGGTGCCATAGTCAGACCTTACCAAAGGGAAGCAGTCAAATATGGTGAAATGGAACCCTGATGCAGAAAAAGCGTTCCAAGCGTTAAAAGTGGATTTGTGTTCACAACCGGTATTGATAACACCAGATTTTTCAAAAGAATTTGTGGTACAGACAGATGCCTTAGAGGTAGGGATAGGGGCTGTGCTGTCCCAAACCAGAGATGAGGACGAACACCCTATCATTTATTTGAGTAGGAAACTCAATGAGCATGAAAAAAGGTATGCCATTGTGGAAAAGGAGGCTTTGGCCATTAAGTGGGCACTAGATACCTTGAGATATTACCTCTTGGGTAGACAATTCAGACTAGTGACAGACCATGCCCCTTTAAAATGGATGTATGTAAATAGAGGCAAGAATGCTCGTGTAACTAGATGGTTTCTAGCGTTGCAGGACTTTAAGTTTACTGTCGAACATAGACTGGGATCACAATTGGCCAATGCAGATGCATTGTCTCGCATCTTCTGTTTGGGGGCTACAAGTGTTCCGGCCCCTAGGTCGAAACAGGGGAGGGGGATATGTGACAAGAACACTGGGATAGTGTTTGAGGGCAGGTATGTTTGTCCTAGGTTCTTGTCTTACATGTTTTAGAAAATGAAAACTTCTAGGAAAAATGCTTTTGTTTTGTCAGAACCTTTTCAGTTTGCTGTAAAAGCTGGGTAAAGGCTCTGAGAGAGAGATAAGGCGAGTTCTAGACATTGGGCCCAGTTCGGGTCTTTGGCCTCACAGAGGGCTAATC
This sequence comes from Pseudophryne corroboree, assembly GCF_028390025.1. Classification (NCBI taxonomy): domain Eukaryota; kingdom Metazoa; phylum Chordata; class Amphibia; order Anura; family Myobatrachidae; genus Pseudophryne; species Pseudophryne corroboree. The sequence goes on along the minus strand of NC_086450.1, from coordinate 456,525,067 downwards.
AGGGTTTCTGCTGTGTAAGAGTGTTATAGGGCTGCTACTCTGATTAGTGTGTGAAGGCTGCCTGGGAAGACTGGAGGGATCTGTGTGAGAGAAACACGCTTCCTGATACAAGTGAGCTATACAGTGTTTACTGGAGAACTCTGTGTTTTTGTTTAGTGATAGTTAGGAACATCTTGTGTTTAGTTAGTGCCGGACAGGCAAGGTATTTTCTTTTGGTGTTTGTTTTATTTTCTGTTTCAATAAAACTGGCCGGGGCCAGTTGTACCAGAAACTGGACTTGGTGTTCCTCAGCTGCTGCGTGCTGCCATATTCCCCAGGAGGAGGCGCCTTGCACCCCTACAGTGTTACAACTTATATATATGTATTTGATATTAAAAGGTATGCATACAAAATAACATTTGTACAGTATATCATTCAGTATAACACATATAAGCCTAAGTAAGTGGTACAGAGTTACAGCTACATAAGAAATAGTTACCTAAGAAACAGTTACAGACAGTATACATAACCCCTTAGCTCAGAGGACAGTCATCACCATTTAGAATTAGCCACACTGAGCTTCCTGGGTAAGGGAAAGTACTTACATACTGTGTATTGGAGAAGATACATGTCTGGGGCTGGGTCTTCTGCTATTGGTCCAGGGGTGGGACACTGGGGATCATTGGTCGGCTCAAATAGTGGGCGATGACTAAGTCCTGAGATGTGAGTACTATTGTTTATATCTGAGTTCCCGCCCCAAGACCAGTCAAACCCATCACATTATCATACATTAATATAACAAAGAAAAGCCTGAGTATTGGTCCAGGGGTGGGACATATCCAGTACACTAGGGATCATTGGTCGACTCAAATGGTGGGTGATAACTAAGTCCTGAGATGTGATTACCATTGTTTACATCTGAGTTCCCACCCCAAGACCAGTCAAACCCTCCACATAATCATACAGTAATATACATGAATCCAGTATTGATAACAACTTGTTGCAGCAGTATGCAACAATATCCTCACAACCACTTGGTTACTGCTTATGTGACCCTGAACAGTTTCATCCCACACATGGTATCCTTACTCAATCCCATCCTCAATATATATATATATATATTCCAGTGTGGTGTCCGGCACTCAGCTGGAGAAACGTGAAATGCTGCGGTGCCCTCCTCATGAGAGAGTACTTCCCATAATTCTGCTGGATGGAATAGGCGGCACTCGGCAGGCTGATAATCGTGGTTACTTTATTGGCAACGGGCCGACATGTTTCAGAGAATGCTCTCCGTCCTCAGGGCCAGACAACACTTTGTAAGTTTGTCTGGCCCTGAGGACGGAGAGCATTCTCCGAAACATGTCGGCCCGTTGCCAATAAAGTAACCACGATTATCAGCCTGCCGAGTGTCGCCTATTCCATTCAGCAGCTATATATATATATATATATATATATATATATATATATATATGTAAAAACAAGGATTAATACTGCGCCACGTGTGATATAAAACAGATATGTTGTGTAAAAGATGGCAATAATTGTGACACTCCCCTGTGCTGCTAATGGGGAGTCAGCTGGGTCACTCAATATAAACAGGGGTGGTAATTCCCTGGAAAGAATGTAGGAGAAATGGGGGATGAGGGATATATAGCGACCACGGTGTCAATTAATAAAGTAAAATTGCCAATTACAATAAAACTATTTATTACCAATAAATTAGACGTAAAATAGACACATATAAAAATGGGACAATACACACACAGCTGAACTAAAACAACTTAAAATGAATGTATAAAAACTACAGTAATATCAAGTAAAACAGATTTTCCTAATCTGAATATGAGGTAGGTACAGGTCTTCCAACGCGTTTCGTCTTTGACCCCTTGAAGAAGTCTTATGAGATGAAACGCGTTGGGAGACCTGTACCTACCTCATACTCAGATAAGGAAAATCTGTTTTACTTGATCTTCCTGTAGTTTTTTACATTCATTCCAAGTGCTTTTAGTTCAGCTGTGTGTGTATTGTTGTCCCATTTCATATATGTGTCTCTTTTATGTCTAATTTAATGGTAAAAAACTGTTTTATTGTAATTGGCAATTTTACTCATGTGTATGTATGTGTATATATATATATATATATATATATATATATATATATATATATATATATATATATATATATGTAGTTTCCTGCTCCTACAATTACATTATGAAATATATATAAACCGTGGGTTAGCTGTGTTTAAAACTATGTGTAGGAGAATATAAATGTTATACATATGACATATCATACATCAACGTCTGGTCTGTACGATATTGAATGTTACCTTTTGGTGGTCTTGCTTAAATCATTTAAAGGCTTAAGCAAACAAGGTTCTGGCTTGTGATGTTTGAATACATGATCAGGCATTTGCCTATCCTTAGGGTTTTGTATGTTATATTGTGTTCTTGTTTGTTCTAGCCTATAGTGTAACAATGACAGTCCAGGATCTATTGACTCAACACACAACTCTCTATTGTTCATGCACACATAAGGTATTTACATTCCCAACAAAGAAAAGCCTGAGTAAAGAACACTACATTGTATGTTCACAATGGCTGTTTAAGCAATCTGATATGTTTAAGACACTATTTGATTTGTATTCCTGGAGATACCACATTTGAGTGTGTGTAAGAATTCTTTGCTATTTTTGTCACAGTATTATATTTATTAAGAAATGCATCTTCTACCATAATGCGCACAGTAACTTGCCGTTATGGTAATTCCCGTCCTACCATATCGACGCATGCATCGTAGATGCATCCATTAATAAATGCATTGCGTATTCTCAAGATTGAAATATGCAAGTTGACTTTGACAGACCAAACTTTGATAGTAAACAATAACTATCATAACTGTCACACTAAACATAATAAAAAATATTTCAAACAATAATTGGTGACCTAGACACACGTATGTATTCATTTGGAAATTAGAAATTGACTATAGTTGGGGAAGACAGGGAAGAGGATGGGACATCCTCTATATGCGCTCAGTGGTCGTCAGACCACTGGTTGGATGTGGGATGACATTCAATCTATATAGTATGCTGGGACAGGGCTACAGCCTATGATGTCTGTTCTGAATGATCGTTGCATACTTACATGTACCTACGTCTTTGTACACTGATGTTCGGATTCTATAGAGGTTTTTTTTGGGTAGAGGGAGAAAGCAGCAGGGAATGCCTCTACCCAGTTTGAGAAAATATCAGTGCACATCAATACATAGTTCAAATTCCTACAGGGTGGTAACTGTATAAAATCGATTTGTATTACCTGAAATGGTCCATCTGTAGGAGGAATATGGGATTGGTATTACCTTACCAAATGTTCTTCCTCATGCAAGTAAGACTTGACATTGCTTTCCTGATCGCCTGAGGAGAGAACTCTGGCACACTTCAGTAAGCTCTTACCAATTTGCACATACCTTCCTTACCCTAGGTGAGTCAGGCCATGTGCTGCCTCAGCTAAGTTTATGAGGTATGCTCTGGAGGCAACTGGTTTACCTTGTCCATCTCTCCAGAGTACGGAGGACTCTTGGCCAAGTCCATTTGCCTTCCAGACCTCCTATTACTGAAGGGAACACAAATGTTGCATCTCAATCAATTTCTGTGTGGTAACCATATTGAATATCATCAGTTGTGTGGTATTTGTTTGTATGTTGCTGCTTGCTGCCTGTTTGGCATCTTCGTCTGCGCGGCTTGTTACCAAGTGAGACTGGGTCTCGGTTGTAAGTGTGGGCCTGGCACTTAATAACAGCCACTCTGTCTGGTTTCTGTCAATGAAACCTTGGGAGAGTCAGGTCCATGTATTGTACCCCCTTTGTGAAAGCAAAGATGAAGAGGAAATAGTGAAGAAAACAGAATAGAGATTGGTGACAGTAAAGTTGGTAGAGGTGTAGACGATTTTATTAAAATGACAGCTGCATTGGGCAATACGGGGAATTGATTCTTAACTACTTGGGTTTACCCTCCTTAAATATTGTGCTTACTGTGTCACTACTGGGACTACCTCAGCCATCAATCCAGTGTCCTTTCCATCCTAAGTTCATAGGGAACCTGGTATCTGCGAGATAATTCCCTTAACCTGTGAAGGACATGAATCTAGAACAGTATCTTTGAGGAGTATCTAACATACCTTGTACTTTCTGAGTGGGAGTATAATATAGGTATTACACATTTCAATTTACACAACAAAATCTCTGTTGAGTAAGTTAGTCAGGGGCCACTGCTGCCAGGAGAAAAAGAAAAGGGTTTAGCATCATTGAGGCCCAATCGTAATTTCAGCAGGTTTTGTCAAAGGGTAATGTTGCACTTCTCTTGTTACTCCCATTTGCCGAATTAGTGTTTACCAGTGATCTTCAATCCTAACAGAGAATTTTCTAGTACTACAAAAAAAAGCTTCTAGGTCATGCGAAGTATTCATTTAATCCTTCTCATCCCGTATTAAGGGTCTGTACATGTTCCACAATCATTAACAAGCTTATCTAGACAAGGGCATTCCTAGCTGCCCTCATCTCGATTACCTATTTCCTAGAAATTAATATTTCTTAAGTAATAGTTAAAAAGATGCACCCTGGGGGTTACCCCTTCTCTATCCGCTTTCATGCTGGGAACTCTAATGTGCGGACAGGATATTCTCCATTTATGTCATTACTTTCCTAATTTTTATTTTTTTGTCTTACTATATATGTGCTTGAATGGCACCATACTTACCAGTTTCACTGGTCTCAGCCACTTCCCCTGCAGGCTATAGCTCCTCTTTAACTTGTTGGATAATACTCCTCTGAGTGCATGAGTCAGGTAACCATCTGAGTCAGGTAACCATCTCCTCCTGAATAAAACTTTTGACATGCTTTAGTACATAGTATAGGTTATATTTCTTTTTCATATTTTTATTTTCTATAGTTTGTATACTGGCTGTAACTGTTTCCACATCCACATATGGCGGTGGTGATGTACTTGCTTTCCCTTTTTTACTTACTTCTCCTTATTGTTGCTATGAGTTCAAACAGATATTATGTTTTCGTTCTTAACTTACATGATTTTATCAGACATTTTATTTGTCTTCGTACTACCTGCAATACCTCAGGTTTAAAACCACCAATCATTGGAAATTATATTTCACTCATTAATCATAATTTTTACCCAATCATTACCATAAGCCAATGCGTACTTACCCTTCAGCATTACCTTCACAGAGACGATTTCACAAGGCTACGTCCCTACCACCCTGAACCTTACAGACCCTTTGGGTCTGTCTTGCTCCTGATCCTTAAGTAGCATGGTCTCCCTTTGTAAACCTCTATTTCCCATTGTGATGAGATAAGAAGTTCACTGTCAGCAGACCTGGTGGGCGATTTTCCGAGTACCCCCAAAGACTCCTTTCTCAGTAGGTACAGCTAGTCTGACAACTAAGCAAGCAGTGCATGCTACGAGGGAAATGTATTTCTCAATCACATCTGTAACTCACCTACGGCCATGCGGACCAATCGTACAGCACAAGGACACTTGTTCTCTTTGTACCCTGCGATTGGTGAAACTGTATGAACTTGGAAGACCCTTTGAGTCTGCTTAGTTCCGGAACTAGTGTCTCTTAACCAACACTATCGTCTCTTAACCAGTGATTTGTTTCTTTAATTTGGGAGACAATGCAACTAGGCTATGCCCCCTGCACCTGGCTAATAGGTTTCAAATGGGTTACTATTACAACACCCTCATATCCTTAACATCACTATCGCTTCTTAACTAGCGTGACTTCACTGCCGCTTCTTAACTAGCGTCGCCTCTTAACTAGCAATTTATGAAGAGTGAATGTGAATGTGGGTCCCACACAATACTTTCCATCATTAACTTTCAATCTTCACACAAACTATTTTTTTCTGTACAGAAAAGGAATCCTTAACCAGTGATCGGTAGCATCCCCCTAGAGGTATTACACTTCAATCCATATTTATTATTGACTATAATTTAAATGCTATGATTCAGATTGGATAGCCGTCTTGCAAAACATACAATGATATAAATATACATACATTTATACTGTATAATAATAATATAACACACACATATATATATATATATATATACATACATACACATACGTGTGTGAGCATATACACATTCATTAATTACCCTCTATGAAACCCTCACACAACACATATATTTATACACATATACTGAATGTAGCTTCCATAGCAGCCTAATTTGCATCTCAACAGATGTCCGCATTCTGTACTCTTGTTCCAGAGTAGTTGAACAAGTTCATTAACATTTCAATTGCCTAGCTGATGTAACAGACAAAGCGTCTCATTTTACAGATTCATTATCTCCAGTTCTAAGACAAATCATGAAAAACTTTCTCATCTGAGTGGATTTTTCTTACATCAAGCTAAGCATTAATCTCACTATTAATCTCACTAGGTCTAATTGAAACACTATTTATAATTAACTATAGCATGAGTTAGTTAAATTCATTGGTAGCTTTTAAATGGTGATGGACTTATACATATATTTTGTTTACTTGTGACAAAGGTAAGAGATTGTTAAACAATGGTTTATTGTGGTGTTTAATTCAGGAACAGCTGAAAGTTAGCTGTTAGCTAAGTGGGTAGGGAGTGACTTTAAGTTATGTTGGTTTTAAGACCAATGCAGACTTGTACAGCACAAACAACAGGTAATATTTGCTATTTATTACTGTAACTTGCACTAGACCTAAAGTGGCCACTGCACCTCCCCCCTCCAAGCCATGTGCTTGGACACAAAATGGAGTCTAAGCCATGCGGCCAGAATACACAAACACTAGATCTCTCTTTTGTCACAAGTAAATCCCAAGTTATACAAGCACCTGAAGTCGCCCTGATGGACAATTCCCACTGCATGCTAACAAAGCTTCCACACGCATTTTTTTCAGCGTGAACGAAGCTTTGTTACGTCAGACCTGTGTTAGCACTATGCGAATAAGATGCAGCGTGGTAACCAAGCTGTATCCGTGTTATGCGAATTAGATGCATGCACCAACATTTTAAACTCTTTTTAAAATTACTTAACAGATAAACAATCCAATCTGAATCAAATACAATATGACTTATTGAACCCCGTTAGCAACATTAAAGAGTACACTGTAACATTTCTAATATTGTGCATCTTTGTCACACCCAGGCAACAAAGAAATCTATTGTCCCTTGATTCATATCAGCGCCTTAATGATAGCAAAAACGGATGTGGTTCATCGGCATCAGATGCGTCCACCCTTAGCCGGTAGACCACAGCGCGTCTGTACTGCACATCATATAAATACGTGATATTGCGGCTAGAGCCCCCAAATGTGAAATTCTATTATTTTAAATAAACATTTACATACCAGTGTTATTATATACTACGGATGCAAGTTGCATCTTATTTCCATATATGATAATAGTGCGCTAAATGTCACAGCACTATGTCCCTTAAGAGAAAGCAAGTAGTTGCACACATGGTATACTGAGGTCCAACGCTCAGATATATATATATATATATATATATATATATATATATATATATATATATATATATATATATATATATATATATTTGATATTAAAAGGTATGCATTCAAAATAACATATGTACAGTATATCATTCAGTATAACATATATAAGCCTAAGTAAGTGGTACAGAGTTACATTTACATAATAAAATAGTTACAGCTACATAAGAAATAGTTACCTATGAAACAGTTACAGCCAGTATACATCACCCTTAGCTCAGAGAACTGTCATCACAATTTAGAATCAGCCACACTGAGCTTCCTGGGTAAGGGAAAGTACTTATATACTGTGTATTGGAGAAGATACATGTCTGGGGCTGGGTCTTCTGCTATTGGTCCAGGGGTGGGACACTGGGGATCATTGGTCGGCTCAAATAGTGGGCGATGACTAAGTCCTGAGATGTGATTACCATTGAGTTCCTGCCCAAGACCAGTCAAACCCATCACATTATCATACATTAATATAACAAAGAAAAGCCTGAGTAAAGAACACTACATTGTATGTTCACAATGGCTGTTTAAGCAATGTGATATTTTTAAGACACTATTTGATTTGTATTCCTGGAGATACCACATTTGAGTGTGTGTAAGAATTATTTGCTATTTTTGTCACAGTATGATATTTATTAACAAATGCATCTTCTACCATAATGCACACAGTAACTTGCTGTTATGGTCATTCGCACCCTACCATATCGATCCATGCATCGTAGATGCATCCATTTATAAATGCCATACCATATTCTAAATTTCGAAATATGCAATTTGACTTTGACAATCTTTAACTGCTCTAAGTCCATCACTGTGTGGAATCACTATATAAAGGATTGAAACATCTGCTGTAATTAGCCATGCCTCCTTGGGCTGCAGTATACAGTATAGAATCCAAGAAAATTGAGGTGGGCTGAAAAAGGGAGTCATGTGCCAACACAATAGGGCATCCTGGTGGGGGAAATATCCCTTGTGAATTTTGTACAGTATTTATAGTAATGGCATAATAGGAAACTTTGGCAGTAAAATGTAAAAATACTCTCATCAATGATCTTGGCATTAAGGGCGATCTGTAAAACTTCTCGTAATTCTTTTGTATATTGAATGGTGGGATCACCACTCAGTTGATGGTATACTGCATCATCACTCAGCTGATGCATAATTTCCATCTTTTTAATCGCAAAAGTCACGTAAGACAATACCGCCGGCCTTGTCCGCAGGGTGGATGACAAGTTGTTGATTCTTAGACAAGTTTTTAAAAGCCTCTTGTTCAAGGACTGATAAATTAGGGTGATTCGGACCTTTTTTTTTATAACATTAGATGTCACTTCGGATCTAACATGCGCATAAAAGTTTTAATAGATGAGTTTACCAATGGTGAGTCAAACTGATTTTTTTTCTGTAATCCTTTAAGCTGTACGAGTATTGGCATACTGTTAAAATTCATTACAGAAGATCCCTTTTTATTGAAAAAATTCTTTGATTTTTAATTGTCGGTGTAGGCAGTGCTTTTCAATATGCCATGGAAAATCATTAAAATGGGTACTGGGGATAAAGGACAAGCCTTTGGACAAGAGACTCCTCTCACTTGCACTTAGTTCATAAGAGGACAGGTTAAGAACTATTTCTTCTTGGATTGTATCAGTGGTCTTTTGTCCATGTTTTTGTCTCCGCCTTTGTCCCACTAGCTGATTAAATCTTCTCAATCTTGTCTGCCGAGATTTTGCGTTTCCACTGCTACAGGGATGAATGCCTTATTTCTGCGAGTGGTAGTTGATTTTTCAGTGTCACTGGCAGCACTACTGCCTTCCTGTGAAGATTCTGTATTGAAGTTGTTTTTGAGGTATCTATTCCTTCTGAAATTTTTTTTTGCATTCAAAACCTTTATTCATCTTATTGCCCATAAGCCACCTGTAAACTTGGTTCTGTTCATAGCCCATATTGATTTTCTGCAGTTTTTCAATTTAAATTTTGAAACATCCTTCTTATAAATGGACAATTGGGTTGCTTAACTTATTAAGCCAGTCTGATTCAACATCTTATAACTAACAATTATATAAAATATAATTATTATAATCAGGCACTCTAAAATATCAATCTAATTAATAGCAAACAAAATCACCTGTACAGTTTATAGCTAGATATTTATGTGGCAGCTCCCATATAGGTATTCTGCAGTACTTAGATGAACAAAACCAGCTATTATGTGTATAAAATAATCAGGAATTGATTGATGACAACCTGATATCTACACCTGTGCATGACTAATTATCTCTCTGCACTCATTGGTTACCTTGGACTTTAATTTGGTCTCCAGAGTTCACCTACCTATATTCAGCTGAAACCGTTGTGTTTGGGTAATGGAGAAATGCGTAAAGGACCCATCTTTTATTTGCCTGCCAGCCGTTCAGCACTTTTACGAACAGCTCTGACAACCAGAGAATGCCTGCCAGCCCAATTGGCTCATTCATTCAGCAGAGAGCTGAGCCGCCCTCTCCAGATACTGCTTCAGGTATAATCTCTGACGTTGCTGCTTCCGCTCATCATATGGACAAAGATTATCTCTTGCCGGTCCAAGCTAGACCTACTGATTTAGCGGTAAGCAGCCACTCCAATGGGAGAACTGTTATACACATTACTTGTATTTTCCCCACATACAGAGCTGCGCCCTGCCTCCCTGTGAACTGTCCTTACACCCCCACTCCCGCAACAATAATGGAAACAGTATAAAGACCATCGGTCCTGGCTAGACCCACTGTACCAGTGGCGAGCTTCCATCTTCTGCGGTCAGGGAGGTGGAAGCAAAGCTCATACACTGAGGGCTTCCTCTGGAGGGACATCAATCAAGTTCACCCCTGTGTGATCCACATGTGTTCTGGAGTATATGCGGAGACTCTCTATCTTGGTTGCTTATAATCAAAGCAATTACTGCAAGAAGCACATTTACATTGTGTATCCATAAGCTGGTATTGTGCTGTTACTCACGTGCTATTGTGCAGTGCTATTTTTAAATAGTGTTTAAACTTTGTTTATTGCATTTCATAAGTATAATATATGTACTATTATTAAATTGCCTTTGGCAAACTTAAGTTTATATGAGCGCTCCCTTTGGTTGCTACTTTTTTATGATTCCACATCTGTTTGCAAGCATGGCATATGCAAGGATTCAAATTCCGCAACTTTGACATTAATGATCAATAATTCTTTCCTGGATTGTTCAATAACTAAGAGCATGAGATCAAATGAGCATCTGTTTAGGATACTGTTACATTTCTTACAAAATGCTGGATAAAAACACCTGATAATAGGACACTTGCCAACAGTGCAGTAACTAGACATTTTAGCGATGTGTGCAAGAAACAGCATCGGCGCCCCCCCCATTTAACAAACAGGGTCAATGCGCATGCCAAAAATATAGGGGAGTGGTTTAATGGGGAAGGTGCTTGGCCATAGAGCTCCCTTTTACACATTACGTTAGGCAGAGCTCCCTTTTACACAGTACTGCAGATATAGTCCCCTTTTACACATTATGGCAGAAGAGTCCCCCTTTTTTACACATTACGGCAGCAGAGCCCCTTTTTTAAACTTTACAGTAGCAGAGTCCCCCTTTTTTACACATTACAGTAGCAGAGTCCATCTTTTTTACACTTTACATCAGCAGAGTCCCCCTTTTTTACACATTAGGCAGGCAGAGTACCCCTTTTTACACATTAGGCAGGCAGAGTCCCCCTTTGTTTACACATTATGGCAGTAGAGCCCCCTTTTTTACACATTAGGCAGGCAGAGTCCCCCTTTTTTACACATTACAGTAACAAGTCCTCCTATTTTACAAAATAGGCAGACATTACCCCTTTTTTCATGAGAGAGTGAGAGAGTGTGTGTGTATATCACCTGGGGGGGCAACGATCCAGCATACAGTGGCCGCAGAGACACTTCAGGTCCAGGAGCTGGGTGTGTGTGTGAGAATCACCAGGGGGGCCACGATCCAGCATACAGTGGCCGCAGAGACACTACAGGTCAGGGAGGAGCCTGTGTGTGTGAAAATCACCATGGTGCGGCCTCGATCCAGCATAAAGTGGCCGCAGAGACACTTCAGGTCCGGGAGCTGGCGGCTGCAGTAATGATCCACAATCCATTACAGAGGCGGCTGGAGATGCCAGTGCCACTCAGGTAAGGAGTGGGGAGATGAGTTCTGGCAGAGGCTCTCCCACTCCCTTGCAGAGGCAGTGACACTAAGGGTCGGCGGTGACGGCGGAACTCAGGGTCATAGCAATGGGAAAGGGGGAAGATATGTGCTTCCAGGTGCCACCTACGCCAGTGCTCACACTCCCTTGCAGAGGCGGAAGACCAGCACTGAAACTTTCACTAGTGAATGACTGAAGATAACGGCCGTGTGGGGGGGTGCTGCCAGATGGTGCGCCTTCAGTGCATTTGCGCTGTGGGCAAGGCACCATCGGCACACACCTAGTTACGGCCCTGCTTGCAAACTCTAAAGCCCCTAGGAATCTATTTAGCCCAAAAGTAATTACAAAGGGATACTCAATGAAGATGGAAGTCAATCTCCTTCTTTTTTAATGCCAAGAGGTAGCAATAAATAATATCATTGGATAAACATTCAATTTGATCTAACATATGTTCCTGATGTGAAATAGCCTCAGTGTCAGACTCTGAGTAATTGAATTGTGCATAAAGAGGTAGCAATAAAGGGTTATAATGTTCATCAATAGCCTCAGCATACTCAGCCATGCTGACAATCTTACAATAGCAGCCAGAAAAATATTGCAACAATCCAGAAATATGTCAGTGCCACAAAAATATTTAAAGTGCAAGTGAATTCAGTCTGTTAAAAACAACAACGAAAATGAGAGCACATACCAAAGAGAATCAGAAGTGCTTTCAGGCACAAATCAATGTGAAGTTTTTTCCAGGATGCACTAGTTAGTGGGTGCCATGGTCCGATCCAGACAGGCTGTGATTCTGGCACTCCACAGATGCAGCAAAACTCAGTTTGGTGCCCTCACAATATAATGGTAAAAGCATGTTGTTATATCGTGATTTGCATGTGACTGTACATACTGTACCTGTGTTTGTCATTTTGCTCTGTCATGCTCAGTTAACAAATAGCAGAACAACACCAGTAAACAGGCACCTGAACTTTTAACTTTAACAAGTGAAACCTTACACTCTAAGCCTAGATAACTACTTTAATCTCAAATGAACAATGTACCACAAATTGATTTTCTGCATTGCACTTCATGGAGTATTCATAAAGGCCATTACATAATTCAATCTCCCATCAACTCAGCCCTCTGTACTTGTTTCCCCCTCAGTTATTCATTCCCCTCTTATTAACACTCATGAGCTTTTTACTTTCCTATAATCATTGACAATAACATCGACAACCTCTCATCATAAAAAAACTTTCACAAACCTCTGACACACACATTTATCTCTCTTCTGCTTCTGATAGCTGGTGACATTTCACCAAATCCAGGACACAACCACTTGCATCGCTCACATTCACTTGATTCACAGCAACATAGAAATCCAGCTAACCTCATAAACATCACATGTCTTCCATCACCCTCCAGATCACTAAAATGTGCCTTATGGAATGCACGCTCTATTTGTAACAAGTTAACATCTATCCATGACCTCTTCATATCGAACAACTTCAATCTGCTGGCTATAACAGAAACATGGCTCACACAATCAGACACGGCCTCCCCTGCAGCACTGTCACATGGTGGTCTCCACTTCACACACACCTCCAGGCTTGGTAACTATAAAGGAGGTGGGGTTGGATTATTACTTTCCCAATCTTTCGCATACACTGTTCTACCACAGGTTCCTTCACTCACATTTACATCATATGAAGTACATTCCATCAGGGTTCACACTCCTTTCTCTCTGCGTGTTGCAGCTATCTATCACCCACCTGGGCATACGAAACTATTTCTGGAAGATTTTTCTGCCTGGCTCCCTCACTTCCTATTCTCTGATATCTCCACCATCATCATGGGTGATTTCAATATTGCTATTGATTGTCCAAAATCTGCTGCTCATGCCATTCCTCCAAACTACTCTCTCTAACCTTCTCTCTTGGCCTCTCCTAATGGACTGACTCATCTACTCACCAGGAGGGCCAGTGCCTTGATCTGTATTCATCAGACTATACTCTGTCTCTGAACTCACAAACACTCCTTTCCTCCTCTCAAATCACAACCTTATCACCTGCATGCTTTCCTCCATTAATTCAAACTCTGTGTTGCTGAAGTCCTCCAATCATCCTCAAACCTGCAGAAATATTAACACTATTAATCTTCAATAATTTTCCACCTCACTCCAACAACTGCTTTCACCTTTTTCTGTATTCACCTCTCCTGAGATGGCTGTATCACACCTGAACCAGACTCTAGAAATAGCCCTTGATGAAGTGGCTCCAGCTACCCATTACACTCCATGTAAGCCTAGATGTCGACCATGGCACTTTAAATTAACAAGACATCTACATAAAACTCACACGTAAACCTAAACGTCAGTGGCGTAAATCTCATATTACAAGTGACTTCCTCACATATAAGACTGTCTACCACTCTTATAAAAATGCCCTGGACACTGCCAAACAAACATATTTCCAAACTCTCTTCTCAAGTCTCTAATGCCAAATGACCCTTTGATACATATAAATCACTTCTGAATCCTCCCTCACCTACCCCACCAGCCACTATCAAGTCACAAGATATTGCTTCCTACTTCAAGGAGAAGATTGATAAGATCCGAGATGAAATGGTATGCTCTTCGTCAGACAGTGACCTGCTCACTTCTTTACCTGAACCCTCTGGCACTCTTTCTTCATTTGATCCAACAAATGAAGATGAAGTATCATCACTCTTCTCATCCTGCTTCTCTACTACCTCTCCTCTTGATCCTTTACCCTAACAAATCATTAAAGCTCTGTCTCCGGTACTCATCCCTACCTTAACTATCATCTGTAATTTCTCTCTCTCTACTGGTATTTTTCCTTCACTGTTCAAGCATACAATGATTACTCCAATTTAAAAAAAAAAAAATCTGACCCTAACTCTCTTTCAAACTACTGCCCTATCTCTCGACTCCCTTGTCTCTCTAAACTACTTGAGAGACTAGCATACACTCAACTCACACACTTTCTTAACTCACACAACTTATTGGACCCACTTCAGTCAGGCTTCCATTCCTAACACTCCACAGAGACAGCACTTACTAAAGTGGTTAATAATTTGGTCACTGAAGTGTAAAGGCCATTACTTCTTATTCTTCTTGATCTATCTGCTGCCTTTTACAATGCTGACCACTCTCTTGTCATACAAACACTACCTAGGTCTTAAAGACACACCCCTTTGTTGGTTCCTATCCTACCTATCTAATTGCTTCTTCAGTGTTCGCTCCTCTGAATCTACCTCCTCTTTGCTACCTCTTTCAGATGGAGTACCCCTGCGCTCAGTCTTAGGTCCTCTGCTTTTCTCAATCTATACCTCATCTCTTGGTAAACTAATCAGCTCTTTTGGATTTCAGTATTATCTCTATGCAGATGATACTCTAATCTACCTATCCTCCCCTGATTTGTCTCTATCTGTACTGGGCCACGTCACTTAATGCCTTTCTGCCATTTCATCTTGGATGAGATCTCACCACCTCAAACTTAATATTTCAAAAACAGAGTTAATTATATTTCCACTGACCAATAGTAGTTACCAACCTGATATCTCTATCACGTTGAAAACTTGACAATCAACCCTAGCCCACAAGCTCGCTGCCTAGTTGTCATCCTTGACTCTGATCTGTCCTTTGTTCCCCACATTCAATCTGTCTCAAAATCATGTTACATGCATCTAAAAAACATCCAAAATAAGGACCAGACCTTACACAAGACACTGCTAAAACTCTAATCCATGCTCTCATTATCTCCCTTATTGATTATTGCAATTGTCTCCTAACTGGTCTTCCCAAAATGAGACTCTCACCACTACAATCCATTCTGAATGCAGCTGTGAAGCTAATCTTCCTCGCTAGATGTATATCATCTGCAGATCCACTCTGTCAGTCCCTCCATTGGTCACCTGTATTCTAGCGTATTCAATCTAAAATACTTTTACTCACACACAAGGTAATTAACCAAACTACATCAACATACATCTCTTCTCTTATCTCACAAAATGTCTCAATTCGACCTCTTTGCTCTTCACAAGATCTGCGTCTCTCATCCACACTCATTACTCGCTCCCACTCACGATTGCAGGACTTTCTTCGGGCTAAACTCTGTGGAATGCCTTACCAAGCACAATAAGACTTTCCTCTAGTCTCCAAACCTTCAAGCATTCCCTGAAAACTCACCTCTTCAGGCAAGCATATCAAATTCCAGAACCGCCCACATAACTTTAATAACTCTCCTATCAAATTGCATCCACTCTGCACAGTCCACACATATCCTCACATGTCTTCTCATTTTTCACTTTCCTTTCCTACTGACCCCGGTTCATCATTGCTGTGTGACCATATCATACAGCATATCAAGAACATTTGCAATATGGTGGACAACTATGCAATAGATAGCACCATTCCTTGTGTATACATGCCTTTTTCCCTATAGATTGTAAGCTTGCAAGCAGGGCCTTCCTACCTCTATGACTGTTTGTTATTACCCAGTTTTGTTATATCATTGTTATTTCCAATTGTAAAATGCAACGGAATTTGCTGTGCTATATAAGAAACTGTTACTAAATAAAATAATAAATAAATAAGCAAGCAGAGGTGAGGCACTCACAGCCATTTGTCAATGAATGAATACACACAGATTGTGATCTTTCAACGTTTCAAACTGTAATTGTTTGTCATCAGGAAAATTAACAGTGTTCAAATCTTTTTACCTTATATCCCTTCCCAAACACCACATAGACACCCAAGGATTGGCTGCGCTCCTGGGCACAGGAGCTCTGGCCCGAGACTCTGATGCAGGAGAATGACGTCATCGTGCCCACCCACGATGCACGTCCAGGCTGTGACTGGTAACTTAGCAACTCAGCGCTGTGACAATAAAAAACATTTCAACATTACTTTCATATACAAATGCAAATAAAGCAGATTATGCACAAGAGCAGCGTTGTTATTTCTCAGAGCATCAACAACATACATGTATACTACATATCTAGCACATTAGTAAAACATAGACATCAAATATAGTGTAAAAAAACGGTACTTGCTGGAGAGCATATTCAAATATCCAGACTGATACATTATACATAGTAAACATGTATTAGGCTACAAAGATATATCAACATGGCACCAAATATTTGCAAACAATCATTACTAAGAGGGCACATATGGCAAAAGCAGCCATCAAATAAAACTTGAGAATGAATTCATGTCATTAAGCCCTCTGGGAAAAATAACATCAAGTCTATGGATCCACTCTGCCTCCCTTTTTAGGAGCTGCAGGTTCCGATCACCACCTTTCCGAGTGATAGGAATGTGATCAATCATCCTTTATCTTAAACTAATTAAGGGGTTTCTCACTTCAATAAAATGGCGGGCAACAGGTTGGTCACCTGACCCACTGGAAAGTGAAAGTTGTATTGAGGACCGATGCGCTGTGTTCTTTAAACTTTTGTTGTGTTTTTGCCCACATAAGAGAGGCCACAGGGGCAAATCAGTTGGTATATAATGTGGGTACTTTTACATGTCAAATGATGCCGGATACTACATCTAGTCCCCAAATGAGGATTGCAAAAAGTGTCCCCTGTAATAAAAAAATTACATGTTTTGCAAGAGCATTTAAAACACTCCTTATTAACATTATACATAAAGTGCTGTTTACCGGACGTGTCTCTGCCAGAGATATCAGTTCTTTATCACCAGTGACCATTTTAATGATTTTCCATGGCAGATTGAAAAGCACTGCCTAAACCGACAATTAAAAATCAAAGAATTCTTCAATAAAAAGGATCTTATGACTTGAATTTTAACCATATTCCAATACCCCTACAGCTTAAAGGATTACAGAAAAAAAACAGTTTGACCCACCATCGGTAAACACATCTATTAAAACTTTTATGCACATGTTGGATTCCGAAGTGACATCTAATCTTAAAAAACAAGGTCCGAGTAAACCCTAATTTATCAGTCCTGGAACGAGAGGCTATTAAATCCTTTTTTAAGAACCAACAACTTGTCATCTGCCCTGCGGACAAGGGCGGCGGTATTGTCTTGCAGGACTTATGCGATTATAAAGATGAAATTATGCATCAGCTGAGTGATGCTGCTGTATACCATCAACTGAGTGATGATCCCACCATTTAATATACAAATGAATTATGAGAAGTTTAATAAATTGTCAGCATTGGGTCCATAACCCAAGGAGTCAGGGAACCTTACATCTGATATTTCAAGTCTTTACACAGTGATTCCACACAGTGATGGACTTGGAGCAGTTAAAGATCTACTGCTATATCAAGGCGGTTATGATTCTTCTCGTGTTAAAATCTTCTTGAGAATGCATGAATTGGTATTGACTTGTTATTTTTTCTTATTTAACAAAAAGATTTATTTTCAGACAACTGGGTGTGCGATGTGGTCATATATGCCCCTAGCTATGCGAACACATACAGTGGAGCAAAAAAGTATTTGGACAGCCAGCAATTGGGCAAGTTGACCCACTTAAAAAGATGAGAAAGGTCTGTAATTTCAATCATAGGTACACTTCAACTGTGAGAGACAGAATCTGAAAAAAACAGGAAATCACATTGTATGATTTTTAAACAATTTACTTATATTCATGTGGAAAAATAAATATTTGGACACCTACCAAGCAGCAAGCTTTCTGGCTCTCACAGACCTGTTACTTCTTCTTTAAGAAGCTCTTCTATCCGCTACAAGTTATCTGTATTAATACACCTGTTTGAACTGGTTATCTGTATAAAAGACACCTGTCCACACCCTCAAACAGTCAGACTGCTACCTCTCCATCATGGCCAAGACCAGAGAGCTGTCTAAGGACACCAGGGACAAAATTGTAGAGCTGCACAAGGCTGGGATGAGCTACTCGACAATAGGCAAGCAGCTTGGTGAGAAGAGATCAACTGTTGGCGCAATTATTAAAAAATGGAAGAAATACAAGATCACTGACAATCTCCCTCAACCTGGGGCTCCATGCAAGATCTCACCTTGTGGGGTATCAATAATCTTGAGAACGGTAATAAATCAGCCCAGAACTACACGGGGGATGGCTGGTCAATGACCTCAAGAGAGCTGGGACCACAGTCACAAAGGTTACCAATAGTTATGCACTACGTCGTCATGGTTTGAAATCTGCAGCGCCCAAAAGGTCCCCCTGCTTAAGCCGCACCTGTCCAGGCCCATCTAAAAT
Source organism: Pseudophryne corroboree (assembly GCF_028390025.1). Taxonomy (NCBI): domain Eukaryota; kingdom Metazoa; phylum Chordata; class Amphibia; order Anura; family Myobatrachidae; genus Pseudophryne; species Pseudophryne corroboree. The sequence goes on along the minus strand of NC_086450.1, from coordinate 456,506,125 downwards.
TTGCCAGTGACCATCTGGATGATTCAGAGGAGGAGAAGAATGATGAATGGCATCCCAAGAACACCATACTCACTGTGAAGAATGGGGGTTGAAACATCATGCTTTGGGGCTGCTTTTCTGCAAAGGAGATAGGACGACTGATCCGTATTAAGGAGAGGATGAATGGGGCCATGTATCATGAGATTTTTGTGTAAAAACCTCCTTCCCTCTGTAATAGCACTGAAGATGGAACGTGGCTGGGTCTTCCAGCATGACAATGACCCCAAACACACCACCCGGGCAACTAAGGAGTGGCTCCGTAAGAAGCATTTCAAGGTCCTGGAGTGGCCTAGCCAGTCTCCAAACCTCAACCCAATAGAAAATCTGTGGAGGGAGTTGAAAGTCTGTGTTGCTCGGCGACAGCCCCAAAACATGACAGATCTAGAGAAGATCTGCATGGAAGAATGAGCCAAAATACCTCCTACAGTGTGTGCAAACCTGGTGAAGAATTACAGGAAACATTTGACCTCTGTAATTACCAACCGAGGTTATATTACACAGTATTGAGTTAAACTTTTTGTTTGTCCAAATATTTATTTTCTGTATGAATAAACAAATAAATTGTTTAAAAATCATACAATGTGATTTCCTAGTTTTCTCTATCGTCCTAAGTGGATGCTGGGGTTCCTGAAAGGACCATGGGGAATAGCGGCTCCGCAGGAGACAGGGCACAAAAAAGTAAAGCTTTACTAGGTCAGGTGGCGTGCACTGGCTCCTCCCCCTATGACCCTCCTCCAGACTCCAGTTAGATTTTGTGCCCGAACGAGAAGGGTGCAATCTAGGTGGCTCTCCTAAAGAGCTGCTTAGAGAAAGTTTAGTTTAGGTTTTTTTCTTTACAGTGAGTCCTGCTGGCAACAGGATCACTGCAACGTGGGACTTAGGGGGAAAGTAGTAAACTCACCTGCATGCAGAGTGGATTTGCTGCTTGGCTACTGGACACCATTAGCTCCAGAGGGATCGAACACAGGCCCAGCCGTGGAGTCCGGTCCCGGAGCCGCGCCGCCGACCCCCTTGCAGATGCTGAAGCGTGAAGAGGTCCGGAAACCGGCGGCTGAAGACTCCTCAGTCTTCATAAGGTAGCGCACAGCACTGCAGCTGTGCGCCATTTTCCTCTCAGCACACTTCACTGGGCAGTCACTGAGGGTGCAGAGCGCTGGGGGGGGGCGCTCTGAGAGGCAAATATAAACCTTATACAAGGCTAAAAATACCTCACATATAGCCCATAGGGGCTATATGGAGATATTTAACCCCTGCCTGACTGGAAAAATAGCGGGAGAAGAACCCGCCGAAAAAGGGGCGGGGCCTATCTCCTCAGCACACGGCGCCATTTTCTGTCACAGCTCCGCTGGTCAGAACGGCTCCCAGGTCTCTCCCCTGCACTGCACTACACAGAGAGGGGGGGCACATTAATGGCTATATATATATATATTAAAGCAGCTATAAGGGAGCACTTAATATAAGGATATCCCTTGTATATATAGCGCTTTGTGGTGTGTGCTGGCAGACTCTCCCTCTGTCTCCCCAAAAGGGCTAGTGGGTCCTGTCTTCATTAGAGCATTCCCTGTGAGTTTGCGGTGTGTGTCGGTACGTGGTGTCGACATGTATGAGGACGATATTGGTGTGGAGGCGGAGCAATTGCCAAATATGCAGATGTCACCCCCCAGGGGGTCGACACCAGAATGGATGCCTTTATTTGTGGAATTACGTGATGGTTTATCTTCCCTTAAACAGTCAGTTGAGGACATGAGGCGGCCGGACAATCAATTAATGCCTGTCCAGGCGCCTCAAACACCGTCAGGGGCTGTAAAACGCCCTTTGCCTCAGTCGGTCGACACAGACCCAGACACGGGCACTGATTCCAGTGACGACGGTAGAAATTCAAACGTATTTTCCAGTAGGGCCACACGTTATATGATTTTGGCAATGAAGGAGACGTTACATTTAGCTGATACTACAGATACCGTAAAACAGGGTATTATGTATGGTGTGAAAAAACTACAAACAGTTTTTCCTGAATCAGAAGAATTAAATGACGTGTGTGATGAAGCGTGGGTTGCTCCTGATAAAAAGTTGATAATTTCAAAAAAGTTATTGGCATTATACCCTTTCCCGCCAGAGGTTAGGGCGCGCTGGGAAACACCCCCTAAGGTGGACAAGGCGCTCACACGCTTATCCAAACAAGTGGCGTTACCCTCTCCTGAGACGGCCGCACTTAAGGATCCATCAGATAGAAAGATGGAAGTTATTCAAAAGAATATATACACACATGCAGGTGTTATACTACGACCAGCTATAGCAACTGCCTGGATGTGCAGTGCTGGAGTAGTTTGGTCAGAATCCCTGATTGAAAATATTGATACCCTAGATAGGGACAATGTTTTACTGTCGTTAGAACAAATAAAGGATGCATTTATCTATATGCGTGATGCACAGAGGGATATTTGCACACTGGCATCTCGGATGAGTGCTATGTCCATTTCAGCCAGAAGAGCCTTATGGACACGACAGTGGACAGGCGATGCGGATTCAAAACGTCACATGGAGGTTTTGCCGTATAAAGGGGAGGAGTTATTTGGAGTTGGTCTATCAGACTTGGTGGCCACGGCTACTGCCGGGAAATCCACTTTTTTACCTCAAGTCACTCCCCAACAGAGAAAGGCACCGACCTTTCAACCGCAGCCTTTTCGCTCCTACAAAAATAAGAGAGCAAAGGGCTTGTCGTATCTGCCACGAGGCAGAGGAAGAGGGAAGAGACACCAACAGGCAGCTCCTTCCCAGGACAGTGGGGGGCCGTCTCAAAAATTACAGCGCGCAGTGGGCTCACTCGCAGGTAGACCCCTGGATCCTGCAGATAATATCTCAGGGGTACAGGTTGGAATTAGAGACGGATCCTCCTCATCGTTTCCTGAAGTCTGCCTTACCAACCGTCTCTTCCGAAAGGGAGAGGGTGTTGGAAGCCATTCACAAGCTGTACGCTCAGCAGGTGATAGTCAAAGTACCCCTATTACAACAAGGAAAGGGGTATTATTCCACTCTATTTGTGGTACCGAAGCCGGATGGCTCGGTAAGGCCTATTCTAAATCTGAAGTCCTTGAACCTCTACATAAAAAAGTTCAAGTTCAAGATGGAGTCACTCAGAGCAGTGATAGCGAACCTGGAAGAAGGGGACTTTATGGTATCCTTGGACATCAAGGATGCGTATCTACACGTTCCGATTTACCCCGCACACCAGGGGTACCTCAGGTTCATTGTTCAAAACTGTCACTATCAGTTTCAGACGCTGCCGTTCGGATTGTCCACGGCGCCTCGGGTCTTTACCAAGGTAATGGCCGAGATGATGATTCTTCTTCGAAGAAAAGGCGTATTAGTTATCCCATACTTGGACGATCTCCTAATAAGGGCAAGGTCCAGAGAACAGCTGGAGACAGCTTTAGCACTATCTCAAGAGGTGCTAAGACAACACGGGTGGATTCTGAATATTCCAAAATCCCATTTAATCCCGACAACTCGTCTGCTGTTCCTAGGAATGATTCTGGACACGGTTCAGAAAAAGGTTTTCCTTCCAGAGGAAAAAGCCAAGGAGTTATCCGATCTGGTCAGGAACCTCCTAAAACCAGGAAAAGTGTCAGTACATCAATGCACAAGAGTCCTGGGAAAAATGGTGGCTTCTTACGAAGCAATTCCATTCGGCAGATTCCATGCAAGAATATTCCAAAGGGATCTGTTGGACAAATGGTCAGGGTCGCATCTGCAGATGCACCTGCGAATAACCCTGTCACCAAAGACAAGGGTGTCACTTCTGTGGTGGTTGCAGAAGGCTCACCTATTAGAAGGCCGCAGATTCGGCATTCAGGATTGGATCCTGGTGACCACGGACGCCAGCCTGAGAGGCTGGGGAGCAGTCACACAAGGAAGAAACTTCCAGGGAGTATGGACGAGTCTGGAAAAGTCTCTTCACATAAACATTCTGGAACTAAGAGCAATCTACAATGCTCTAAGCCAGGCGGAACTTCTCCTGCAAGGAAAGCCGGTGTTGATTCAGTCGGACAACATCACGGCGGTCGCCCATGTAAACAGGCAGGGCGGCACAAGAAGCAGGAGTGCAATGGCAGAAGCTGCCAAGATTCTTCGCTGGGCGGAGAATCACGTGATAGCACTGTCAGCAGTGTTCATCCCGGGCGTGGACAACTGGGAAGCAGACTTCCTCAGCAGACACGATCTTCATCCGGGAGAGTGGGGTCTACATCCAGAAGTCTTCAACATGTTAATAGACCGTTGGGAAAGACCAATTGTAGACATGATGGCGTCTCGCCTCAACAAGAAACTGGACAAATATTGCGCCAGGTCAAGAGATCCACAGGCAATAGCTGTGGACGCACTGGTAACTCCTTGGGTGTACCAGTCAGTGTATGTGTTTCCTCCTCTGCCGCTCATACCAAAGGTATTGAAGATCATACGGCAAAGAAGAGTAAGAACAATACTAGTGGTTCCGGATTGGCCGAGAAGGACTTGGTATCCGGAACTTCAAGAGATGCTCACGGACGAACCGTGGCCTCTACCTCTGAGAAGGGACCTGCTACAGCAGGGTCCCTGTCTTTTTCAAGACTTACCGCGGCTGCGTTTGACGGCATGGCGGTTGAACGCCAGATCCTAAAAGGGAAAGGCATTCCAGAAGAAGTCATTCCTACCTTGATTAAGGCACGGAAGGAAGTCACCGTGAAACATTATCACCGCATTTGGCGAAAATATGTAGCGTGGTGCGAGGATCGGAGGGTTCCGACGGAGGAATTCCAACTGGGTCGTTTCCTACATTTCCTGCAATCAGGATTATCTATGGGTCTCAAATTGGGATCCATTAAGGTTCAAATTTCGGCCCTGTCAATATTCTTCCAAAAAGAATTGGCCTCTGTCCCTGAGGTCCAGACTTTTGTCAAGGGAGTACTGCATATACAGCCTCCTGTGGTGCCTCCGGTGGCACCGTGGGATCTAAATGTAGTTTTAGATTTCCTCAAATCCCATTGGTTTGAACCATTGAAAAAGGTGGATTTGAAATATCTCACATTGAAAGTGACTATGTTACTAGCCCTGGCCTCTGCCAGGAGAGTATCTGAATTGGCGGCTTTATCTTATAAAAGTCCTTATCTAATCTTCCATTCGGATAGGGCAGAACTGCGGACTCGTCCGCATTTTCTCCCTAAAGTGGTATCAGCATTTCATCTGAACCAACCTATTGTGGTGCCTGCGGCCACTAGCGACTTGGAGGACTCCAAGTTGTTGGACGTTGTCAGAGCCTTAAAAATATACATTGCAAGGACGGCTGGAGTCAGAAAATCTGACTCGCTGTTTATATTGTATGCACCCAACAAGTTGGGCGCACCTGCTTCTAAGCAGTCGATTGCTCGTTGGATTTGTAACACAATTCAACTTGCACATTCTGTGGCAGGCCTGCCACAGCCTAAAACTGTAAAAGCCCACTCCACAAGGAAGGTGGGCTCATCTTGGGCGGCTGCCCGAGGGGTCTCGGCATTACAACTCTGCCGAGCAGCTACGTGGTCGGGGGAGAACACGTTTGTAAAATTTTACAAATTTGATACCCTGGCAAAGGAGGACCTGGAGTTCTCTCATTCGGTGCTGCAGAGTCATCCGCACTCTCCCGCCCGTTTGGGAGCTTTGGTATAATCCCCATGGTCCTTTCAGGAACCCCAGCATCCACTTAGGACGATAGAGAAAATAAGAATTTACTTACCGATAATTCTATTTCTCGGAGTCCGTAGTGGATGCTGGGCGCCCATCCCAAGTGCGGATTATCTGCAATACTTGTACATAGTTATTGTTAACTAATTCGGGTTATTGTTAAGGAGCCATCTTAAGAGGCCCTTTCTGTTGTCATACTGTTAACTGGGTTTAGATCACAAGTTGTACGGTGTGATTGGTGTGGCTGGTATGAGTCTTACCCGGGATTCAAAATGCCTCCCTTATTGTGTATGCTCGTCCGGGCACAGTACCTAACTGGAGTCTGGAGGAGGGTCATAGGGGGAGGAGCCAGTGCACGCCACCTGACCTAGTAAAGCTTTACTTTTTTGTGCCCTGTCTCCTGCGGAGCCGCTATTCCCCATGGTCCTTTCAGGAACCCCAGCATCCACTACGGACTCCGAGAAATAGAATTATCGGTAAGTAAATTCTTATTTTTTTTTCCAGATTCTGTCTCTCACAGTTGAAGTGTACCTATGATGGAAATTACAGACCTCTCTCTTCTTTTTAAGTGGGTCAACTTGCACAATCGGTGGCTGTCCAAATACATTTTTGCCCCACTGTATATGTTTAATATTGAACAAGCTTTATTTTATGACCCTATAATTTTGTCTAATATTTTTTTCTATACTAGATTTATTGACAATGTATTATTAATTTGGTCAGGATCACAGTCTAGTTTTATAGAACTTAGGACTAAACATAATATGTCCAGTTCTCCAGTAAAATTTTTGAGATGAATCAGCATGAAATTAAATTTCTAGACGTTAAATTAATTAGAAATAATGACAGTATTTTGACTATTTTATTTACCAAAACTTCCAATAGAAATATGTTACTACATTTTATTTACATTTAGTTATTATCAAAGTTGTCACCCAATTAGTTTGAAGAAGGGTTTGCCTTATTCACAGATGGTCCATATCAGGAGAATTAATAACAATATTGATCTGGCGTCAGTACAGATAGATGAATTAATAGGTAAATTCATTCAGCGAGGCTACAGTACCTTATGAAACACCTCATTGAAGCCAAAGAGAAGGTCATGGCTTTAAGTAGACTTACAATGTTGCAGAAACAGTCACCAAGAAAAACTGATGACAAATTTAATTGGATGAATAAATATAACACAGCATCTCTCTCTATTAACACCAACTCAAAAAAGTTGTTGCCTGTTATTACTTCAGATTCAGATGTAGGTCTGACACAAAAATATTTAATGCCATGCTACTCTTGCTGTAAGAATCTTAGAGTTTTATTAGCTAAAACTGATATCTCTGGTAGTGACATGTCCGGCAAACAGCCTTTTATGTGTAATGTTCGTAAATGATGTTTTAAATGCTCTTGCACAACATGTACATTTTTTATTACAGGGGACACCTTATGCCATCCTCTTTTGGGAACTAGATATATTATCCGGCATCATTTGACATGTGAAAGTACACACGTTATATACCAACTTATTTGCCCCTGTGGCCTCTCTTATGTGGGCAAAACACAAAATTTTAAAGAACATATGACCGCGCATCGATCCTCAATACGTCATGCACTTTCCAGTGCGTCAAGTGACCAACCTGTGGGCCACCATTTTATTGAAGCAAGGCACCCCTTAAATAGTTTAACATAAAGGATGATTTATCACATTTTTGTATATTAAGTGGTGGGCTCACCACTCGGTTGATGGTATACTACAGCATCACTCAGCTAATGCATAATTTTGTCTTTATAATCGCATAAGTCCTGCAAGACAATACCGCCGCCCTTGTCCGCAGGGCGGATGACAAGTTGTTGGTTCTTAGACAAGGTTTCAATAACCTCTCGTTCCAGGACTGATAAATTAGGGTGACTGAGACCTTGTTTTTTAAGATTCAATGTCACTTCAGAATCCAACATGCACATAAAAGTTTTAATAGATGCGTTTACCAATGGTGGAACAAACTGATTTTTTTCTGTAATCCTTTAAAGCAGTAGGGGTTCAGGCATACGGTTAAAATTCAGGTCAGAAGATCCCTTTTTATTGAAGAATTCTTTGATTTTTAATTGTTGGTTTAGGCAGTGCTTTTCAATCTGCCATGGAAAATCATTAAAATGGGCACTGGGGATAAAGAACTGATATCTGTGGCAGAGACACGTCCGGTAAACAGCACTTTGGGGTATATGCAATTGCGGTCGAATTCGCGGCAATTTTCGCCGTTTTTTAATTCGACTCAATTCGACAGGTGAATCCCGGAAGGTGGCTTCCGGAATTCACCATATTCAATGAAAAACGGATTCGCCAGAGTCGCGGGCGAAAATCGGCCGATTTGGCGGATTTTGCCGCGATTTTAAAAAACGGTGAAAAACCCGAAAAAAAAATGGCGTGGGGTCCCCCCTCCAAAGCATAACCAGCCTCGGGCTCATGGAGCTGGTCCTGGTTCTAAAAATGCAGGGGAAAAATTGGCCAGGGATCCCCCGTATTTTTAACACCAGCATCGGGCTCCACTAGCTGGACAGATAATGCCACAGCCGGGGGTCACTTTTATGCCGTGCCCTGCGGCCGTGGCATTAAATATCCAACTAGTCACCCCTGGCCGGGGTACCCTGGGGGAGTGGGGACCCCTTCAATCAAGGGGTCCCCCCCCCAGCCACCCAAGGGCCAGGGGTGAAGCCCGAGGCTGTCCCCCCCCCATCCAATGGGCTGCGGATGGGGGGGCTGATAGCCTTTTGTGATAATAAAAATATATTGTTTTTTCCAGCAGTACTACAAGTCCCAGCAAGCCTCCCCCGCAAGCTGGTACTTGGAGAACCACAAGTACCAGCATGCGGGAGAAAAACGGGTCCGCTGGTACCTGTAGTACTACTGGGAAAAAAATACCCAAATAAAAACAGGACACACACACCTTGATAGTAAAACTTTATTACACACTACCGACACACACATACTTACCTATGTTGACACGCCGACTGCCACGGTCTCCGACGATCCGAGGGTACCTGTGAAAAAATTATACTCACCTTCCAGCGTCCAGAGATAAATCCACGTCCAGAGAGTAAAATCCACGTACTTGTTTAAAAAAAAAACAACGCAAAAACCCGCTCCATACCGGACTAGAAAGGGGTCCAATGCTTTCACATCAGACCCCTTTCTCCCGAATGCCGGGACATCACGTGACTCCTGTCACTGACGTCCCTTCAGCCAATCAGGAAGCGCTACTTCCGTGGCGCTCACCTGATTGGTTGTGCGCTGTCTGTACTGTGACAGCGCATCGCAAAGCCGCTCCATTACTTTCAATGGTGGGAACTTTGCGGGTAGCGGTGGGGTCACCCGTCGGTCAGCCGCTGACCGGCGGGTGACCTCACCGCTAGCCGCTAAGTTCCCACCATTGAATATAATGGAGGGAGCTGTGCGATGCGCTGTCACAGTACAGACAGCGCTCAGCCAATCAGGTGAGCGCAACGAAGTTGCGCTTCCTGATTGGCTTAGAGACCTTTCTGTGACAGCTGTCACTGACAGGTCTCATTCGTGGAAAGGTGTCCCATGTGTCAGCATGGGACCCCTTTCAGTCCGTTATGGAGCGGGTATTTGCGTTTTTTTATTTTTAACAAGTACGTGGATTTATCTCTGGACCATGGCTGAGGTGAGTATATTGATCTTTTTTTTCAGGTATCCGTGGATTCTACATGGAGAAGAGGACCGATGTCGGCGTGTGAACATAGGTAAGTATGTGTGTGTCGGTAGTGTGTAATAAAGTTTTACTGTCGACGGTGTGTGTGTCCTGTTTTTATTTGGGTATTTTTTTCCCAGTAGTACTACAGGTACCAGCGGGCCCGTTTTTCTCCCGCATGCTGGTACTTGTGGTTCTCCAAGTACCAGCTTGCGGGGGAGGCTTGCTGGGACTTGTAGTACTACTGGAAAAAACAATATCTTTTTATTATCACAAAAGGCTATCAGCCCCCCCATCCGCAGCCCATTGGATGGGGGGACAGCCTCGGGCTTCACCCCTGGCCCTTGGGTGGCTGGGGGGGACCCCTTGATTGAAGGGGTCCCCACTCCCCCAGGGTACCCCGGCCAGGGGTGACTAGTTGGATATTTGATGCCACGGCCGCAGGGCACGGCATAAAAGTGACCCCCGGCTGTGGCATTATCTGTCCAGCTAGTGGAGCCCGATGCTGGTGTTAAAAATACGGGGGACCCCTACTCTTTTTGTCCCCCGTATTTTTGGCACCAGGCGCAGAGCCCGGTGCTGGTTTTAAAAATACGGGGGAACCCCTGTCAATTTTTTCCCCGCATTTTTAGAACCAGGACCAGCTCGAAGAGCCCGAGGCTGGTTATGCTTTGGAGGGGGGACCCCACGCCATTTTTTTTTTATGATTTCACCGTTCCAGCATAAAAAATAAATAAAAAAAAATATTTTTAAAAATATATAAATAATATTTGTGCCTCCAAAAAAAAAAAAAAAAAAGTACCTAATCCCTTCTAATATAAATAGATCTGCTATTCCCCAAAAAAAAAAACACAAAAAAAAAACATGTTTAAATTTTTTTTATTTGTTTTCACCCTCCAAAGTGTGGCGGATTGAAAATGACGAATTTGCTGTCTAAAAGCACTGCTGTCGAATTTCCAAACTTGAATTGAATATGCTTTGGTCGAATTGCAGCACTTATATCATTGCAGAAAAGTCGAATTTGCAAAAATTCGAATTTCCAAAAGTCGAATTTTGAAAGTCAGAGTTCAGCAACAACCCCTACAGAAACCCTTTGTTCCACCCACATGGTCAGTCTACGCCTGCAAGACTATGTTTGCTTGGGCCCAGGGCAGCCGCGTTTGAAGGGCGGATTATGTCTGCCCAACTCCGATGCCCCAGGTCTTAGCTGGAGATAAGGCATAAACTGAGACGGGGCAACAACAAGGGGAACCTCTACCTAAACAGAAACCCAAATTAGGGGCAACTACAGAACTCAAACAAAAGCATGTGCAGCACAGCCGCCAGGACAAACTACAACAAATGAAATGCTGTTCACACGCCGACACAATACTACTGTGTACCGGTGATGACAGCATACGCAGAACCCTCTGCAGAAAATCCAAAGCAAATATAATGGACAGATACGGCAAAGGCCGTAAGGTGCGGCAAAGCCGCTACTCACGAAACCGGTGTGAATACAGGTGGATGGACAAGAACCCCCAAAGCTGCAGACACTGGCTCACATAACAGGAAAGCCGGACAGATATCTTTAACAGGCTCCGGACACCAGGACTCAGGACTCTGGACTAAGGGCTACTTAGTACCCAGGAACACACCAGGGCAGGAACACACCAGGGCAGGAACAGCTCATAGGAAGCTTTGGACTCTGCCAGAGCTGAGTACACAGGATTGTAGCATCAGCCAGGGCCTGGACACAGATGCAATATTGGACAAGACTCTATTCAGGAACATACAGGTATCTTAACTGAACGTCTATAACCAGCTCAGAACTGCAGAGTTAGCTAGGTAATAAGGGAACACACCCCAATCAGGATGGCTGGAAGCCAGGCACAAGGTAATTGCACAAACACCTGCAGGTGAGAATTAACCCATAGAAAACAGGCTGCAATTACACAGACTCACCACTGGTGGCCAATAAGAGTCTTCTAAACAGGTACAGGGGAAATCCTGGCATGTAAACAGAACTATAATACAAAATACATGAACAGAAAGTAACAGGAATGAACCACTGCTTGTGGTTCATAACAGTACCCTCTCCTTAAGGGTGAAACCCCGGACACCCCATAAGAGCCAAGGGGAACAGAAACAGAAGAATAATATAAAATACATAACCAAAATGCAAAACAGGAATGAGCCACTGCCATGGCTCATAACATAATGTTCATAAGGAGTGTTTTAAATACTCTTGCAAAACATGTAATTTTTTGATTACAGGGGACACTTTTATATTGTCCAACATTTGGTTGCTAAGTTACCAGTAGCAACCTGGACGTGCATCACGGGTGTGCGCAATGATGTCATTCTCCTGCGCCAGAGTATCGGGCCGGAGCTCCTGTGCCCAGGAGCGCAGCTAATCCTTGGCTGTCTATGTGGTGTTTAGGAAGGGATATAAGGTAAGAAACATTTGTACACTGTTAATTTTCCGTTTACAATTTTAAACATTGAAAGATCACAAACTGTGTGTATTCAGTCATTGACAAATGGTTGTGAGTGCCGCACCTTTGCATGCTTCTATATATATTTATATATATATATATATATATATATATATACTCATCTTTCCTTTGATGCAGCATGCTGCAACACGGCTTGCTGCATGGCATACTAGGCTGCGACTATTCGCAGATGATACACCCATTATAGATACACCAGTGATTACTAGCAGCAACGGAGACTACCATAAAGAATAAAGGCAACCAAGACTTCTGTCCACACAGAATCACATACTGCCATTCAGTCATTTAAAGCCAAATAGTATCTTCCGGATTCTATATCTGACTAGCAAGAAAGGAAATTGGAGGATGTCTTCTCGAAGGCTGGGTACACACTTGCCAATGTGCACCCAATATATCGTCCGAACCAGTGTATCGGACAGTATATCGTATACATTGGCAGGTGTGTATACCCTAAATCATTAACGGTCATGGTCATTAACAAGATACAATATCTTTAGTTTTCACCATGAAATCTAAAGATATTGTACGAGACGACATGCACCTCGATGTGGGTACACACCGTCACTGATGAGATGCAAACAATATCGTTCAGTGTGTGTGAACAATATTGTTTGTGGGGGGATCTTGTGTGAGTTCACTGACATTGGCAAGTGTGTACCCAGCCTTACACTCAAGAATCTGCAGCAGATTTGGTCCAAGTGAAACATTATATACTTAAGCTGCAAGAGTACTCAGAGGACAAAGATAAGAAAACTCACCAAAACAATGTCCATATTTATAACTATGCCAATAGGTCTTGAATCTCTACTCTTGGAGGGCTACCTTACCCGTCTTTCCCCTAATCTATCATGTTACTGACTGACTGTGCTTATTTTTTTATTTTTTTTTGTGTAGCCTAATTACTGCGTTTTGGGGTCGGAAAGAGTTCCAATACCCATTTTTTTTTTATTCAGAGGGACTATTGAGAAATCATTGATGAGCCAGTCATATTAGCTGTTCTGTATACTGAGTCCCTGGTAACTAGTGGTAGCTTCTGATTTTAAGACTGAGAGGTCTTATTATTTAGCCAGGGTGATAACAGAGAATATTTATTGTCACTTAGCACCCTGATTTCTGAAAAATGCATCACTTGGGCCACTGAGTAATTGCTCCCGGTTCAGTACCAGCACTACTGTTGCTCTTCAGGCCAGCGCAGGGAGCATCTCCGTATGTGTGGACTGACTATGGGCCTGATTCATGTTTGCAAGCAAAGCAAAAAAGCAAGAAACAGAGCAAACCCATACTGCACTGCAGGTGGGGCAGATGTAACACATGCAGAGTTAGATTTGAGTTTGCTATGTTCAAACTGAAATCTTAATTTCAGTGTAAAAAAAAGATGTCTAACATTTGTGGACTACATGCAAAAGCAGCCAGTATTTACCATGCACAGAAAAAAAATAAAAACATATAAATGTATTTGCTCCTGTTGCATGGCAACATGATTTGTTCCAGAAACAATGGGGCTGATTCAGACCCAATTGCTGCGGTGTGTTTTTGCCCAGCGGGCGATCGGGTCAGAACTGCGCATCCATATGCACCGCAATGCGCAGGCAAGTCAGTCTGCAGCGACAGGGAGCGCCGGGCAGCGACGGGATGGTACGAAAAAAGTGATCGCACTGGAGATCACAAGGTCACTGACAGGAAAAGGCCATTTGTGGGTGACAACTCACCGTTTTAGAGGAGTGTCCGGAAAAACGCAGGAGGGACCAGCTGTTTGGATGTCAGTTCCGGCCCCGATCATGGCACTGAAAGAGTAAGTCCTGTGCTGTGCAGAGACTGCACAAACTTTTGTTTGTGCAGCTCTCTGGAAATGCATTTGCACACCTGCACAGCAAATTCCCCCTCCCCCTGTATGCGGCGACTACCTGATTGCATGGATGCAAAAAATACACCCTAGCGATCAGGTCTTACCACCAAAGCTACGTGCTTTCTTTGCATTACTAACAAACATGATACGGGCCAACTGTTTGTTTGCAAATTTGTAGTGGTAATACAGCACAAATGGGTTTCCAGTTCCAAACCCCCCCCCCCCCCCCACCACCAAGTTTTATTAAAAAAGTAAGTGAAAAATATATGTTGTTTTAATATACAAAAAATACTGATAGTGACAGGGACAGGCGTTGTAGCTGTAATGCCACTGTCCTAGATATACAGGTTTTCTATTAGTCTTTGTCAGTGAGCCTCAGCGATGGCTGCTGCCAGTGACACTTAAAGACAGGCACCACTAGATGAAATCTTTAATGAATAGGAAGAAGAACCCTCATGCAATCATGTTGGGCTTTTTTATTTCACGTCATTATTGTTCCCTGCAGCGCTTCTTAAAGAGCACTAAATAAATGTATCACAGTAATTCTAAACTATCAGGCCTTTACTTTAAACTGAAAAAATCATGGGTCAGACACCCTAAAGACGGCGGCAGCCGCCTGACGTACAGTATTTCATCAACTGCACTGTTTACATTGGGGCCAACACACTGCAAAAGGACTCTGACATGTGACATCAGGCATCTGCACTGCTCTGTATTACACAGCAATAGAAATATTAAAGACATTATGTTACTGTGCTGATCTTATACCCTGAGCAATTCCTCCTGAGATGAGGCTCTGAGCATAGTGTGACTGCAGAGATTACACCAATACAGGCTTTAAGACTGACTATGACAAACAAAGAAATATTGCTTTACTTTTAGAATATTACATGTCAGTTTTGACTTATAAAGGAAAAAAGCAAAATTGTTGCAGGATTACACTCTTACCAATTTGTCATTGTCACACTGTGAGTGACATTACACAAAGCTGTCCCTAACATTAGGCTGTATATAACATGGGTGGACATGGGGCAGGAACGCATATATCCCTTAAAATGAAATACTTATTATTTACTGGTTGTCAGTGGCTTGTGCTACAGATTAGTGTAATGGGTACCTGCTGTTTTAGCATCAATCTGTTCAGATGTAACCAGAACGTACATTTATGTTACATTGCAGACATGGATCAGAGTAACAGTGGGGGTAATTCCAAGTTGATCGCAGCAGGATTTTTGATAGCAATTGGGCAAAACCATGTGCACTGCAGGGGAGACAGATTTAACATGTGCAGAGAGAGTTAGATTCGGGTGGGATGTGCTCAATCTGCAATCTAATTTGCAGTGTAAAAATAAAGCAGCCAGCATTTACCCTGCACAGAAATAAGATAACCCACCCAAATCTAACTCTCTCTGCACATGTTATATCTGCCTCCCCTGCAGTGCACATGGGTTTGCCCAATTGCTATCAAAAATCCTGCTGCGATCAACTTGGAATTACCCCCCTTGTCCTGTATACTACCAAACAGCAGCTCACCTTTAGATCAGCATACAAAGGAGCCCAGTAATGGAAGGAATCCTACTTATATTGTGTGAATATTTATACAATTTGCAATTAAGATGTTACTATAGGGAGTAGGAGAAGTGATGGGATTTCATCACTCACATCCTCTGCCCTTGGGTTTTAATTGCAAAGTTTTTAGAGTTGTAGCAGCAACACTTTCTATTCTCTTAATGTAAATTATGATCTATCAACTTTTTTCAATTGTGTTTTTATTGTAGTTCTCCAACTGGCAGAGATTTAAATTGGAAATTATAGGGATAGCTGTGACCTGTAGTGCACCAGAATTTTACAATATTTTTCATGTTTATTTTTATTTTTTTTGCAAAGATTTAGTACCCCACACCCACTGCCCGTGGGGTGTTAGGATTTGCCCTAGTGCTATCAGCACAAGGATGATTGTTCCTAGGGAAGAGATGCTCATGTTTTGTGGGTCGCATGTTTGTAGGGATTCCAGTCCTGTACTGACCAGCCTTGGGCTGCTTGGCACTATGGTGTCGTGGGAGCATTCCTTGTGTCCAACCTGTTATAGATAGTGCCACCACCAACCCCATACCCAACTTTTACTCTACCAGACTAGGCTTAAAAGCCGAGGGCTGGTTGACAATTTGGGGAGGGGGGCACATCATTTATGTTTTTACCTTTATTTTTTTTAAACATATTAATATGTAGAAGCCTGCACAAATGATTGGGATCCAAGCAGCGCTTCTAAACCATGGATGGGTCGATGGTGCGTTCTGTGTAAACAGGCTACATATACTGGGATTTTGACATAGAACTGTCAATCAGATACCATTGTATTCTAAGCTCCTTCAAACCCGTTGCTTATACCCCTTTCACACCACACAAATAAACAAATAATAATATCTACCCAGTAAATTGCCAGGTCGACAAGGGTCGCTGTGCGGTGTGAAAGGGTCAATCAAGAAATCCTGTGTCAGCTGACCAGGTAATTCAACCCAGGTTATAAGAAGGGTTATTCATAGGTTATTACAGGGTCAGGCGCAGTGTTAAAGGGATACCCATGTCATGGCTGTAACTAGGGGTTAAAGCTAAGGGGTCACATGCCCCGGGTGACGGATATTAGGGGGCATGGCTTGGAGACCTCTACCCAGCTCCCGCCTAAGTCAGCTGCTTCTCCACCGCTGCGTTCTGCCAGCACCTGACACCCAGGAGAGCGGACGCCAACAGAGCAGAGTCAGTAATTATGGCACAGGCAGGATGGGTTTTATTACACAGAACTCCCCCCTGCACGTGCATTGCCAGTGCCGCCCGTGGCATACTAATCAGACACGGGCTGTGATCGGGATGCGGAGCGGCTGTGGAGTGAATATGGAGGACGCAGCCGCAGAGCAGAATTTAATATTTATGCCCCAGTAACAGGAAGTGCCCAGCGCCGCCATACAGTCCTTCCCCACTCCCCCTGGGCTATGAGGTGCGCACCGCAGAGACCAGCCAGTAAACAGGTAGAAACGTCCCAGTTGCTCTAAGTGTTCTAGTAAGAAAATATTTATGTCACTGGCAACTGTGTGCTTTACCTACATCTGAGCTGTCTCATCACCACACCTCTGATCCTTCTGTTCATTCCCTTCTTACATTAGGACCCATGAGTGCCGCATCTCGTTTGAAATAAATATATATATATGTTAGTGAGGGGTACTACTGTGCATTGTGATGAGAATGAGAGTGCACTACTGTGTGGTGTAGTTTGGAAAGAAGAAGAAGAAGAAGAAGAAGAAGAAGAAGAAGAAGAAGAAGAAGAAGAAGAAGAAGAAGAAGAAGAAGAAGAAGAAGAAGAAGAAGAAGAAGAAGAAGAAGAAGAAGAAGAAGAAGAAGAAGAAGAAGAAGAAGAAGAAGAAGAAGAAGAAGAAGAAGAAGAAGAAGAAGAAGAAGAAGAAGAAGAAGTAGTAATTTTGTGTTTAATTTTTTTTTTTTCTTATTTGTGTGTGTGTGTGCGGCGCTAAATTATTGCCTTGTCCCGGGTGTTGGAAATCCTAGTTTAAGCCCTGCCCATGTCGATGCGACCAGTTACCTGTTCACTGCAAAGGGAAAGGCGGCATGGAGATAATGTCATCTCCCAGCGCTGCCTCCGCACCCGCCCACGATGCCGGCTCCGTCATACTGCATATTGCCGGGTTGGTATGGCGGTGTGTAGGCTCCAATGTCGGGTCCCACATGGGAAGGACCCATTTCCAATTCCGGGTGGGACCCAACATTGTGATGTGAAAGCAGTATTAGTGATGTAGCCCCCAGTCTCAGTTTTATAGGGCTGAGAGTGATAGCACTAATGCGGTAATCTGTTAAAAACACTTTGATGTGAGAAGGCTACTGGCTGAAATTATTGAAGCAGCAAAACTAAAGGCAGAATCATTGATTAGAGCCACATTACTTTAAAACTAAGCATAAATCTCAGTTGGAAAAATTAGTTTATTATGGCGATTGGGCATAATTGAGAGTTGTGCACTATACCTTTTTTTCATAATTGATCTATTATCGGCAGGCTGCACACACCGTGCATGTGTAAAGGTAACTGTGCAATTCCGCTCACAGTGAGAATTTCTTTGCAGAGTGATTGACAGGAAGGGACCACTCAGGTGAGGTAACAGGGAGTGGCTGCAAAAAAGCCGGCGTGTCATGGCCATTTTCATGGAGTATATCTAACATCAGCTGTGATCATATACGCAGAGAAACATAGTGCTTGCGTCTCTTCTGCCACAGACAGTCTGCGTAGCCATAGACTTACTCAAGCAGTCGTTGTTCCCCATTGTTGCGTGTAGGGTGTGAATGTGTATGCAGTTGTGAATGGGTTTTGTGATGGCTCCGGGGGGGCGTCTCTTGTCATTCCTGGGTGACAGCTTCACTTGCTAGCATTAGCATATCCGTAGCCTAGAAAATCACAGTGGCAATTTCATTAGCATACAACTCTGAATCAGGTCCATTTATTCTTATAACAAAATAATTGAGAGGAATTTAAAGAAACATTGAGGTATGATAAAGAAGGAATCTGTTTTAGGGAATATACTTCCCACAGGCACTGTATAAGCAAATGGAAAAATGTGAAGCTTGTTACAATTGAAGTGGGAGTACAGTAGCATTGGTGAAGTTGAGTCAAGGATGCAAGAGTAGCCTCTAGATCAAGTATTCATGTGGATTCAGCCTTCCTCTGGGCAGCTGATAAACAAATAAGCAGGTAACTTTGTGAGCTTCCCAGAGGTTGGAAGGGGTTATATCAGAAGACACGTTAGTTGAGTAATACTCAGTCATGGGTAGTTCAGTAATAGTGAACTGTTTCATTAAGATTCACCAGCTGCTTGCCAGAGAGGGAGTCTGAGGGGCGGCCAGTTCCAGTTCTAAAGCTTAATGGTTGGACCAAGAGATAGGAAGAGTAATTTCACGAGAAGGTTTTGAGTAGTTGTCTGAGCCACAAAAAAAGTAGTCTATGTTGGTATAAAGATTGTGAAGTGGGAAAAATTAGTATAGCCTTTCGCTGTAGGATATGTCATCCTCCAGGCATCATAGAGGTCAAGTAGGGAGAGTTGGTTTAGCAGGATTTTAGATAGCTTAGTGTTAGCATGAAGAGCAATACCTGTATGGGATCTGTTTAAAGATATATCAAAGTGGCATTACACTCACCCCTAATTATAGTAATAACACAGGGGATTGGAGCGAGATTATTAAGGAAAGTGGAATATATGGAACCCTGATGCACAATAGAGGCATACGGTAAACTGAGGCAAGTATAATCAGTACTTGGTAATCAATGTCAGTGAGAATAACAAAGCTGCTTGGTCATCAGAAATAGAGTTCTGAATAACAATAAGCAGATCTCTGGCTATAATAATAGCAATGCCTCTATGCTTGTCTCACATGGAAGAATAGTAGACATGGGTATATAACTTACATTGCAGAAAGGAGTAGGGGGCCTTAAGGTGAGTTTCCTGTAGCTGGAAAATGTTTGGTGTATGGCAGGAGAAGTACTGAATAGCCTTTAGCTTCTTTGGTAAATTGAGGCCATTTATATTAAGTTTGGGTATTTTTAGCTTCATGCGGATAGTATAGGTCATAGCAGATCAATGAAAAGGGCATACACACCGACTAGTAGGTGGTGAGGAGGATGTGGTCAAAGGAGAGACAATGTTGGCAACAAAATTGAAAAAGATAGAGGTGAAAGGGAGGTGACACTTTCCTATAGTGGCGCTGGGTCTAACAAGGAAAGAGTTGATGTTATATAGACATTCCTTTTGCTCGCGTGCATGACCTACAGATGGAGCCATGCTAATTCTGGCTACGTCTGCGACTCAATGCGCCCTGCGAGGCGTACCTATGTGAACAAATGGGACGCACACGCATCGTAGATGCGCACGCACCCCAATCAAATGAATGGTAGCGTCACCTTGCACTGGCCGGCGAGGCCAGGCGCACGCACGTTAAGGCATGCCATGCACCCCCATCTGCGATGCAGCCGTGCTTAATGAGCTGTAAGATGAACAACAAATAAACAAGGCAGCAATCATAGAGAGAAACTGAGAGTGTAGGCAATCATGTGTCACTGGGTAATGAGAGCTTAATACTTGGTATTACTGCAAATAGGAGGAACAACCATGAGAGATAGTAAACAATTGGTGTAAAGGAACAACATCCTGGGAAAATGAGGGCTTTGCATGTAGTGCTTTAGAGAATATAAAAGATTGAACATTTAACATGCATTTCAACCAGTAGTCTTACAGTTCAGAGGAAGCTTGCATTGAAAATGTGGAACACATACAGGGTAGTCTGCTGACCACCAGTGCTATGTTGCCTGATAATCTAATAATGTACTGTAATTTGACCAGAGAGGTGCAGAAAGAAGAAAATTATAGAAATTGATGCAAACATTGCATACAATTCTAAGACTTAGGATCTCTTGACTAAAGGGACCAAGAGCTGCAACATGGTATTGTAACAGAGTAGATTGAGTAGATTGAGAAAACACAGTATATCAATTACCAGTCTATCTGAAATTAGTTACATGTAAAACAGCAGGGTATGGAACAGAAAAATGGCTAAGCTGTGGACCATTACGAGGCCAGTGAGGGTAGACTGTGCTGTGCAGTGGTATTCTGTTGTTGATGACCTCATTAGGTTCATTTATAATTACAAAAGTCTGAAGCACTTCATAACCCTGTGCTGGTTGATGACTATAAGTTGGAAAAGGAAGCCCTATTTGTATTTCATTGCATGATTTCTCAGAGCTTTAGTAAGGTTTATGAGGTCCTGTCGCTTCTTGAGGGTGGAGGGAGCTATGTCTTGAAATATTTAGAGTTGAGATCCAGAGGAGAAAACCATTAGTACACATTGAAATTATGAAATAAACTGTTCTTTGCTCTAAAATAGTAGAAGCAAAGGATGACATTTGAGAGTGGTTGTTTAGGCCATAGTTTAAATTGGATATCGCTTTGCACTAGACCAAGGAAGAGCAGATCAGTCTTGATATCCATAAATTAATGAAGAAACAGACTATCTAGCAGCATGGAAAGGCATCTGCACCAGCCATCTCAGGAATATTGCAGATGTGGATATGGGGGTTTATTCATGATTGCTAGCAAACAACAAAAGCACACTAATGGGCAAAACCATGTGCACTGCAGCTGGGGCAGATATAACATGTGCAGAGAGATTTAGAATAAACCTTTAGAACAAACCTGGATAATGCACATTGCTCTGATGGTCAATGTCTCTTGGTCCTCAAGTGATTGTTACAAGACTGAAACTCTGACTTAAGTTCAGTAAAATCTTGTTTAAACAACAGTTTGATATTGGCATTCTTCATCCATTTTGCATTCTAAGGCATCTGTATGGGAACCTACTGTAGGTCAGTGAGTTCAGTTTTAAATCCAGTCAAAACCAAACTCATCTTAGATTGGTTACTTTTTGTGCTATAGAGGTAATGTCTTTAGTGGTGAGCGGTGTATCCAAGCGAGTGGTGTCTTCCATATCCAAAACAAGGTTTGTGGTAGGTGGTCGGCAAGAGAGGGACCCATTTTTTCCCAAGCATGTATAATCTGAGGTTTTGGGGTCGCAGAAGATTTATGATTTCTATGTGCGATAATTAATTAAAATTGCACTGAAACAGTGAACAATAGAAGTGGTATGGATTGCGCAGCAGACAGAAAACGGAGATGAGCAGACAAAATGAGCTTTCATATGGGTAGTGTAAATTCAAAAACAGGAACTAATTGGAGGTAGATTGCAGTTCCTGTTATACATATACAGATGTGTCCACCTTTATCTTGGCCTTTAGTAGAATTAACTAAATCAGGGCAGTCAGACTTAATCCCATGCTGTAATGAATTAATCCCCTGATGCATTGTTCTCTGTATTGTATTGCAGCTGAGAACAATAGATGAATGGCTTATGTTAATAAACCATGGTGTGCCTAGGCACAGCAGAGAAGCCAAGATGAGTGTGGACCCATCTGTACTGTAGGGTCGCTTGAGAATTTAGCAGTTGAAGAACATTGTGGGAACAGTCAACAGTGTGACAGCACTGTGAAAAGTTATGCATTTACTTTACATTCAAGGATGGTAATGACTCAATGGTGATGCAGTGTGAGATGCTGAAGCCCAGGCAATGCTTATAGTGTAGGCAAATGGCCACTGACTAAGAAGAGCTGCGTAATAAAGAGTCTTCCACTGTGAAGCTTAGTAACTGCAGTCCAGCTCCAGAAATGGTGACCAGCAGAGAACCTTCCAGCTGCAGCCCCAGCTGAAGCACTTGAAGAACCAGGATGTAGTTGGAGGAGCATTTAAATGTTGTAGTTTGTAAGTATTCCTTCCAGGTGGGACTGCTGTTCAATGGAAAGTTTTTCTTTCTTTAGCTATTGCGAGAGTCTCAAGATTAACAATGCCAAGGCCTAGATCTTTCAGCATTAATTTCTGACCCAACAGCTGCTTAACACTTGTAATGTGCTGCTCTTGACATACTATTAATTGATCATTCACATACTGTACAAAACAATCAAAATGTGTCTTCTATGTGTTTGTGGTAGAGACAATGATTTGTCTTTGAATGCACAAATTGTATTTCTTGAAGTACATCATCTAGCTTAATGTGCCAACAGTGATAACTCTGTTTTAGACCGTACAAAGCTTTTTTTTTAACAAACTTATTCATGGACAATATTCTCAGAGTAAAAGTCAGAAGGCTCCCAGTATAAATCAAATTTTACAAGGCAGGTATATAGCAACGACTAAGCATAATGTACTGTACTGTACCTTGCCACAGGAGACTAGGTTTTCCTCATAGTCAATTCCAGATTTCTGTGTATGCTCATCTGCGAAAAAATTTGCTACATAATGGACAGTGGTTCTGTCTGCATTTTTTATTTTTAATAAATATCCATTTTTTGGTGACTACCTGTTGACTACAGTCCATGCATGTTTGTCTTTGAGTGTTGTCATCTCCTTATCTATTGCTGGCTTGCATTCACTCCAGTTGTTGCTTGAATTTGCTTCCTGGATATTTTGAGGTTCACATAATGCAATATGTGGAAACTCTTAATAATAATATAATTGATTTTCCACTATTTGATCTAGTAAAACTCCTGTCCTATGGTTGGATGTCCATACTTGCAGTCTCTGACTTAGGCATGCATTCAGCTGTGGGCATGTAAGATAAAACATACTTGCTCTGCAATTCCTCTTTCAGCTTTATTTTAAGCTTTGCTTTTTCTTGTAATATTATATATATCATGACTTTCTAAGCTTTTTATTTCTAGTGTCTCAGAACCTGTGTCCTTTACTTTCTTGGCTATATCTAAACATGATACATTTCATGGACTTGAGATGCAGGTTACATCTTTTCTCTTTGGGAATATGTACATATGCTATACACCCCAAAACTTTAAGATGATTAATGCTTAACATTTTTCTAGACCATGCTTTCAGTGGTGTTTTACCTTTTACGGCAACTGTGGGTGCTGTTACAGGAACACTGGAATAGTGTTTGAGGGCAGGTATGTTTGTCCCAGGTTCCTGTCTTACATGTTTTAGATAAAGGAAAACTTCCAGGAAAAGGTTTGTTTTGTTAGCAGCTTTTCAGGCTGTTGGAAAAGCTGGTTAAGGGCCCTTAGAGAGAGAGAGGGCAAGTTCCAGACAGTGGGCCAAGTTCGGGTATTTGGTCTCACAGAGGGCTAATCAGAGCTTTCAGCTGTGTAAGAGAGTTATAGGGCTGCTAGCCTGATCAGTGGGTGCAGACTACCTGGGGAGAATCTGCAGAACCTCTGTGGAAGAAACATGCTTCCTTATACAAGTGAGCCATACAGTATTTACTGGAAAACTCTGTATTTTGTTTAGAGACAGTCAGGAACGTCTTATGTATAGTAAGTGCTAGACAGACAAGGTATTTTCTTCGATGTTTATTTTATTTTCTGCTTAATAAAACTGGACTTGTATGATTTCTAAGCTGCTGCATGCAGCCATCTACTCCAGGAGACGGAACCCTGTTCATCTACTGTGTAACAGTGCACAATTCTTTAGATTTTTCTTCTATAGATACTATAGGTAGCCCAAAAGCAATCTGTAATCTTACTCAATACTTCACTATTTAATCTAAAGAAATAAACATTTGCCATTCTTCCACTGGACCAAAAATATCTATAATGCCTCACTACCAGGGGTGTCACTGCTCTTTGAAAGGGACAATGGGCATGCTTGCCTACAAAACCTCTCTTATATATCAGTATCTCTGATATATTAGAGGGTGCGGAGGCTCCTGCAGAACAGATTGACCAAACTGAAGGTCCTCATAGGCCAAAGTTTCGAACCTGTAGAACTTAGCAAACCTGTTCGACCCTGACCAAGTAGCTGCCCGGCAAAGCTGTAAAGCCGAGACTCCCCGGGCAGCCACCCAGGAAGATCCCACTTTATGGGTAGAGTTGGCCTTAACAGATATGGACACGGCAAGCCAGCCATGGAATAAGAATACTGGATAGTAAACCCAATCCAGCGAGTAATTGTCTGCTTAGAAGCAGGACACCCAACCTTGTTGGGAGCATAAAGGACAAATAGAGCGTCCGACTTCCTGTGACGAGAAGTTCTCTTCACATAACTCTTCAAAGCCCTCACAACATCCAAGCACTTTGAGGGAATTGAGGAGTCAGTAGCCACTGGCACCACAATAGGTTGGTTGATATGAAAAGCTGACATAACCTTTGGAAGAAATTGCAGACGCGTTCTGAGCTCAGTCCTATCTTCATGGAAAATCAAGTAGGGGCTTTTGTTGGACAATGCCCCCAATTCTGACACACGCCTACCAAATGCCAATGCCAAAAGTGTGACAGCCTTCCAAGGAAGAAACTTGACATCTACCGCCTGTAAAGGTTCGAACCAATCCGATTACAGAAACTGCAGAAACACATTAAGATCCCACGGTGCCGTAGATGGCACAAAAGGTAGTTGGATGTGCAGAACCCCTTTCAAGAAAGTTTGAACTTCAGCAAGAGCAGCCAATTTTTCTGGAAGAAATTGGACAAGGCTGAGATTTGGACTTTTATGGAGCCCAAGAGTAGGCCCACATCCACACCTGCTTGCAGAAAGAGGAGAAACCATCCTAGTTGAAACTCCACCATAGGAAACTTCTTGGATTCACACCAAGACACATACTTTTTCCAAATCCGATGGTAATGTTTAGACGTTACCCCCTTCTTTGCTTGTATCAGGGTAGGAATAACTTTTTTCGGAATGCCCTTCCAAGCTAATATCAACCTCCATGCCATCAAACGTAGTAGCCATGGTAAGTCTTGATAATCGAATGGCCCCTGTTGCAGAAGGTCCTCGCAAAGAGTAAGAGGCCTCGGATCCTCCAGCGGTAATTCCAGAAGATCCATGTACCAAGCCCTTCTTGGCCAGTCCAGAGCAATGAGGATCACCTGATCTCTTGTTCTTTTTATGAGTTTGAGAACCCTTGGGATGAGTGGAAGTGGAGGGAACACATACCCTAACTTGAACACCCACGGAGTTACCATGGCATCCACCACCACACCCAAAAACAACAAATAAAGAAAAGATATCACCGAGCTGTCTTCAGGCGCTGACAAATTTCACATGAAGTTACTTCTGGAGAATGAAGTTTGTCATTCAATTGTTACCTCCAACATAAAACATAAGAAAATACAATAGTGTAATCCTTTTTAAACTCAAACACAGTCCCATCAGAATTGTAGGTAGAATCCGCACCATAAGGTGTTGCCTACCTTTAGGTAGACAATTTTTGCATGAAGCAGGAGAGGATTTGCTCCTTATTGCAATTCAAACTCTTCCTCCATACACCTCCCCGTTGTTGGATACCATAGAAAGGATATAGACAAGTATAGTGTAATATTGCATTTTTTAATAATAAAAACCAGAATGAATGACTGGACCCTCACCATAAAGAAGAATAAACAAGGCAGAATGACATAAAACCAGGCGTCCCCAGCACCTCGCGATCCCTCCTATGGGTCCTGTTCCAGACACCTCTGTCCTCCACAAAGCTTGAACCAACGCGTTTCAATACTTTTAAGTATCTTTTTCAAGGCATATGTTATCACATACCGTGGATATCCCTTTATACCCCCTTTAATGATGTCATCTATTACAATTGCAAAACCTATTGCCAGACATGGATCTACTGTCATAATAAACACCCCATACATTTCATTGAACATATGTTCCTCCCAATTGTTCATTTCAGATGTTCTAAAAGTCTCCGTTTGGTGCCAAAGTTCTCTTATTTCCAACGAGAATGGAAGTAATTTCACTTCCGTATTTGCGTTCCATTGGTACTCCTTCCGTAGTCGTCACATCCGGTAACAGCCCACGTGTGCGTTCCACCTCTCGTAATGTGCTCTTTCCCGTGGCGTCACTTCCGATGATGGATCGCATAAGCATTTCACTGTTGGTTTTGACCAATCACATCATGTCATTATCTCGCTGTACAGCTAGTTTGTATTAGAGGAAATGTCTCATTAAGAATGATCATCCTCGTTTCTTTGGCGCCGCCATCTTTGGAGGGATAATTCTTTATTATCCCTCCATTCTTAATTATTAAGTCCAGAATTATCCCTCCAAAGATGGCGGCGCCAAAGAAACGAGGACGATCATTCTTAATGAGACATTTCCTCTAATACAAACTAGCTGTACAGCGTGATAATGACATGATGTGATTGGTCAAAACCAGCAGTGAAATGCTTATGCGATCCATCATCGGAAGTGAAGCCACTGGAAAGAGCACATTACGAGAGGTGGAACGCACACATGGGCTGTTACCGGATGTGACGACTACGGAAGGAGTACCAATGGAATGCGAATACGGAAGTGAAATTACTTCCGTTCTCCTTGGAAATAAGAGAACTTTGGCACCAAACGGGGACTTTTAGAATGTCTGAAATGGACAATTGGGAGGAACATATGTTCAATAAAATGTATGGAGTGTTTAGTATGACAGTAGATCCATGTCTGGAAATAGGTTTTGCAATTGTAATAGATGACATCATTAAAGGGGGTATAAAGGGATATCCCCGGGATGTGATAACATATGCCTTGAAAAAGATA
The DNA here is from genome assembly GCF_028390025.1 of Pseudophryne corroboree. Lineage (NCBI taxonomy): Eukaryota > Metazoa > Chordata > Amphibia > Anura > Myobatrachidae > Pseudophryne > Pseudophryne corroboree. The sequence continues at coordinate 456,479,220 of NC_086450.1, read as the reverse complement.
CTTAAAAGTATTGAAACGCGTTGGTTCAAGCTTTGTGGAGGACAGAGGTGTCTGGAACAGGACCCATAGGAGGGATCGCGAGGTGCTGGGGACGCCTGGTTTTATGTCATTCTGCCTTGTTTATTCTTCTTTATGGAGAGAGTCTAGTCATTCATTCTGGTTTTTATTATTAAAAAAGCAATATTACACTATACATGTCTATATCCCTTCTATGGTATCCAACAACGGGGAGGTGTATGGAGGAAGATTTTGAATTGCAGTAAGGATCAAATCCTCTCCTGTTTCATGCAAAAATTGTCTACCTAAAGGTAGACAACACCTTATGGTATGGATTCTACCTACAATTCTTATGGGAGTGTGTTTGAGTGTAAAAAGGATTACACTATTGTATTTTCTTATGTTTTATGTTGGTGGTAACAAATGAATGACAAACTTCATTCTCCAGAAGTAACTTCATGTGAAATTTGTCAGCACCTGAAGACAGCTCGGTGATATCTTTTCTTTATGAGTTGAGAGAGCAATGTTCTGTAACAGCTTCTCCCCGGAAGAGGTCTTTATCAGCAGATCGTCCAGATATGGAATAATGTTCACTCCCTGCTTGTGGAGGAATAGCATTAGCTCTGCCATGACCTTGGTAAACACCCTCTGTGCTGTGGAGAGGCCAAATGGTAGCACCTGGAACTGATAGTGACAATCTAGCAGCGCAAATCTCAGATAAGCCTGGTGAGACGGCCAGATCGAAATGTGAAGGTACGCATCCTTGATATCCAGGGATACCAGGAATTCGCCCTCCTCCAGACCTGAGATCACCGTTCTCAGAGACTTTATCTTGAATTTGAATTCCCTCAAGTAGGGGTTCAATGACTTTAGATTTAATATCGGCTTTACCGAACCGTCCGGTTTCGGTACCACAAACAGGTTTGAGTAATAACCCTTGTTTGTTAGGTGAGGTGGAACTGGAACAATGACATTTGTTTGTACCAATTTTTGAATGGCTTCCTGTAGGATAGCACTTTCTGTCAGCAAAGCTGGTAAGCCTGATTTGAAGAATCTGTGTGGTGGGAGTTCTTGAAACTCCAGTCTGTACCCTTGGGTGTCAATGTCTTGTACCCAGGGTCTAGGCATGATGATGTCCAAACGTGATTGAAATGCCTAAGTCTTGCTCCCACCCACCCAATCCCCAGGCTGGGAGGTCCACCGTCATGCTGAAGATTTTAAGGAAGCAGAACCTGGCTTCTGTTCCTGGAAACCTGTTGGTGCAGGTTTTTCTAGATTTTCCCCAACCTCCTCTAAAGAATGTGTAAGGGGGTTTGGACTTTTTAAAATTTGTGGTCCGAAAGGACTTGCTTTGTAGATGTAGGATAAGATTTCCTAGCTGGTGGCACTGCTGAGGGAAGGAAGGTTGACTTACCCGCAGTTGCTGTGGAGATCCACGCATCTAACGTGTCCCCAAACAGAGCCTGACCTGTTAAGGGTAGGTTCTCCACACCTTTCTTGGATTCTGCATTCACAGACCATTGGCGCAGCCAGAGTCCTCTGCATGCCGAGACAGCCATGGAAGAAGCCCTTGCATTAAGTTGGCCAAGGTCCTTCATGGCTTCCACCATGAAACCTGCAGAATCCTTTATGTGACGTAAAAACAATTCAATGTCACTCCTATCCATAGTAACTAATTTCTCTAGTAATGTGCCTGACCACTTTACTACGGCTTTAGAAATTCACGCACAAGCAATAGTGGGCTTTAAAGCCATGCCTGTAGCTGTGTATAGTGATTTGAGCATAGTCTCAATCTTGCGGTCAGCCGGCTCTTTTATCGCGGTTGAACCAGGGACAGGTAAAATCACTTTTTTAGACAACCTAGATACAGAAGCGTATTAGTTTATATAATAGGGTCCTTAGATGAGGTAGTGGCAGCTGAATACTGCAAAACCTCTACAGATTGTTGTAAAACCTGCATTACTTTCTCATTATGTGACATTCTAGATGAAATCTGGGATATCATTCTCCTTATAGAATCCACCTATGGGGGTTCTGCCTGAGAAGGCTGTGTAGGTACATGGAAATCCTGAGTACATGTAATAGACTCTTTAGGAGAAGATACACACTCTGCAGCACAAGATACAGAGTCCCTAGACATGTTAATGTGAGATATACAGCCACACACACACACAAACAAGAAAATGTCAGACACAGTTTCTCCCAGAGTACCTTCAGAGAGTCACAGAGTATAAGGAGCCAGCCACACAGTGCCCCAGAAAAGAGTTTAAAAGGACCACTGTGTACCACCCAAGTGCAAAAAATGTATATAACACATGTAACTGTGACAGGGAAGTTGGCACCTCTCAGCTCTGTACCCCATAGCATCTGCACTCCCTGCAACTATGGTAGCTGCACCCTTGCACAGGAGTGAGAAGAACCTCATCCATCTTTATACAGTACTTTTAGTCTACTTTTAATGACAACCACTTAAGTGACCCTACTTATTGTTTGCTTGTCAGGTGAATAAATGACACTGAATAAAACTGGTGTAAAAGATATGAGCTGTAATTGAGGATTAATCATGAAAAGCATAGAAGGAATGAAAGCAGGCTGAACATAGACAGAAGCTTCAGCAATGTAAGGATCAAGAAGAGCAGACTGAAAGCCTGATACCATTAATTTTATAATCTTTGATAACTTATTACCCAATGTAATTATAATTCACGTTTTGCAAATTCTCCCTTGCTGTGGAACACTCCCTTTTATCCCCAGTTGTCTCAACAGAGCATTTCTCACATCTTTATTCCGTAGACTGTAGATCAGAGGGTTTATCATGGGAATAACAACTACGTACAGTAGAGAAAAGACCGGTTCTAGGACATTGGAGTATTCTGATGGTGGCATCATGTACACAGACAAACATGTAATGTAGTACATAATGACGATGAAGAGGTGGGATGAGCAGGTGGAGAAGGCTTTCTTTCTTCCATCCTTTGATTTTATGTGTGAAATTACATTGATTATTTTTGTATAGGATGTCATATTGAATATGATTGGGAAAAATCCAAATATTAAGCTATCCATATAGATAAAAATTTTAAATTCTTCAGTGCCGGTACAGGAGATATGAAGCACAGCTTTACCATCACAGAAAAACTGGTGTATGACATGTGACTGACAGAAGGACATGCGTGATACTGGGATTGTAAACACCAATGAGTTTAAAATTCCTGATATCCAAGTACCAGCTGTGATTAAGAGACAGTTTTTCCTGTTTAAGATATATTGATAGTGTAAAGGATGACATATAGCAACATATCGGTCATATGCCATAATGAATATTAGTACATCCTCTGTGGATCCAACAAAAACATAAAAGTACATCTGGGTGAAGCATTGTATGAAGGACATTGTATTATCTCCAGATAGTAACATGTAAAGCAGGTTAGGGACAGTATTGGTTGTATAACAGATATCTACTATGGCCAGGTTACAGAGAAACAGATACATGGGGGTGTGTAACTGGGCATCAAGATATATCACTGTGATTATAAGAGCATTAATAAGTACTCCTAATATATACAGTGAAATAAACCCACTGGAAATAAATGATGTATAATCAGAGTTTGCAAATAACGACACTAAGTAGAAATCTTTAAGATCAGTCTTGTTCTCCATGTTGTATTCAGGGTATTCTGTAAAGAAACCTACTTATTACCATATTAACAGTCACTGTCTCAGAGTCATACAGTATTTACATCTGGTGCTGTTATTGGTGATGAAGATTATTATGTCCTAAATGTATAACTGTGCATCCCACATTCTCGTACCTCTATGACCAACACCTATTAATTTGTACTTAGTAAAGACATAGCACTAAAATAATGAATGTGGAATTGTAAATAACATGATCAATAAATCAATAAACAACATACTGTATATGTTGTTCATTCTACAGTGCTGTCCTGCCCCAGGCATTTGTCTAGACTCTCTTTTTCTGGTATATATTGCACTGCATTATGTATACAACATGTCAAAAGTAGATTATTGAATCAGTAGATTATTGAATCACAGCTACTAGTTAAAATAAAAACAGATTAATTATTATTTTGCACATGATCTTTTTTGCTGTTAGCTATGGACAAGGCCAGATTAAGGGAGGGGCGACAAGGGTGGTTGTCCCGGCCTCTCACACATTGGGGACCCCCCCCCCAAAGGCTAATTTGACCATGGAATTTGGACAATGGCTGCTGCTGCTCAGGCTGCATACAGTGCTGCACAGAGTTGCTCCCGAACTCCTCATCAGTGGCCCACAACATCATGTGTGTGCTTTTGATGAAGGGACTTTGGAGCTGCTTAGCCCTATGTCTTAGCAGCGGCATCCCTTTCCCCAATGGCAGTTGTAACAAAACACAGGAGATGAGTACCCAGGTGGCACAGAGGCTAAGTGGGGGGTGGGCTGGGGTGCCCTATGGCCATATTGGGGTTAAGGGGGTAGTGGACACGGAAAGAGATAATTTTATTGGAGGGGGACCCCACAATTTAATTGCCCTGGGCCCCCACAAGCCGTGATTCCAAGCGATGCAATGCCAACACTCTATCACACAAACCCCTCCCCCACCCACCCCCAATGTAGTGGAGGAACATGGTCAATAATCTGATATTTTAATGCCGACAGGGGATGAAATTTAGAACAAAAGTGTCTCGTGACTGGTTGATCATTAGATTTCCCACAAATAGTGTAATTAATAGATGACCAATGGAGAGCCATACGGTCCCTAAAAGTCCAACTTGACAATTATACATAAAGTACCTTGCAAGGGCACATCAGGGGGGTGACAGAGTGTTGGCATTGCTTCGCTTGGAATCACGCTGGATATATAAACTGAACACTTTTACAGCCATTTGGATTGAGGGAAAAAATTAATTGGAACGCTCTTTAATGCACTGTATTTGTATGGTTATATTTATTCTCTGGTTGCTTTACTTTATCAGTTTGGTGAAGTGAATTAGGGAGAGCATACAGTAGTTACTGTAGTATAGCTATCAAAAAGATATAGCTGCGGTTCATGTTCTGCTTGAGTTGATTACTGACAACCCCATATACCAGGGACCAGTTGTAGACTTTGTTTTACAGCTTTTGATGTTGATTCTCACTAGAAACTACTTTTTCCATGATGGTCAGTATTTTGTACAGTGCTCAGGGTGTGCGATGGGGTCTTCAGTGGCCCCATCATATGCAAATGCCTCCATGTATGCAATAGAGAAACAGCTATTTTACATTGAAGGCGTAATGAATCCTAGAATCCTTCTCTAAAGAAGGTTTATAGATGACCTATTAATAATCTGGGTAGGTACATAATTAAAATTGATCAATTTATTGGAATCACATAATGTGTCTACTAGTCAGGCCAAATTAACATTCAACATAAGTGCCGAGTGTATACAATATTTGGACGTTAATATCCAATTATGCAATCAACAACTGCAGACTAGTATTTACAGAAAAAGCACAGACAGAAACAACCTGTTATGCCACGAAAGCTTTCATCCTTTACCATTACGTAAAAGTTTGCCTTAATCCCAACTATTAAGAGTTAAATGCATAACCTCGGAACTATTGTAAGTAGAGCCAGCTTTGGATCAGATGATACAAAGATTCGCTGAACGGGGTTATGATAGGAGGGGATTGGTTAAACAAAAGGGGATGGGTTTGTCACGAGAAACATTGTTAACCCCGAAAGTGAAGCAACAGTTGCCCAATACTAGTATACCATGGGTTAATAGGTATACCACTCATAGCAATGAATCAATAAAAAAAGCTAAACAGTGGTGGCCCATGGTCAGTTCGGATAAGGATCTTCCTTTATTTAAGAATACATGTTTAATGCCCAGCTATATGCGTAATAAAAACTTGAAAGATAAAATGGTCAAGTTAGACATTACAGGCTTGGATAGTAAATGGCCGACCCATTTTTTGAGTCAGAAACCTGGATGTTTTAAGTGCTTGGGCTGCACTACGTGCAGCTCAATGATGACCAGCAGTACATTTAACCATCCATACACAGGCAAAAAATGTCAGATCAAATTTCCAGTCACATGTACTACAACATATGTAGTTTACATGTTGACATGTCCCTGTGGACTATCCTATGTGGGAAAGACTCAGCATCAATTCCGAGAGCGGATGGCTATGCATAGGATGGCCATTAGACAAGCAGTGGAATCAGGCAGGAGCGACCAAACGGTCGCGCAACATTTTGTTATGGCAAAACATAATATAGCCTCGCTAAGATCTATTATACTAGATCATGTACCAACCATAAGGAGAGGAGGTGACAGGGCCAAAATGCAGTTAAAACGTGAGAGCCAGTGGATCCTTATACTGGATGCTATAGCACCAAGGGGTTTAAATGAAACAATGGGGTTACAATGTTATCTTTAGCTTAGTGATTATATTCTGACCCTAAGTATTTTTCAGTATAGTTTTATATTATTCCTGGTTTGTGATGGAATTTCTCAGCTACTTCATGATAAATGGGATATGATGTTGTGTAGTATACCATCGGGGATAGCAGTATACATTACCTGTTTGGAAATGTTATTGGATAGCTGATTTTTGTCTATTAAGTGCTGTGATAAATAGCCTGTGATTCATGTTTTTAAATGGTGTATTTGTTTATAGAAACTTGGTATCCAGGGGCTTTGCCTGTTCGGCGGATCGGGTTGACGTCAGGGTTCTGTGACATCGGATTCAGATGCATGGACCTGGGGCCGCCAGCCACTGCCAGGCAGGTGAGTGCACTTATGTTTTAAACTTGTGCTGTTGGAGGTGTATATATATATATATATATATATTTGTTGTTCTCAGTGTTTGTGAGTCCTGCCCTGGCTATGGGTATAAGCCCGAAACGTAGGTGTAATAAAGGCATGTTTTAAACCACATCATCAGACAGTAGAGTGCAGCTGGTATACGAATCTTATATATATATATATATATATATATATATATATTAGAGATGAGCGGGTTCGGTACTCCGAGAAACGATACCCCCAGAACTCCACATGGTGTTTCACGGGTCTGAGGCAACCTCAGTTCTTCCCACCTGACTCGGAAAACCCGAACGAGGCAAAACGTCATCATCCCGCAGTCAGATTCTCACTAGATTCGGAATTCATATAAAGAGCAGCGCGTCGCCGCCATTTTCACTCGTGCATTGTAGAGAGAACGAGAGGACGTGGCTACATTCTCTGAGTGGAAAGCTCAATTTCAGCTCAATATTACTGCTCATTGTCTTGTGCTGAATTGTGGTGACCAGTATACTACAGTACAATAGTCCAGTGCTGCATCTCGCTGCTCAGTGTCAGTTCTAGTATACTCATCAGTGCTCAGGATCACTGCTCATTGTCTTGTGCTGCATTGTGGTGACCAGTATACTACAGTACATTACTAAAAGTCCAGTGTATTGTGCTGCATCTTGCTGCTGTAGGGTGTTGTGGTAGTGTCCTGTCACTGTGCATAGGTCATCATCATTCCAGTCACAGTGGTATCTGGTATCTATCTAGTGGTATCTAATTCCAGACATTACTGCTGTCTAATTCCAGATATATTACTGGCATATAATTCCACACATTAAAAAATGAAGAACAAAAGTTTGGAGGGTAAAATAGGGAAAGATCAAGATCCACTTCCACTTAGTGCTGAAGCTGCTGCCACTAGTCATGGCAGAGACGATTCAATGCCATCAACGTTGTCTGCCAAGGCCGATGCCCAATGCCATAGTAGAGAGCATGTCAAATCCAAAAAACAAAAGTTCAGTAAAATGACCCAAAAATCTAAATTAAAAGCATCTGAGGAGAAACGTAAACTTGCCAATATGCCATTTACAACACAGAGTGGCAAGGAACAGCTGAGGCCCTGGCCTATGTTCATGGCTAGTGGTTCAGCTTCACATAAGGATGGAAGCACTCATCCTCCCGCTAGAAAAATGAGAAGACTTAAGCTGGCAAAAGCACAGCAAAGAACTGTGCGTTCTTCTAAATCACAAATCCTGCAGTCCAGTTCCTGATATTTAAATTGAAGATGTCACTGTTGAAGTACACCAGGATGAGGATATGGGTATTGCTGGTGCTGAGGAGGAAATTGAGAAGGAGGATTCTGATGGTGAGGTGGTTTGTTTAAGTCAGGTACCTGGGGAGACACCTGTTGTCCGTGTGATGAATAAGGCCATTGACATGCCTGCTCAAAATACAAAAAAAATCACCTCTTCGGTGTGGAATTATTTTAACAGAAATGCAGACAACAGGTGTCAAGCCATGTGTTGCCTTTGTAAAGCTGTAATAAGTAGGAGTAAGGACATTACCCACCTAGGAACATCCTCCCTTATACGTCACCTGGAGTGCATTCATCAGAAGTCATTGCCAAGTTCAAAAACTTTTGGTGACAGCGGAAGCAGTCCACTGACAACTAAATCCCTTCTTCCTCTTGTACCCAAGCTCCTGCAAACCACACCACCAACTCCCTCAATGTCAATTTCCTCCTTAGACAGGAATGCCAATAGTCCTGCAGGCCATGATACTGGCAAGTCTCATGAGTCCTCTCCTAACTGGGATTCCTCTGATGGATCCTTGAGTGTAACGCCTACTGCTGCTGTTGTTACTGCTGTTGCTGCTGTTGTTGCTGCTGGGAGTCGATCGTCATCCCAGAGGGGAAGTCGGAAGATCACTTGTACTACTTCCAGTAAGCAATTGACTGTCCAACAATCCTTTGCGAGGAAGATGAAATATCACAGTAGTCATCCTGTTGCAAAGCGGATAACTCAGGCCTTGACAACTATGTTGGTGCTAGACGTGCGTCCGGTATCTGCCGTTAGTTCACAGGGACTTAGAGAGTTGCTTGAGGTAGTGTGTCCCCGGTACCAAATACCATCTAGGTTCCACTTCTCTAGTCAGGCGATACCGAGAATGTACACAGATGTCAGAAGAATTGCGGGCCACTTTTGGCATTCAGCCACCGCATGCCGAAGACTGGAGCACCAGCAAACACTCCTGAACATGCCCTGCCATCAGCTGAAGCAAGAGGTGGTAACGAGGTGGAATTCATCCCTCTATATGCTTCAGAGGATGAAGGAGCAGCAAAAGTCCATTCAAGCCTATACAGCTGCCTACGATATAGGCAAAGGAGGGGGAATGCACCTGACTCAAGCGCAGTGGAGAATGATTTCAACATATTGCAAGGTTCTCCAATCCTTTGAACTTGCCACACGTGAAGTCAGTTCAGACACTGCCAGCCTAAGTCAGGTCAATCCCCTCAACAGACTTTTGCAGATGCAGCTGGAGAGAATGAAGTACGAGCTAAAACGGAGCGATTCCGTTAGGCATGTGGGACTTGTGGATGGAGCCCTTCATTCGCTTAACTAGGATTCACGGGTGGTCAATCTGTTGAAATCAAAGCACTACATTTAGGCCACCGTGCTCAATCCTAGGTTTAAAGCCTACATTGTAACTCTCTTTCCGGCAGACACAAGTGAGCAGATGTTCAAAGACCTGATGGTAAAACACTTGTCAAGTCAAGCGGAACGTGACCCGCCGACAGTTCCTCCTTCATTTTCTACCGCCACTGGAACTGCCAAGAAAAGGATAAAATTTCCAAATCCACCTGCTGGCAGTGATGCAGGGCAGTCAGGAGCAAGTTCTGACATCTGATCCAGACTGAAGTACTTGCCAACGATTACTGACATGTTGTCTACTGTCACTGCATATGATTATGTCACCATTGAAAGATAGTTGGAGAATTATATGAGTTACAGCATCCAAGTAGGCATGTCAGACAGTCCGTACGTATACTGGCAGGAAAAAGAGGCAATTTGGAGGCCCTTGCACAAACTGGCTTTATTTTACCTAAGTTGCCCCTCCTCCAGTGTGTATTCTGAAATAGTGTTTAGTGCAGCCGGTCACCTTGTCAGCGATCGTCGTAGGAGGTTACTTCCAGAAAATGTGGAGAAGAGGATATTCATCAAAATTAATTATAATCAATTCCTCTGTGGAGATATTTGCCAGCAATTGTCTCCAGAAAGTACACAGGGACCTGTGATGGTGGATTCCAGTGGGGACGAATTAATACTTTGTGAGGAGGGGGATGTACACGGTGAAAGGGGTGAGCAATTGGATGATGAGGAGGAGGTGAACATCTTGCCTCTGTAGAGCCAGTTTGTGCAAGGAGAGATTGATTTCTTCTTTTTTGGTGGGGGCACAAACCAACCAATCATTTCAGCCACAGTTGTGTGGCAGACCCTGTGGCTGAAATGATGGGTTTGTTAAAGTGTGCATGTCCTGTTTATACAACATAAGGGTGGGTTGGAGGGCCCAAGAACAATTCCATCTTGCACCTCTTTTTTTATTTATCTTTGCATCATGTGCTGTTTGGGGACTAGCATTTTTAAGTGCCATCCTGTCTGACACTGCAATGCCACTCCTAGATGTGCCAGGTGTTTGTGCCACCCACCTGGGTAACTTAGCTTAGTCATCCAGTGACCTTGTTGCAAATTTTGGGACTAAAAATAATATTGTGAGGTGTTCAGAATAGACTGGAAATTAGTGGAAATTATGGTTATTGAGGTTAATAATGCTATAGGATCAAAATTACCCCCAAACTCTATGATTTAAGCTGTTTTTGAGGGTTTTCTTTTAAAAAACACCCGAATCCAAAACGCACACAAATCTGACAAAAATTCGAAAGGGAGGTTTTGCCAAAACGCGCCCGAATCCAAAACACGACCGCGGAACTGAATACAAAACCAAAACACAAAAACCGAAAAATGCCCGCTGCACATCTGTAATATATATAAATAAATAAATAAATATTAATATATATATATATATATATATAGTTTACAATAAACCCAGCACTCCACAGATGCAGTAATACCCTCTTACCTTATATCCCTTCCCAAACACCACATAGACACCCAAGGATTGGCTGCGCTCTCGGGCCCAGACTCGGCCCGAGTATATGGCACAGGAGAATGACGTCATTGCGCACACCAGCAATGCACATCCACAATGTTACTGGTAACTTAGCAACCCAGCGCTGTGACAATATAAAACATTTCAACATTACTTCCATATACAGAAGTAAATAAAGCAGATTATGCACAAGAGCAGCGTTGTAATTTCTCAGAGCATCAACAACATACATGTATACTACATATCTAGCACATTAATAAAACATAGACATCAAATATAGTGTAAAAAATGGTACATGCTGGAGAGCATATTCAAATATCCAGACTGATACAGGATACATAGTAAACATGCATTAGGCTACAAAGATATATCAACATGGCATCATATATTTGCAAATAATCATTACTAAGAGGGCACATATGTCAAAAGCAGCAATCAAATAAAACTTGAGAATTAATTCATGTCATTAAGCCCTCTTGGAAAAATAACATCAAGTCTATGGATCCACTCTGCCTCCCTTTTTAGAAGCTGCAGGTTCCGATCACCACCTCTCTGAGTGATGGGAATGTGATCAATCATCCTGTAACTTAAACTATTTAAAGGGTGTCTTGATTCAATAAAATGGCAGCCCACAGGTTGGTAACTTGACCTACTGGAAAGTGCAAGATGTATTGAGGACCGATTTGAAGTCATAAGTTATTTAAACTTTCATTGTGTTTTGCCCACATAAGAGAGGCAACAGGGGCAAATCAGTTGGTACATAACGTGTGTACTTTCACATGTCAAATGATGTCAGATACTATATCTGGTCCCCAAATGAGGATGGCAAAAAGTGTCCCCTGTAATCAAAAAATTACATGTTGTGCAAGAGCATTTAAGATACCTCTTACAAACATTACACATAAAGAGCTGTTTGCCGTGAGTGTCACTACCAGAGATATCAGTTTTAACTATTTAATGTCTAAGTATCTTAGAATGATAGTAGCATGGCATTAAAGCTTTTTGTGTCAGACCTACATCTGAATCTGAAGTAATAACAGGCCACAACTTTTTTGAGATGGTGTTAATGGAGGGATATGCTGTGTTATATTTATCCATCCAATTAAATTTGTCATCAGTTTTTCTTGGTGACTGTTTCTGCAACAATGTAAGTTTATTTAAAGCCATGACCTTCTCTTTGGCTTCAATTATGTTTTTCATAAGGTACTGTAGCCTCGCTGAAAAAATGTACCTATTAATTCATCTATCTGTACTGATGCCAGATCAATATTGTTATTAATTCTCCTGATACGGACCATCTGTGTATAAGGCAAACCCTTCTTCAAATTAATTGGGTGACAACTTTGATAATGTAGTAACGTATTTCTATCGGTAGTTTTGTTAAATAACGTAGTCAAAATATTGTCATTATTTCTAATTAGTTTAATGTCAAGAAATTTAATTTCATGCTGGATTCATCTCAAAAGTAAATTTTACTGGAGGACTGGACATATTATGTTAAGTCATTAGTTCTATAAAAGTAGACTGTGATCCTGACCAAATTAATAATAAATTGTCAATAAATCTAGTACAGAAAAAGATATAAGATGAAATCATAAGGTCATCAAAAAATAAAGCTTGTTCAATATTAAACATATATGTGTTCACATAGTTAGGGGCCACAGATGACCACATCGCACACCCAGTTGTCTGCAAACATATCTTATTGTTAAATAAGAAAAAATTACAAGTCAATACCAATTCAAGCATTTTCAAGAAGATTTTAACATGAGAAAAATAATAACCGCCTTGATATAGCAGTAGATCTATTCCATTATATTAAATAAATATTTACATACCAGTGTTATTGTAGACTGCGGACTGAAGTTGCATCTTATTTTCATATACGATAATAGTGCGCTAAATGTCGCAGCACTATGTTACTTAAGAGAAAGCAAGTGTTCGCACACATGGTATACTGAGGTCCAACACTCATATATATATATATATATATAGTCCATAGACAAAAAACCTTACGGTTTCACATGTCCCATTAAGGCTTCTTAGACATGATCGAAATTTCAGAAACCTGTTGTAACTCTTCCACTCAAACTCCAAAAAGCAATGAAATTCCGATCATTAAGGCTGACGCCTTAATGGACGTGTTCCTTGCGCAATACAGATATGGTATGCCATCACAGCCTGTGGGTAAGTGCAGATTCAGCACTCTCACAGAGTGAGATTGCTGTCACTCACACAATGGTGGAGCTGCTAATTCACAGATTTGTGTGCTCATTGGAATACACACATGCAGTCTATGCAACTGAAGGTCTGAGCAGTTTTGTGGTGCTCCCATCCCACACAGTGCCCACAACCATCCCATTCGGTCACAACCATCCCACCTTGTTACAACATCCTTCTGACTCCATACATCCATCTCACATAGTATACACATTTAGCTCCCTCAAACATCTTGGTTAATTGCTAAAACTATAATACCCTATCTACGGTCTATGCATCTACACTTACTTCCCCTATACACCCCCATGCTGCCCTGTCTTCCCCAATCCCTACTGCTGTGTTCTCCCATCTGTGCTAGTCTGTACTAACTTATCTGCACCATCTGTCTTTCCCCACCTGTGCCTTGTCTGTACCACCGTTCCCTTCTCTCTGTGCTGCTCAGTGTTTCCTTCTTCAACGTCACTCTGCCTCCTTCAGTACATGGCACACTATTTTCTCTCCCATCTGCACGTTTTCTACCCATCCATGCCAGTGTTTTCAACCCATCTGCACCGCTCTGTCTCCCTTCCCATACTTGCTGCTTAATCTACCCCCTATCCACACCACTCTTACCCCATTCATGTAGCTGACATCCTGAAGGTAAATTTCGTGGATCATGTGCTCTTGGCAGGGGGATAACCGCTACAGCCCACCCCCCAGTGGTCTGGAAACGCCTCCGTTGTGCAGACCATGCCCTGCCAATGGCATGCTAACGCTGTTTGCACGCCCCCCTCCTTCCCCGCAACCACCTCTGCCTATCAATCAGGCAGGGTGATCGCAGCCAGTGAGATGCTGATAGCATCTCACTGGGCTCCTGGGGTACGCACGCGCAGTGCGGCCATTGCACGTGCGCACCTCACAAACTAATTCAGACTGCGATTGCTGCTGCTGCGGTCTGAATTACCCCCTGTGTTTCTTTGTCCCCCCCATCAGTGCTGCTTAGTGTTCAACTCTATCCACACACTTCTGTTCCCCCATCCACACCGCTCTCCTCCCTCCAATCAACAACACTCTTACCTCATCTGAGCAGCTTTGTCTTCCGCTCAGACCTTCAGTTGCATAGACTGCATGTGTGTATTCCAATGAGCACACAAATCTGTGAATTAGCAGCTCCACCATTGTGTGAGTGACAGCAATCTCACTCTGTGAGAATGCTGAATCTGCACTTACCCACAGGCTGTGATGGCATACCATATCTGTATTGCGCAAGGAACACGTCCATTAAGGCGTCAGCCTTAATGATCGGAATTTCATTGCTTTTTGGAGTTTGAGTGGAAGAGTTACAACAGGTTTCTGAAATTTCGATCATGTCTAAGAAGCCTTAATGGGACATGTGAAACCGTAAGGTTTTTTGTCTATGGAATTTCATCGCTTTTTTAAAATTTATTCTTTTTATTCAGAAATGTAAAATTTCACTGTAAGAATAAACATTTGATTTTTTAAATGTTTAATGAAAATGTTCGTATAACATCACTGTTCTGTGCAAAATTATTTTATTAACCAAACCGAATTGTTTAAGGTCCATACACACTTAACGATTTAATGAGCAACGTCGCTCATTTTCCCCCTCCTTGAGCGATGTCGCTCGTTTTATCGTTAAGTGTGTATGCCGCCAGCGACGAACGATGCGCGGCCCCGCGGGTCGGCAACAATCGTCGCTGTCGGTAGGTCATGCATGAAGGATGTGGACTGTCGTCCACGACCTTCATGCAGGGCTGGCGGGGGCGTGACGTCACTGAGCGATATGAGCGGTCATATCGCTCAGCGTGTACAGTTGGCCGCCGGCCGGCCGGGGGAAACATTAGATGATGTCGCTCACAGAGCGACATCGTTTAATGTGTATGGGCCTTTAGACTTTGGTCAAAATATTTTGCTGCCTTTGCAGCTGATGCAGGGAGGGGGGTAGGCGGCAGCAGCCTGTGACTGAGGCTGGAGGTAGGCGTGAAATGCATTGCTTGTACGTGTGAGTGCGTGGTGTCAGGTGCTGCGCGTGTATATGTGTGTGTGTGTGTGTGTGTGTGTCAGGTGCTGCCTGTGTATCAGCTCCTGTGTGTGTGTGTATGTGTGTCAGGTGCTGCGTGTATATACGAGTGTGTCTGATGGTGCGTGTGTATGCGTCAGCTGCCGCACGTGTATGTGTGTCAGGTGTTGCGGGTGTATATGTGTGTGAGTATCAGGTGCTCCGCGTGTGTACAAGGGTAGGTCTGGTGCTGTGCATGAATACGTATGTCTGTGTCAGGTGCTGCGCGTGTACATGTGTGCATCAGGTGCTGCGCGTGTACATGAGTGTGCATTAGGTGCTGCGCGTGTACATGAGTGTGCGTCGGGTGCTGCGTGTGTACATGAGTGTGCATTAGGTGCTGCGCGTGTACATGAGTGTGCGTCAGGTGCTGCGTGTGTACATGAGTGTGCGTCAGGTGCTGCGCGTGTACATGTGTGTGCGTCAGGTACTACACGTGTCTATGTGTGTGTGAGTAAGGTGCTGCATGTGTATGTGTGTGTCTGATGGTGTGCGTGTATATGTATGTGTCAGGTGCTGCGTGTATATGCATGTGTCAGGTGCTGCATGTTTATTTAATTGTGTCTGATGCTACGTGTGTGTGTCAGGTGCCGCACGTGTATATGTGTGTGTGTCAGGTGTTGCGCGTGTATGTGTGGGTCAGGTGCTGCATGTTTATTTTATTGTGTCTGATGCTACGTGTGTGTGTGTCAGGTGCCGCACGTGTATGTGTGTGTCAGGTTGCGCGTGTATGTGTATGTCAAGTGCCGTTCCCCTTCTTCCCATCCCAGCTCTCTCTGTAGAATACAGCTCTGCACCCAGAGAGAGGGAAAGACTAGGGGGCTGATCACTGCACTGCTCACTTTTTGGTCATGAGTTCGGCCTCCTGTTTCTTCCAGTGCTGTGTTCCTGCAGCCCAGCCCTCCCTGTTGTGCCAGAGAATCAGCCCTTCCTTCCCCTGCCAGAGAGAGAGAGCCAGAGGCAGAGACACTCTTCCCGTAGCTGGCTTACCCCCAGTACTTCAGCACTGGCCATGCGGCAGTCAACAAAGGAGACCAGCAGGGGGTTCTGGCAGCATCAGCTGTGGCCGCAGCTGGATCGGGGAGGCCTGTAGTGTCTGAGGTGGGCAGCACTTCCTCCGCCGCTGTCACCTTCCCCTGCCGGAGAGAAAGCCAGAGACATACCCTTCCCGCAGCTGGGCTACCCCTAGTACCTCAGCGCTGGCCAGGCGGAAGTCTATGGAGGGGACCGGCAGGGGTTTCAGGCCACAGCAGCAGCGGCCGCAGCCAGATCAGGGAGGCCTGCAGGGTCAGAGCTGGGCAGCACTTCTACCAACACTGTCACCTCTGTGCTGGGCATGTACACCAGTCCGTACGGACGGAGGTGTCCACAACAGGCAGCAGTATAATGAGTCAGACAAACTCATTACACGCCGCCCACTGCTGCGCCGCATGCACTCGATGGAGGAAGCCTAGATGCGGTCCCCAGCTGCAGCGAGGGAGAAGGGTGATCACATCACCCTTCAACCCGGCACCTCACAATCAGCTGGGGATCTGCAGTAGCTTCATCTCTCTCTTCCTCTCTGACAGCACAGCAGCCCCTCTGGGTCCCATGTAGCTCTGCCCCCCTGCTCAGAGTTCACTCGGCCTCTCCTGATTAAAAAGAAAATAAGAGACTGACCTGCTGCTCAGATGCGAGGAGGGGACGGGCGGTAGGTCCTCTGTGAGTACACTACACAGTCAAAATTAACTCTGACTCCTCACAACAGTGTGGACTGCGGGCGACGTCAGACGCCAATTTGGGTGTGCTTGCCGCACTACCTGCCCATCAAGCCCAACGTGGAGCCATGGTGCAGCCCCGCCCACTATACGGATTCCATTTTGTATTAGGAACCCTATAACAGCATTCTGACATCCCTCCCCATGATGCTGCCATCCATACACTGCCGCTCTCACACAACTGTACACTGCTGCTCTCATACATCCATACACTGCCGCTCTCATACATCCGTACAACCCCGCTCTCATACATCCGCACACTGCCGCACTCTTACAGCCGCACACTGCCGCACTCTTACAGCCGCACACCATTGCACTCTTACAGCCGCACACCATTGCACTCTTACAGCCGCACACCATTGCACTCTTACAGCCGCACACCATTGCACTCTTACAGCCGCACACCATCGCACTCTTACAGCCGCACACCATCGCACTCTTACAGCCGCACACCATCGCACTCATACAGCCGTACATTGCCGCTCTCATACATCCGCACACTGCCGCTCACATCTATACAAACATAGCCTCCATACATCTACACATCCAATCCCCGCGCAAGGGAACACTGAAATCACTATCACTTTTGCCCGGGGTGTGACCACAGCCAGCCACTACTCCGGCCACCTTCTTGTGACACCAAAATGCATCTTACCTATCATCAGGGTGGTGCTGCTGCTGGGGGTGGGTTGCTGCCTCAGTCTCCAGGTTGGTGCTGCGATTGGAGGGGGTACTGCTTCCCTGTGCTGCCACTGTCTCCCGGATCATCGTGCCGCTGGCTGAATTGCAGCTTGACGCTACTGCTGCCGGGAGTAACAGCTTCCTGGCTGTTGTTGCTGGTGGCTGCCTACTGCTCATTGCCACCGGAACACTGACCGGCTCGGCAGTGATGCTGGCGGAGGAGTAGTGGCGGTGGGGTGGGGGTGGGGGGGTGCCTGCTCCCTTCCCTCGAGCATGCTGCAGTGTACAAAAATAAATAATAAATAGAGAGCTTACCAGGGTGAGAGTCTGTATGGATCACAGTGATTACATGGGGCACAGCAAAAGGACACCTTGCTGTGAGGGGCTCTGCCCACACAGATTGCTGCACCCTCTCTGATGTCAGCCGCTGCCCTCTCGTTCTCTGGGCGGCTAGTTCCAGTGTGAAGTAGGAGAGGAAGAGAACACACAGGAGAGCAGCCCTGATATATAACAGAGGTGGAAGTTCTATAGGCAGCAGAGACGGAGACCAGCCAGCCAGTCTCCCAGTGCCCTGATCACTACACGCCTCCAGCACAGCATTACAGGAGGGTCCTATAGTGCTGCCCTGAGCTAACAGGTGTGTGTACCAAGTGTACCCCGTACAGTGTGCTGCGCCCTGGTATCTCTGAGAGGGGTGAGGTCACCATGCCGCTTTAGTATATGGCTTTTCCTTAGTACTGTACGTTACAGCCCTGCACTAGTGGTGGCAACTCTGCCCTATGTGAACCTGTGAGGTTATTTTCCTATTTACAGAATAACCGGGGAGAAGGCGGCCATATTGCGGCTCTCAAGTGAAGGCACTCTAATACACCCCCTGCTGGCGGCCACTGTGCAGGCGCAACAAATTGAAATGCCCGATCTCTAATGGGGCATATTTCTCTTAATTAAAAAAAACCTGTAACTTTCTGAAAAACCACAACCCCAAAAGGCACTTCACTGGGACATGCTCTATCTAATAAAACAAACCCCAAGTCATATATATATATATATATATATATATATATATACACACACACACACACACACTCATGTATATACATGTATACACAAATACACGTATGTCCATGTTTATGTATGTATAATACATTGATAGAGTACATTATATTTATGAATTAATTGCTTCCCGATTCTGCAGCAGCATCATCAGCACCACCAGTGTTACTCACAGTCACTTCACACTGACTGCTGCACAACACATCACTTAATTTCCGGGCCGCCCGCCACCTGGTGAAGAGACATGGGAGATGAAGGACCAGCAGTGCCACGTTGAGCGGAAGTATTGTGAATTAGTTACCCACACACTCCTTGTGACACCTGCTCCCCGTCTGCCCTCCCACCCGCCGCCTGCCGTCCGGAACCCGCACTGACAAGTAAGTCTCAGCAGAATGTGTCTGCCGGCGGCTCCCAGTCCCCAGTGGTGTGGCGGCCGCGGCACACTAGGACTGAGAGACCGCAGCGGGAGGAAAGCACAGGTGGGCGGGAGGAGAGCATGGGCGGACATCACCAAGTCACATTGCAAGGTGACGCCAGTCCCCCCAGTGAGGCCGCCAACTAATGCACTCAGCATAGTATTAGCAGCAGGCAGAGGGGGGGCGGGCGCATCGGTGGTGGGAGGTACGGAAATGAGCTGCAGGCTAGGCTCCACCGATCACACACTCAGTGATCACTGTGCTACAGCAAGCGTGGCGTGCAGCGGTGCTGGACATTAGGGAGTGCCTGTGCGCACCAGGCACCCCCTGTACGCACGCCTATGCGCTACCACCCCCCATATGCCACACTACATCACTATGCTATAGCCCTCCCATATGCTGCACTTCATAATTACACTATACCCCCCATACAACATACTACATCACCACACTACACTACTCACAATAAAATTAAAGCATCCCAGTTCCTCATTCTTAATGAGCTCACGTGAGTTCTCTTCCCAACGGAGCTCCAGACCAAGTAACAATGAAGACACCAGCAGCGTGTAGGGGCATGCCTGGTCCACTTGTCAGGAGAGAGCAGTCACTGGAGGGTAAGAAGGGGGCGGGGCCTAGTCCTACAGACGGGAGAGAACACAGACAGGAGAGAGCAAGGTACAGGGGTAGAAGGGGACGGCTGATGTGAAGAAGGGGGCGGGGCCTATTCTTACAGGCTTTCAAAATTCGATTTTTTTAAAAATTCGACATTTGACAAATTCGACTTTTCTGCAATGGTACAAATGCGGCAATTCGACAAAAGTATATTCAATTGAAGTTTGTAAATTCGACAACAGTGCTTTTAAACAGTAAATTCGTCATTTTCAATCCGCCACACTTTGCTGGCGGAATCTAATAAAAAAATGTAAAAACATGTTTTTTTTGCAGTTTTCTTTTTTGGTAATATCATATCTATTTATATTAGAAGGGATTAGGTGCTTGGTTTGTCTTTTTTGGAGGCACAAGTATTATTTATATATTTTTTAAAAGATTATTATTATTTTTTAAATGGAATGTGAAAAACCCGTAAAAAAAATTGCGTGGAGTCCCCCCTTAAAGCATAACCAGCCTCGGGCTCTTCGAGCCGGTCCTGGTTCTAAAAATCCGGGGGGAAAACGGACAGGGGATCCCCCGTATTTTTAAAACCAGCACCAGGCTCTGCGCCTGGTGCAAAAAATACGGGGGACAAAAAGAGTAGGGGTCCTCCTTATTATTTACACCAGCATCGGGCTCCACTAGCTGGACAGATAATGCCACAGCCGGGGGTCAATTTTATACAGTGCCCTGCGGCCGTGGCATTAAATATCCAACTAGTCACCCCTGGCCGGGGTACCCTGGGGGAGTGGGGACCCCTTCAATCAAGGGGTCCCCCCCCCCAGCCACCCAAGGGCCAGGGGTGAAGCCCGAGGCTGTCCCCCCCATAAAAGGGCTGCGGATGGGAGGCTGATAGCCTTGAGAAAATTTAAAGAATATTGTTTTTTCCAGTAGTACTACAAGTCCCAGCAAGCCTCCCCCGCAAGCTGGTACTTTGAGAACCACAAGTACCAGCATGCGGGAGAAAAACGGGCCCGCTGGTACCTGTAGTTCTACTGGGAAAAAAATACCCAAATAAAAACAGGACACAGACACCGTGAAAGTATAACTTTATTTCACACCTGCCGACACACACATACTTACCTATGTTGACACGAAGCAGTCGGTCCTCTTCTCCAAGTAGAATCCACGGGTAACTGAAAATAAAAGATAATTATATTCACCTGATCCAGGTTCCAGATTAAATCCACGTACTTGGCAAAACAAACCGAACACACGGACCAGACGGACTGAAAGGGGTCCCATGTCCACGAATGCAGACATCCGAATCTCGCGAGAATCCGACAGCGGGATGACAACGTTCGGGCGCGCTCGGGTTAGCCGAGCGAGGCGGGAAGGTTCGAACCTGCCTCGGACCCGTGTAAAATGGGTGAAGTTCGGGGGGTTCGGATTCCGACGAACCGAACCCACTCATCACTAGTATGTACGTGTGCGTCAGGTGCCGTGCGTGCACGTACGTGTGTGTCAGGTGCCGTGCGTGTACGTACGTGTGTCAGGTGTCGTGCGTGTACGTGTGTGTGTGTCAGGTGGCGCGTACCTACATGTGTATGTCAGGTGCTGTGCATGTGTGTACGTACACGCGTGTATGTGTCAGGTGCCGCACGTGTACGTGTGTGTGTGCCAGGAGCCGCGCATGTACATGTGTGTGGGTGTCAGGAACCGCGCGTGTACGTACATATATGTGTATGTGTGTGTGTCAGGAGCCGCGCGTGTACGTACATGTGTGTATGTGTGTCAGGAGCCACGCGTGTGCATACGTGTGTGTGTGTGTGTCAGGTGCCACACGTGTATGTACGTGTGTGTGTGTGTGTGTCAGGTGCCGCGCGTGTACGTACGTATGTGTGTGCCTGGAGCCGCGCGTGTACATACATGTGTGTGTGTGTGTGTGTGTCTCAGGTGCTGCACGTGTATATGTGTGTATCTCAGGGGCTTCATTTGTATGCGTCAGCTGCCACGTGGGTGTCAGGTGTTGAGAGTGTATGTGTTTGTGTCAGGTGTCGCATCTGCATGTGTGCGACTGTCAGGTGCTGCGCGTGTATGTGTGTGTCAGGTGCTGCATGTATATATGTGTGTGTTAGGTGCTGTTCATGTATGTGGGAGTGGCAGGTGCTGCATGTGTATATATGTGTGAGTAGCAGGTGCTGCGTGTGTATATGATTGTGTGTCAGGTGCTGTGCGTGCGTGCGTTAAATGCCACATGTATATATGTGTCAGGTGCTGCCTGTGTGTGTGTCAGGTGCTGCATGTCTGTATGTGTGTGGGTGTGTCAGGTGCTGCATGTCTGTGTGTGTGGGTGTGTCAGGTGCTGCATGTCTGTGTGTGTGTGTCTTTCAGGTGCTGCATGTGTGTGCCAGGTGCTGCATGTCTGCGTGTGTCAGGCGCTGCATGTCTGTGTGTCCGGTGCTGCGTGTCTGCGTGTGTGTGTCAAATGCTGCGTGTGTGTGTCAGGTGCTGCGTGTCTGTGTGTGCGTGTCTGTCAGGTGCTGCATGTGTGTGTCAGGCGCTGCATGTCTGCGTGTGTGTGTGTGTGTCAGGTGCTGCGTGTCTGGTGCTGCGTGTGTGTGTGTGTCAGGTGCTGCGTGTGTGTGTGTGTCAGGTGCTGCGTGTGTGTGTGTGTGTCAGGTGCTGCGTGTCTGCGTGTGTGTCAGGTGCTGCGTGTGTGTCAGGTGCTGCGTGTGTGCGTGTGTGTCAGGTGCTGCGTGTGTGCGTGTGTGTCAGGTGCACATCCCAGTTCCTCATTCTTAATGAGCTCACGTGAGTTCTCTCCCCAACGGAGCTCCAGACCAAGTAACAATGAAGACACCAGCAGCGTGTAGGGGGCAGGCCTGGTCCACTTGTCAGGAGAGAGCAGTCACTGCAGGGTAAGAAGGGGGCGGGGCCTAGTCCTACAGACGGGAGAGAACACAGACAGGAGAGAGCAAGGTACAGGGGTAGAAGGGGACGGCTGATGTGAAGAAGGGGGCGGGGCCTATTCTTACAGGCTTTCAAAATTCGACTTTTTAAAATTCGTCATTTGACAAATTCGACTTTTCTGCAATGGTACAAATGCAGCAATTCGACAAAAGTATATTCAATTGAAGTTTGTAAATTCGACAACAGTGCTTTTAAACAGTAAATTCGTCATTTTCAATCCGTCACACTTTGCAGGCGGAATCTAATAAATAAAAGTTGTTGTTTTTTTGGTAATAGCATATCTATATTAGAAGGGATTAGGTACTTGGTTTCTCTTTTTTGGAGGCACAAGTATTATTTATATATTTTTTAAAAGATTATTATTATTTTTTAAATGGAATGTAAAAAACCCGTAAAAAAAAATTGCGTGGGGTCCCCCCTCCAAAGCATAACCAGCCTCGGGCTCTTCGAGCCGGTCCTGGTTCTAAAAATCCGGGGGAAAAACGGACAGGGGGTCCCCCGTATTTTTAAAACCAGCACCGGGCTCTGCGCCTGGTGCTGGTGCAAAAAATACGGGGGACAAAAAGAGTAGGGGACCCCCGTATTTTTTACACCAGCATCGGGCTCCACTAGCTGGACAGATAATGCCACAGCCGGGGGTCACTTTTATACAGTGCCCTGCGGCCGTGGCATTAAATATCCAACTAGTCACCCCTGGCCGGGGTACCCTGGGGGAGTGGGGACCCCTTCAATCAAGGGGTCCCCCCCCCCAGCCACCCAAGGGCCAAGGGTGAAGCCCGAGGCTGTCCCCCCCATCCAAGGGCTGCGGATGGGAGGCTGATAGCCTTGAGAAAATTGAAAGAATATTGTTTTTTCCAGTAGTACTACAAGTCCCAGCAAGCCTCCCCCGCAAGCTGGTACTTTGAGAACCACAAGTACCAGCATGCGGGAGAAAAACGGGCCCGCTGGTACCTGTAGTTCTACTGGAAAAAAAATACCCAAATAAAAACAGGACACAGACACCGTGAAAGTATAACTTTATTTCACACCTGCCGACACACACATACTTACCTATGTTGACACGAAGCAGTCGGTCCTCTTCTCCAAGTAGAATCCACGGGTACCTGAAAATAAAAGATAATTATACTCACCTGATCCAGGTTCCAGATTAAATCCACGTACTTGGCAAAACAACAAACCGAACACCCGGACCAGACGGACTGAAAGGGGTCCCATGTTTACACATGGGACCCCTTTCCACGAATGCAGACATCCGAATCTCGTGAGAATCCGACAGCGGGATGATGACGTTCGGGCGCGCTTGGGTTAGCCGAGCAAGGCGGGAAGGTTCGAACCTGCCTCGTGTAAAAGGGGTGAAGTTCGGGGGGTCCGGATTCCGACGAACCGAACCCACTCATCACTAGTATGTGCGTGTCAGGCGCTGCGTGTGAGTGTGTTAGGCGCTGCGTGTGAGTGTGTGTGCGTGTCAGGTGCTGCCTGTGAGTGCGCGTGTGTGTCAGGCGCTGCGTGTGAGTGCGCGTGTCTGTCAGGCGCTGCGTGTGAGTGCGTGTGCGCATGTCTGTCAGGTGCTGCGTGTGAGTGCGTGTGTCTGTCAGGCGCTGCGTGTGAGTGCGCGTGTCTGTCAGGCGCTGCGTGTGTCAGGCGCTGCGTGTCTGTGTCTGTCAGGCGCTGCGCGTCTGTGTGTGTCAGGCGCTGCGCGTCTGTGTGTGTGTGTCAGGTGCTGCGCGTCTGTGTGTGTGTGTGTCAGGCGCTGCGCGTCTGTGTGTGTGTCAGGCGCTGCGCGTCTGTGTGTGTGTGTGTGTCAGGTGCTGCGCGTCTGTGTGTGTGTGTCAGGTGCTGCGTGCCTGTGTGTGTCAGGTGCTGCGTGTGAGTGTGTGCGTGTGTCAGGTCCGTGTGAGTGTCATGTGCTGCGTCTGTGTGTGTGTGTCAGGTGCTGCCTGTGTGTGTGTGTGTCAGGTGCTGCATGTCTGTATGTGTGTGGGTGTGTCAAGTGCTGCATATTTGTGTGTGTGTGTGTGTGTGTGTGTGTGTCAGGTGCTGCATGTCTGTGTGTGTGGGTGTGTGTGTGTCTGTCAGGTGCTGCATGTCAGGCGCTGCATGTCTGCGTGTGTGTATGTGTCAGGCGCTGCATGTCTGAATGTCAGGTGCTGTGTGTGTGTGTGTGTGTCAGGTGCTGCGTGTGTGTGTGTCAGGTGCTGCATGTCAAGTGCTGCGTGTCTGCGTGTGTCAGGTGCTGCGTGTGTCAGGTGCTGCGTGTGTGTGTCAGGTGCTGCATGTGTGTGTGTCAGGTGCTGCGTGTGAGTATGTCAGGTGCTGCGTGTGAGTGCATGTGTCAGGTGCGTGAGTGTGTGTGTGTCAGGTGCTGCGTGTGTGTGTCAGGTGCTGCGTGTGTGTGTCAGGTGCTGCTGTGTGTGTCAGGTGCTGCTGTGTGTGTGTGTGTCAGGTGCTGCGTCTGTGTGTGTCAGGCGCTGCGCATCTGTGTGTGTCAGGCGCTGCGCGTCTGTATGTGTCAGGCGCTGCGCGTCTGTGTGTCAGGCGCTGCGCGTCTGTGTGTGTCAGGCGCTGCGCGTCTGTGTGTGTGTCAGGCGCTGCGCGTCTGTGTGTGTCAGGCGCTGCGCGTCTGTGTGTGTCAGGCGCTGCGCGTCTGTGTGTGTCAGGCGCTGCGCGTCTGTGTGTGTCAGGCGCTGCGCGTCTGTGTGTGTCAGGCGCTGCGCGTCTGTGTGTGTCAGGCGCTGCGTGTGAATGTGTGCGTGTGTGTCAGGTCCGTGTGAGTGTCAGGTGCTGCGTCTGGGGACGGCGGGGAGGGATGGACGGACACAGCAGGGAGGGCGGGGGGGATGGACGGACACAGCAGGGAGGGCGGCGGGGGGGGATGGACGGACACAGCAGGGAGGGCGGGGGGGGATGGACGGACACAGCAGGGAGGGCGGGGGGGATGGGAGGCCGGGGGGGGATGGACGGACACAGCAGGGAGGGCAGGGGGGGATGGACGGACACAGCAGGGAGGGCGGGGGGGGATGGGCGGACACAGCAGGGAGGGCGGGGGGGGGATGGACGGACACAGCAGGGAGGGCGGGGGGGATGGACGGACACATCAGGGAGGGCGGGGGGGATGGACGGACACAGCAGGGAGGGCGGGGGAGGATGGACGGACACAGCAGGGAGAGCGGGGGGGGATGGACAGACACAGCAGGGAGGGCGGGGGGGGGATGGACGGACACAGCAGGGAGGGCAGGGGGGGGATGGACGGACACAGCAGGGAGGGCGGGGGGGGGATGGACGGACACAGCAGGGAGGGCGGGGGGGGGATGGACGGACACAGCAGGGAGGGCGGGGGGGATGGACGGACACAGCAGGGAGGGCGGGGGGGGATGGACGGAAACAGCAGGGAGGGCGGGGGGGGGATGGACGGACACAGCAGGGAGGGCGGGGGGGGGGATGGACGGACACAGCAGGGAGGGCGGGGGGGGATGGACGGACACAGCAGGGAGGGCGGGGGGGATGGACGGACACAGCAGGGAAGGCGGGGGGGATGGACGGACACAGCAGGGAGGGCGGGGGGGGTGGACGGACACAGCAGGGATATGGACGGACACAGCAGGGATATGGACGGACACAGCAGGGAGGGCGGGGGGGATGGACGGACACAGCAGGGAGGGCGGGGGGGGGGATGGACGGACACAGCAGGGAGGGCGGGGGGGGGATGGACGGACACAGCAGGGAGGGCGGGGGGGGGATGGACGGACACAGCAGGGAGGGCGGGGGGGGGGATGGACGGACACAGCAGGGAGGGCGGGGGGGGGATGGACAGACACAGCAGGGATATGGACGGACACAGCAGGGAGGGCGGGGTGGATGGACGGACACAGCAGGGAGGGCGGGGGGGATGGACGGACACAGCAGGGAGGGCGGGGGGGGGGGTGGACGGACACAGCAGGGAGGGCGGGGGGGGGGGGTGGACGGACACAGCAGGGAGGGCGGGGGGGGATGGACGGACACAGCAGGGAGGGCGGGGGGGGATGGACGGACACAGCAGGGAGGGCGGGGGGGGGATGGACGGACACAGCAGGGAGGGCGGGGGGGGGGTGGACGTACACAGCAGGGAGGGCGGGGGGGGGATGGGCGTAGACAGCAGGGAGGGTGGGGGGGGGATGGGCGTAGACAGCAGGGAGGGCGGGGGGGGATGGGCGTAGACAGCAGGGAGGGCGGGGGGGGGATGGGCGTAGACAGCAGGGAGGGCGGGGGGGGATGGGCGTAGACAGCAGGGAGGGCGGGGGGGGGATGGGCGGAGGACGGACACGGCAGGACGGACACAGCAGGGCGGGCGGCCGGGCACAGCATCGGAGGACGGACACAGCAGGGCGGGCGGGCAGGCGGGGGACGGACACAGCAGGGCGGGCGGGCAGGCGGGGGACGGACACAGCAGGGCGGCCGGGCGGACACAGCAGGGCGGCCGGGCGGACACAGCAGGGCGGCCGGGCGGGCGGACACAACAGGGCGGGCGGGAGAAGTATAAGAAAAATAAGAAAGGATGGCATACATCCTGCCGGCTTCCTCCGAGCTGCGGCTATCTCCTCCCGCTGACACTCCTGAAGGGGACCCGGCTTCTGCTCCGTCGTTCTCCTTCCCCAGTAAGGCTCCCTCCGTCGATCACGTCCCGCGATCTCCTCCGGGTCTTGTAGACGCTCCCTCCTTCTCGTCCTCCCGCCGCCTGCAGCTGTCCTCGTCATGCACGAGACACTGCTTCCCGCGCTCTCCTCGTGCACAACTTGACAAGCTCATCTATGTTCACCCCCAGCTGGCGGCCACTGCGCAGGCGCAACAAATTGAAAAGCCCTATCTTTAAAATGGGGCATATTTTACTTAATTAAAAAAAAACTATAACTTTTTCAAAAACCACAACCCCAAAAGGCACTACACTGGGACATACTCTATCTAATAAAACAAACCCCAAGTCTTAATTTGTCCTCTATCCTGAGTTATGCCTTCCCAAAAAAATCCTCATTCACTCTATAGGAAAACCATGTCAAAAAGCCACAGAGGGAGTGGCAGAAAAAAACTGACAGTTGGAACTTTAGCTTACTCTCAATTCCTCATTTTTTATTATTTTGCCCTGAAATTTGGCATGCACCAGCGGGTGACGATTCTACACGTCCATGCCAAATTTCAGCTCGGTACGTCCAATCAGTTTTGAGGTGTAGCCCCTCAAACACCATGCCCCCATCTCAGAAGTTCCCTATGGGAGAATTCCGTTTGTTCGATTCAGCCTTAATATAAGGGCACGACCGTGCCCTTATAATATATATATATAGTCGTCTCGGGGGTCTGGCACTCCATAGTTACAATCATTAGTGTCGGTGCCTTCGCTGTAGTTATGTAGAAATATGCTCGGTGGCGCGGCACTCGGTATCTCATGTATGAAATAAATGAAGCGGACAACGGTCTGCTATCAACGTTTCAATATACTTGGATATTTTCGTCAGGATAAAAAGGAATAACAGTTTACATACCTTTATAGTAGTACACCACCATGTGAAAACTGCAAGCGTGCGGCTCGGGACCAGAACACCCGCCCCCACGTCGCGTAATGCTGATGTCATCAATAATTGACAACTCAGCTGTGATCTAAACCATCACCATAGAAACTGAAAAAACACAAGATAGTTCCATAAGTCAAGCAACAATTGACAAATACTACACTTTAGTGATAAAATACTTATATGAGCGGTTTACTACACACCTAGATTCTTAATCAAATGATTTAGAAAAATCTTACTATATTTACAATACAATTATCTAAGTGCTGCATATGATATATTCTCGTTGAGACCGCGGGGACTTATTACATCTAATCGGTAAATCCATTGTGCCTCGCGTCTCAACAACTGCAGACCTCTATTACCACCTCTAATATTTTCTGGAATTGTATCTATCATCCGATAGCGCAGTGTATTTAGTGGATGTTTAAGATTAAGAAAATGTCTTGCGACCGGTTGGTCGCTTTTACCGGTTTGTATAGCCGCTCTAATAGCGGCTCTGTGCTGACCCATCCGTTCTTTAAATTTACACGTGGTCTTACCAATGTAACATAAGCCACAGGGGCACAGAATTTGGTAAATCACGAAGGTTGAGTTACAATTAAAATAATGGAGGATTTTATAGACCTTCCCTGAATGGGGGTGGTGAAAAGTGTCGCCCGTCAACATAAATTGACACGTGACACAAGTGCACTTAAAGCAACCAACTCTATTGTTATCCAAAAAAGTAGAGCGTGTATTTCTCTTTTGAACATTGGAGTCTGTCTTAATTAAAATGTCACGGAGACTCCGCCCTCTCTTATAACAGGGCATTAATTGTCGCTGATCAATGTTTAGGGCTTCATCGCTCTGGATAATGGGCCATAGCCCCTTAGCAATTTTATTAATCTGAGGAGATGCTGTGTGATAACGATTCACCCACGGGAATTTAGTAGTGGTAATATCTTGACTTGGGTGAGATTTAAGTAATAATTGCCCTCTGTCCATGGCAAGTACTGCTCTTTTTGCTTCTTGCAATGCCTCAAATTTATAGCCACGTATGAGGAATTTATCAATGAGTATATCAATTTCTTGCTCAGCCTGTATGGCATCATTATTGATCCGAAAGATTCGGATCATCTGAGAGTACGGTAAACCTGCAATTAATGGTCTTGGATGACAACTCTGAGCTTTTAACAGTGTATTACGGTCAGTGGGTTTAACAAATAAACTCGTTATCAACCTATCCTCACTGATAGTCAGCTTAACGTCCAAAAAATTGGAAGAGTGCTGACTATAAGTGTGGGTAAACTTGATTGAGCCCTCCTTGCTATTATGTTGTGTCAGCGCCTCATTCAAAAGTGTGATGTCGTTCTGCCAAAAAATAAATATATCATCTATAAACCTAGTATACAGTAATATATTAGATGATATTTGTGGATCAGAAAAAAATAATTGTTGTTCAATTGCAAACATGAATACATTGGCGTAAGCCGGGGCCATTGAACTGCCCATGGCACACCCCTTAACCTGTAAATAAAATTCATTATTATACAAAAAGAAATTATTATGTAATAATAAATCAAATAATGACAAAATCATTTCAATTTTGGTCTGACTGAAAGAACTTTTGTTGGACAGGAATGACTGCATCGCCTGTAGGCCCATATCATGAGGGATGGAGGTATATAGATTTACTACGTCAATACACACCATCCAGCTATTGGGAGGGACTTTGGAAAAAGGTTCAAGTTTACCCAAAAATGAGGTGGTGTCAAGCAAAAATGTATTTTCCTGTTGGATCAGAGGCTGCAACAGGGAGTCTAGAAAAGTGGCTGCGGGTTGGAAAAGGGACCCCCGGGCAGATACAATAGGTACTTGACACCACCTCATTTTTGGGTAAACTTGAACCTTTTTCCAAAGTCCCTCCCAATAGCTGGATGGTGTGTATTGACGTAGTAAATCTATATACCTCCATCCCTCATGATATGGGCCTACAGGCGATGCAGTCATTCCTGTCCAACAAAAGTTCTTTCAGTCAGACCAAAATTGAAATGATTTTGTCATTATTTGATTTATTATTACATAATAATTTCTTTTTGTATAATAATGAATTTTATTTACAGGTTAAGGGGTGTGCCATGGGCAGTTCAATGGCCCCGGCTTACGCCAATGTATTCATGTTTGCAATTGAACAACAATTATTTTTTTCTGATCCACAAATATCATCTAATATATTACTGTATACTAGGTTTATAGATGATATATTTATTTTTTGGCAGAACGACATCACACTTTTGAATGAGGCGCTGACACAACATAATAGCAAGGAGGGCTCAATCAAGTTTACCCACACTTATAGTCAGCACTCTTCCAATTTTTTGGACGTTAAGCTGACTATCAGTGAGGATAGGTTGATAACGAGTTTATTTGTTAAACCCACTGACCGTAATACACTGTTAAAAGCTCAGAGTTGTCATCCAAGACCATTAATTGCAGGTTTACCGTACTCTCAGATGATCCGAATCTTTCGGATCAATAATGATGCCATACAGGCTGAGCAAGAAATTGATATACTCATTGATAAATTCCTCATACGTGGCTATAAATTTGAGGCATTGCAAGAAGCAAAAAGAGCAGTACTTGCCATGGACAGAGGGCAATTATTACTTAAATCTCACCCAAGTCAAGATATTACCACTACTAAATTCCCGTGGGTGAATCGTTATCACACAGCATCTCCTCAGATTAATAAAATTGCTAAGGGGCTATGGCCCATTATCCAGAGCGATGAAGCCCTAAACATTGATCAGCGACAATTAATGCCCTGTTATAAGAGAGGGCGGAGTCTCCGTGACATTTTAATTAAGACAGACTCCAATGTTCAAAAGAGAAATACACGCTCTACTTTTTTGGATAACAATAGAGTTGGTTGCTTTAAGTGCACTTGTGTCACATGTCAATTTATGTTGACGGGCGACACTTTTCACCACCCCCATTCAGGGAAGGTCTATAAAATCCTCCATTATTTTAATTGTAACTCAACCTTCGTGATTTACCAAATTCTGTGCCCCTGTGGCTTATGTTACATTGGTAAGACCACGTGTAAATTTAAAGAACGGATGGGTCAGCACAGAGCCGCTATTAGAGCGGCTATACAAACCGGTAAAAGCGACCAACCGGTCGCAAGACATTTTCTTAATCTTAAACATCCACTAAATACACTGCGCTATCGGATGATAGATACAATTCCAGAAAATATTAGAGGTGGTAATAGAGGTCTGCAGTTGTTGAGACGCGAGGCACAATGGATTTACCGATTAGATGTAATAAGTCCCCGCGGTCTCAACGAGAATATATCATATGCAGCACTTAGATAATTGTATTGTAAATATAGTAAGATTTTTCTAAATCATTTGATTAAGAATCTAGGTGTGTAGTAAACCGCTCATATAAGTATTTTATCACTAAAGTGTAGTATTTGTCAATTGTTGCTTGACTTATGGAACTATCTTGTGTTTTTTCAGTTTCTATGGTGATGGTTTAGATCACAGCTGAGTTGTCAATTATTGATGACATCAGCATTACGCGACGTGGGGGCGGGTGTTCTGGTCCCGAGCCGCACGCTTGCAGTTTTCACATGGTGGTGTACTACTATAAAGGTATGTAAACTGTTATTCCTTTTTATCCTGACGAAAATATCCAAGTATATTGAAACGTTGATAGCAGACCGTTGTCCGCTTCATTTATTTCATACATGAGATACCGAGTGCCGCGCCACCGAGCATATTTATATATATATATATATATATATATATATTGTGACAAGAACACTGGGATAGTGTTTGAGGGCAGGTATGTTTGTACCAGGTTCTTGTCTTACATGTTTTAGAAAATGAAAACTTCTAGGAAAAATGCTTTTGGTTTGTCAGAACCTTTTCAGTTTGCTGTAAAAGCTGGGTAAAGGCTCTGAGAGAGAGATAAGGCGAGTTCTAGACATTGGGCCCAGTTCGGGTCTTTGGCCTCACAGAGGGCTAATCAGGGTTTCAGCTGTGTAAGAGTGTTATATGGCTGCTAGCCTGATTAGTGTGTGCAGGCTGCCTGGGAAGACTGGAGGGATCTGTGTGAGAGAAACACGCTTCCTGATACAAGTGAGCTATACAGTGTTTACTGGAGAACTCTGTGTTTTTGTTTAGTGATAGTTAGGAACATCTTGTGTTTAGTTAGTGCCGGACAGGCAAGGTATTTTCTTTTGGTGTTTGTTTTATTTTCTGTTTCAATAAAACTGGCCGGGGCCAGTTGTACCAGAAACTGGACTTGTGTTGTTCCTCAGCTGCTGCCAGGAGGAGGCGCCTTGCACCCCTACAGTGTTACAACTTGGTGGAGAATGCAAGCATGCCGGTCTGCGCATAAGTGAAAGCAGCAGCTTTGTGAGGCCTGCAGAAAACGGTGGTTTATGCAGATACAGCCCAGTGTGAAGTTACTGAGACTCACCCCTGAGGGTTTGATATATGTCCTGGGTGAAAGCAGCTACAAAGCCGCCTGAAAAATCTGTCGACATGGAGGATCTGCTTAAAGCCTTGCTGCAAGCTACAGTGGCTCAGCAGGAGGCCAACAGACAGCAGCAGGTGGCAATGGAGGAAAATAGGAAACAGCAGCACGTGGCAATGGAGGAAAATAGGAGACAGCAGCAGGTGGCTATTGACGAACTTTACAGGCAACAGCGTCAGGACAGGGAGGCTTTAACATAAGTGGTGCAGAGCCTTGCAGCCCGGATTGGAGATGTGGCAGTCAGTGCTCCGACCAGCTCTAGTTCTATAAGGGCCAGTCACTTACTGCAGAAAATGACAGAGGCTGATGATGTGGAGGCCTACCTGACCACGTTTGAAAGGACTGCCGAGCGTGAGAACTGTCCGAAAGCACAGTGGGCCAGTCTGCTGGCACCTTTTTTGTCAGGTGAGCCCCAAAAAGCGTACTTTGATTTATGCCCTGCTGAGGCTCGGGACTATGATAAACTAAAGACTGAGATCCTGACCCGCCTGGGAGTCACGCTGTCAGTACGAGCACAATGGGTGCACCGTTGGGTGTACGCCATGGAGAAGCCTCCGCGCTCCCAGATGCACGACCTTATTCAGCTAACAAAAAAATTTCTACAGCCAGAGACATTAACTGGTCCCCAGATGGTTGAAAGAGTCGTCATGGACCGCTACTTAAGATCTTTGCCCATGGTCCTGCGCAAGTGGGTGAGCCATGGAAACCTGGGTACTGCTGACCAATTAGTGGACATGGTAGAGCGGTATTTGGCAGCAGAGGAACTACTGATGACCACCCAGCAACCCATAGATCCTTGACAGCGCCCTTCAGTAAAGACTGGTAAGACTGTTCCGTGGGAAAACATTGCTGGGCGGTTAAGAGAACGCAAGGCTGGAGAGACTGTAAACACTGGCCCTGGAGACAGGCCAATGGGGCTAGAACGGTCTATGTTGCCCAAACGGGTTGATAATCGTGTGGTTAAATATTTTAGATGTGGTATGCCAGGTCATGTTATTGCCAATTGCCCAGTCATGCAAGAACCCATGCAATGTGATGCGGCCTTTGAATGTCGCAGAATGTCTTTCTTTGCTAGGTTAGCCTGTACTGTGGTACCTTCACCTGAGCTGGAAAAACAAATGTGTGATGTGTTCTTAGAGGGTAACCGGGTAGAGGCCTTGCTAGATTCAGGAAGTTTAGTTACCCTCGTGAAAGCTGGGTTAGTGAACCCCTTAAAGGTCCAGCAAATACCTATTGGGGTAACTTGCATACATGGGGATACCCAGTATTATGTCACTGCTGAAGTGAATATAGAAACTTGTTGTGGGTCAGCAATGGTTAAAGTAGGACCTTGGTGCATAAGGCCATAATAGGGAGGGATTTTCCTCATTTTTGGAAACTGTGGGAATCACGTTTATCAACAGATGTGAGAAGTGAAGAGCCAGTTGGTAATTCTGGTGATTGTATGGATGTACGTGTGTCTTCGGAACTTTCTGACCCTTTGCCTTTTGCCAGTTTGGCTGGGGAAGTGACAGATGGGGAGTCCAGTGAGGACCCTCTTGCTGGGAACAGAGACATAATGGTTAGAAACGAAAGCGTGCCTGACCTGGAGGTAAAAAAGGATCTGTTTGCATCTGAACAGTTAAAGGATCCTACCTTGATAAAGGCTAGAGAGAATGTTAAGATTGTTAATGGGGAGCCTGTGGTACCAGGTGACAGGGTTATGTATCCCCACATGGTCATCTGTAATGAGCTCTTGTACCACATTGTCAAAAAGGGTGAGGATGTGGTGGAACAGCTGGTAGTACCCCAGCCTTATCGGAGAACGGTACTAGATTTAGCTCATAGTCACGTTACAGCAGGACACTTAGGGGCAGAAAAAAACACTGAAAGAGTTTTACAAAGGTTCTTTTGGCCAGGGGTTTATAAAGAAGTGTCTGAATATTGTTCTTCCTGTCCTGAATGCCAGTATCATGCCCATAGACCCCATTTCAGGAGCCCACTAGTTCCCATGCCTATTATAGAGGTCCTGTTTGACAGAATAGCCATGGATCTCGTGGGGCCCTTGTTAAAGTCCGCTCAGGGCCATCAGTATATCCTGGTAATAATGGACTATGCAACTCGATATCCTGAGGCTGTCCCTTTATGCACTATCACAACCAAGGCGATAGCTTGGGAGCTGGTGCAGGTTTTTAGTAGAGTTGGAATACCAAAAGAAATTTTGACTGACCAAGGTACTCCATTTATGTCAAGGGTCATGAAAGAATCGTGCAAATTATTTAAGGTCACTCACCTCAGGACGTCCATTTACCATCCCCAAACAGATGGGTTGGTGGAAAGGTTTAATAAAACATTAAAAAGTATGTTAAAAAAGGTGGTTGATAAAGATGGGAAAAACTGGGATTGTTTGTTGCCCTACTTGTTAATGGCCGTCAGAGAACTTCCTCAGTCCTCTACGGGGTTTTCTCCATTTGATTTGTTGTATGGTAGACACCCCAGAGGGCTGTTGGACATTGCCAAAGAGACATGGGAAGGACAGCCCACTCCTTATAGAAGCGTTATTGAACATGTAACACAAATGCAGGATAGGATTGCAGCCGTGGTACCTATTGTCAGAGAGCACATGGAACAGGCCCAAAGTGCTCAACAGAGTGTATATAACCGGAGTGCCAAGGTACGGGAATTTGCTCCTGGAGATAGAGTTCTTATTTTGGTACCCACTGTGGAAAGCAAGTTCCTAGCTAAATAGCAGGGTCCATTTGAGATTAGGGAAAAAGTGAATGAGGTTAATTACAAAGTATGCCAGCCGGGAAAGAGAAAACCCGAACAAATTTATCATGTTAACTTAATCAAACACTGGAAAGATAGGTTGTCTCTGTCAGCGGAGCCTTGCCCTTCGGTGTCTTCACCTCGGTTGCTTCCCGCAGTGAAGGTGTCAGAGACATTATCAGCTGATCAGAAAAATCAGGTTAAAGAATTTCTCATCCAAAATAGGGAAATATTTTCAGAGCTGCCAGGCCGAACGACCATAATAA
The DNA here is from genome assembly GCF_028390025.1 of Pseudophryne corroboree. NCBI lineage: Eukaryota > Metazoa > Chordata > Amphibia > Anura > Myobatrachidae > Pseudophryne > Pseudophryne corroboree. The sequence continues at coordinate 456,443,445 of NC_086450.1, read as the reverse complement.
AACATGACATTGTCAAAGAACCAGGGATCAGGGTCCATTTAAAGCCATATAGGATTCCGGAAGCTCAGCGAGAAGCTGTTTTTAAAGAAGTTAAAACCATGTTAGAACTTGGAGTCATAGAGGAATCTAACAGAAAGTGGTCCAGTCCCATAGTTCTCATCCTGAAGCCCGACGGTAGCATATGCTTCTGTAATGACTTTCATAAGTTAAATGAGGTGTCCAAGTTTGACGCATACCCCATGCCCCGTGTGGATGAGCTTACAGAAAGGCTGGGAACAGCCAGGTTTTTCACCATGTTGGACCTGACCAAAGGTTACTGGTAAATACCTTTATCTGATGGCGCAAAGGAAAAAACAGCCTTTTCGGTTACGGAGAGGCTGTACCAGTATAAGATGTTACCCTTTGGGTTGCATGGGGCTCCAGCAACCTTTCAACGGGCGACGGATAAAATTTTGAGCTCCCATAGAAAATATGCCTACTTGGATGATGTAGTAATTCACAGTGCAGACTGGGGGTCCCATTTGGCTAAAGTACAAGCAGTACTGGACTCAATCAGAGAGGCAGGGTTAACTGCTAACCCAAAAAAGTGCTGCCTCGCAATGGAGGAGGTCAAATACTTGGGCTTCACCATAGGCAGAGGTCTGATTAGGCCCCAATTGAATAAAATTGATGCTATTCAAAACTGGCCTCGTCCAGTGAATAAAAAACAGGTAAGGGCTTTTTTGGGAATAACTGGGTACTATAGACGGTTTATTCCCAATTTTGCGACCACGGCGGTGCCGTAGTCAGACCTTACCAAAGGGAAGCAGCCAAATATGGTGAAATGGAACACTGATGCAGAAAAAGCGTTCCAAGCGTTAAAAGTGGATTTGTGTTCACAACCGGTATTGATAACACCAGGTTTTTCAAAAGAATTTGTGGTACAGACAGATGCCTTAGAGGTAGGGATAGGGGCTGTGCTGTCCCAAACCAGAGATGGGGACGAACACCCTATCATTTATTTGAGTAGGAAACTCAATGAGCATGAAAAAAGGTATGCCATTGTGGAAAAGGAGGCTTTGGCCATTAAGTGGGAACTAGATACCTTGAGATATTACCTCTTGGGTAGACAATTCAGACTAGTGACAGACCATGCCCCTTTAAAATGGATGTATGTAAATAGAGGCAAGATTGCTCGTGTAACTAGATGGTTTCTAGCGTTGCAGGACTTTAAGTTTACTGTCGAACATAGACTGGGATCACAATTGGCCAACGCAGATGCATTGTCTCGCATCTTCTGTTTGGGGGCTACAAGTGTTCTGGCCCCTAGGTCGAAACAGGGGAGGGGGATATGTGACAAGAACACTGGGATAGTGTTTGAGGGCAGGTATGTTTGTCCTAGGTTCTTGTCTTACATGTTTTAGAAAATGAAAACTTCTAGGAAAAATGCTTTTGTTTTGTCAGAACCTTTTCAGTTTGCTGTAAAAGCTGGGTAAAGGTTCTGAGAGAGAGATAAGGCGAGTTCTAGACATTGGGCCCAGTTCGGGTCTTTGGCCTCACAGAGGGCTAATCAGGGTTTCAGCTGTGTAAGAGTGTTATAGGGCTGCTACTCTGATTAGTGTGTGCAGGCTGCCTGGGAAGACTGGAGGGATCTGTGTGAGAGAAACACGCTTCCTGATACAAGTGAGCTATACAGTGTTTACTGGAGAACTCTGTGTTTTTGTTTAGTGATAGTTAGGAACATCTTGTGTTTAGTTAGTGCCGGACAGGCAAGGTATTTTCTTTTGGTGTTTGTTTTATTTTCTGTTTCAATAAAACTGGCCGGGGCCAGTTGTACCAGAAACTGGACTTGTGTTGTTCCTCAGCTGCTGCGTGCTGCCATATTCCCCAGGAGGAGGCGCCTTGCACCCCTACAGTGTTACAACTTATATATATGTATTTGATATTAAAAGGTATGCATACAAAATAACATTTGTACAGTATATCATTCAGTATAACACATATAAGCCTAAGTAAGTGGTACAGAGTTACAGCTACATAAGAAATAGTTACCTAAGAAACAGTTACAGACAGTATACATAACCCTTAGCTCAGAGGACAGTCATCACCATTTAGAATTAGCCCCACTGAGCTTCCTGGGTAAGGGAAAGTACTTACATACTGTGTATTGGAGAAGATACATGTCTGGGGCTGGGTCTTCTGCTATTGGTCCAGGGGTGGGACACTGGGGATCATTGGTCGGCTCAAATAGTGGGCGCTGACTAAGTCCTGAGATGTGAGTACTATTGTTTATATCTGAGTTCCCGCCCAAAGACCAGTCAAACCCATCCCATTATCATACATTAATATAACAAAGAAAAGCCTGAGTATTGGTCCAGGGGTGGGACATATCCAGTACACTGGGGATCATTGGTCGACTCAAATGGTGGGTGATAACTAAGTCCTGAGATGTGATTACCATTGTTTACATCTGAGTTCCCACCCCAAGACCAGTCAAACCCTCCACATAATCATACAGTAATATCCATGAATCCAGTATTGATAACAACTTGTTGCAGCAGTATGCAACAATATCCTCACAACCACTTGGTTACTGCTTATGTGACCCTGAACAGTTTCATCCCACACATGGTATCCTTACTCAATCCCATCCTCATTATATATATATATATATATATATATATATATAGTCCAGTGTGGTGTCCGGCACTCAGCTGGAGAAACGTGAAATGCTGCGGTGCCCTCCTCATGAGAGAGTACTTCCCATAATTCTGCTGGATGGAATAGGCGGCACTCGGCAGGCTGATAATCGTGGTTACTTTTTTGGCAACGGGCTGACATGTTTCAGAGAATGCTCTCCGTCCTCAGGGCCAGACAACACTGTGTAAGTTTGTCTGGCCCTGAGGACGGAGAGCATTCTCCGAAACATGTCGGCCCGTTGCCAATAAAGTAACCATGATTATCAGCCTGCCGAGTGTCGCCTATTCCATTCGTCGCTGCGGCCCGGCGCCTAGCAACCAGGGACGCCGTGCGCGTACAGCCGCCGGCTCCCTGGCAACGCTAGACGCCGGGCGCACGGAGCCGCACGGACCCTAGCAACGGGGACGCCACTTACGGACTGCGTTCCCCGTTGCTGGGTTCAATTTAAATAATGAGATGTCTGTTTTCCTGGCCATGCAGCTTGGCAGCTGTATGGCATTTAATCCAATCAGCCTCCAAACAGCTGATTGGAGGACTCCCTGTTAAATACACTTCCTGGGCTTCTCACAGACGCCGGTAATAGCTTCCTGAATGCTGAATCTGTTTGCTGAAAGTGTTTCCAGTCCTGCTGTATCCGGTCGTTCCTGTTCTCAGTTGCCCTGTACTCGGAAGTCGTCATCTGTTCCTGGAGTCCTGACTGAGCACCTTTGAACATCCAGTGGTGTTCGTGAGTCACGGCGTAGCCGTGTGTTGCGGCTTGAGCCGCTTAATTATTTATCATTTATTATTTGTGTTCCGGAGCTTTTGCGGAGGATTCCGCTCCCACAGATCCACTCTGGTATCCAGCGGTGCTGGGTAGGAGTACGGACTAGTGGATTTTGGTTGTCCTTTTCCCTGGCGGGTTACTGCACATACCTCAGGTTTAGTCAGTTAGCTTGTAGCCCCTGGCCTGGTTGTTTAGTCAGAGGGCCCCTTGTTATCACCCTGTCTCGGATTTCCCTTTGTCTCCCATTAAGACCTGAGGGGGCATCGGAGTTGGGCAGACATAATCCGCCCTTCAAACGCGGCTGCCATGGGCTCAAGCAACCATAGTCTCGCAGGGGATTTCTGACCACACGGGCGAGACAACGGAGTTAGGGCGCCAGGGGCTACTTTCTATTCCCGCTCCCTTCCCCAGCATTCCGTTCCAGTGCTCCGGTCCTTGCAATAGGACCACCTCAGACTAGAGTGCTGGAATCATAACATTATTACCGGCCACACCAAAACTTAAAATTAAACAGGGTTTGATTTTTTCCCTTATTCAGTTTTGTAAGGTTTGTCGGCCTCATGAATCCCACTGGTTTAGGGCCAAATCCTGGCCAGCTTCTAGTTAGCCAGATTCAAGAACTTACTCAAATGGTTCAGGATCTTTCCCTTCGGGTGAAGTCGCAGGAAGATCTTTTACGAACTTCCCCGAGGGTAGTCCCTGAACCGAAAATGCACTTGCCTGACCGTTTTTCTGGTGATAGGAAGCAGTTTTTTAATTTTAAAGAGTCCTGTAAACTTTATTTTCGTTTAAGACCAATCTCCTCAGGTACTGAATCTCAGCGGGTCGGAATTATTATTTCTTTGCTCCAGGGGGATCCCCAGACCTGGGCTTTTGGTTTAAAAGCAGAGGATCCAGCATTGTTGTCTGTAGACGCCTTTCTGGGGTCTTTAGGGCTTTTGTATGATGACCCTGATAGAGAGGCATCCGCCGAGAGTCAGTTACGCGCTCTCAGACAAGGTAGAAATCCTGCAGAGGTTTATTGTACAGAGTTTCGCCGTTGGTCGAACGACTGTGGCTGGAATGACCCAGCCCTGCGCAGTCAGTTTCGCCTCGGCTTATCTGAGTCTATAAAAGACAGTCTCCTTCAGTATCCCGCTTCTGAGACTCTCGATAAACTCATGGAGCTTTCTATTAAGATTGATCGTCGTCTCAGAGAGCGGAGGGCTGAAAAAGGAGCACCTGTCAGATCTACTCCGTGTGTATTTTCCATTCCTGAGGACATAGAGGAGCCCATGCAGATGGGTCTCTCCAGGCTGTCTCCAGAAGAAAGAGCCAGAAGGCAAAACTCTGGTCTTTGTTTATACTGTGGGGGTAAGGGACATTTTGCCCGTAATTGTCCGAACAAGTCGGGAAACGCCTCGACCAAGTGAATTGTGAGGGGGTTCACTTTGGTCTGCAGCTTATCTCCTCGAATAACTCCCTGTTAGTCCCAGCTAAAGTTTCCTTTGGCAGCCTCAGTTCTTCGGTGTCGGCTTTTGTTGACAGTGGAGCTGCAGGGAACTTTACGGACTTAACGTGGGCAAAGGCCTTAGGTATTCCTCAGTTAAACTTGGGTAGGTGTGTCACCATGCATGGTTTAGATGGGAGTCCCTTGTCCAATGGGGTTATTTCCCTCTGTACACCCCCTGTACTACTTACGGTAGGAGCTCTTCATTCCGAAAAGATTGAGTTTTTCCTTACCCATTGCCCAGCAGTTCCAGTGGTTCTGGGTCACCCTTGGCTGGCCTTTCATAATCCCATCATTGATTGGCAGTCGGGGGAGATCTCACAATGGGGTACCATTGTAATAAGGAATGTATTACGTTTCCCGTCAGAATAGCTGCTGCCATTCCCGAACCCATTCCCGTGGAATACCAGGACTTTGTTGATGTATTTTCCAAGGGCAATGCGGACATTCTGCCTCCCCATCGGCCTTATGATTGTGCTATTGAGCTAATTCCTGGTGCCACATTGCCAAAGGGAAGGTTATATGCATTGTCCGGACCATAAACTGCGGCCATGAATGAGTATGTTAAGGAGAGCCTAGGGAAAGGATTTATTAGGCCATCTAAATCCCCTTTAAGTGCAGGCTTCTTCTTTGTGGAGAAGAAAGATGGATCACTCAGACCTTGCATCGACTTTAGAGCCCTGAATAAGATCTCAGTTAAAAATACTTACCCTCTGCCACTGATTTCTGTCCTCTTTGATCAGCTGCGTTCGGCTGTGATTTTTTCTAAGATTGACCTGAGGGGAGCGTATAACCTCATCCGAATCAAGTCGGGAGATGAGTGGAAAACGGCGTTCAGTACTCAGTCGGGTCACTACGAGTATCTGGTGATGCCGTTCGGCTTGTCTAACGCTCCGGCAGTTTTCCAGGATCTCATTAACGATGTGCTCCGTGATTTTCTTGGAAGATTCGTGGTCGTTTACTTAGACGATATCCTGATCTATTCTGACTCTATTGAACAACATGTTACCCAGGTGCGTCAGGTTCTTCAAAAATTACGTGAAAATCACCTATATGCCAAGCTGGAGAAGTGTGAGTTTCATGTCACGGAGGTATCCTTTTTAGGGTACATTATTTCCCCTCGGGGATTCTGTATGGAACCAAAGAAGCTCCAAGCCATCCTTAGTTGGGCGCAACCCACCAACTTAAAAGCAATTCAGCGCTATTTAGGGTTTGCAAATTATTATAGAAGATTTATTCATTCTTTTTCCGACCTGGTTGCTCCCATTGTGGCACTGACTAAGAAGGGAGCGGATCCTACCAACTGGTCACGTGAAGCTGAGTTATCCTTTCAGGCCTTGAAACAAGCTTTCGTCTCAGCCCCAGTCCTCAGACATCCCAACCCAGAATTGCCCTTCATTGTTGAGGTTGATGCCTCGGAGGTTGGAGTGGGGGCTATCCTATCCCAGAAGGATCCGGACTCTCTAGAATTACATCCTTGTGCCTTTATGTCCAGGAAATTCTCATCCGCTGAATCCAACTACGATGTTGGTAACCGGGAGTTACTGGCTATTAAATGGGCTTTCAAGGAGTGGAGGCATTGGCTTGAGGGAGCAACACATACCATTTCAGTATTGACTGACCACAAAAATCTTCAGTACATCGAATCAGCTAAGCGGCTGAATGCCCGGCAGGCTCGTTGGGCTTTATTTTTTACTCGTTTCAAGTTTATTATCACCTTCAGGCCAGGTTCCAAGAATACCAAGGCGGATGCCCTGTCACGCAGTTTTCTTCCAGTTCATAATAACAGTCCTGTTACTCCCATACTTCCGTCTTCAGCCATTTGGGCAGGCCTCACACAAGATTTATTTACCCAGTTAAAGCAGCTTCAACATCAAGCTCCTGGGAATACTCCTGCTGGTCGTCTTTATGTCCCTGAGTTTTTGAGAGCTACTGTTTTGACTGAGTTTCATGATAGCAAAGTTGCCGGGCATCCGGGGATCTCTAAGACTTTGGAATTAGTCTCCCGCTCAGTATGGTGGCCTGGTCTTTCTAAAGACATTAAGGAGTTTGTTTTTTCTTGTCAGGTCTGTGCACAGCATAAAGTTCCCCGTTCCTTGCCTATCGGGCAACTTATGCCCTTAAATGTTCCTCTCAGGCCATGGTCTCATATTTCCATGGATTTTGTGGTAGACCTCCCTCTGTCAGCCGGATTCCGAGTCATATGGGTGGTAGTGGACCGTTTTAGCAAGATGGCCCATTTCATTGCTCTTCCCCGACTGCCATCTGCCCAGGGATTGGCAGTTTTGTTTCTCCGCCATGTTTTCAGACTTCATGGGTTACCCACTGATATTGTTTCTGATCGGGGTCCACAATTCATTGCACAATTTTGGAAGTCTTTTTGTGCCTCATTAAAGATGAAATTGTCTTTAACGTCCGGCTACCATCCCCAATCCAATGGGCAGACCGAGCGAGTTAATCAATCATTAAAACAGTATTTGCGTTTGTACTCAGCCAAACTCCAGAATGATTGGTCCGAGTTTCTTCCTTTGGCGGAGTTTGCGTACAACAATTCTTGTCATTCCTCCACTAATGTGTCTCCATTCTTTTCAGTTTTTGGTTTTCACCCCAGAGCTAATTCTTTTTTTCAACATTCCTCTGTCTCCTCGCTAACCTTAACCTCTCATCTCAGACTCATTTGGAGAAAAGTGCACCTTGCTCTCAGAAAAGCGGCATTTCGAGAGAAAAAAATTTCTGACAGGCTCCGGCGGCCTTGCACTTTTAAGGTGGGAGATAGGGTATGGTTGTCGACTCGTAACATTAAACTTCGACAAACCTCAGATAGATTGGGCCCCAAATTTATTGGACCATTTCATATTATTAAAAAAAATCAATCCAGTTGCTTTCCGGTTACGTTTACCAAGAGCTCTCCGGATCGGAAATACGTTCCATTGCTCCTTGTTGAAACCATACGTTTCTTCCAGTAGATTTCCTCGGAAGATCTCTCAGGGGAAATCACCAGTAGATGTACAGGGTCATCAGGAGTTCTTGGTAGAGAAGGTTCTCGATTCCAAATTGTCCCGGGGTCGGCTTTATTTTCTGGTGCACTGGAGAGGCTATGGTCCAGAAGTAAGGTCTTGGGTCCTGGATAAGGATCTCCATGCCCCGAGGCTCAAGAGGGCATTTTTTTCGGGAATTTCCTTGGAAACCTGGCTTTAGGGGTTCCTTGACCCCTCCTCAAGGGGGGGGTACTGTTAGGCGCCGGGGTCCGCTCGTCGCTGCGGCCCGGCGCCTAGCAACCAGGGACGCCGTGCGCGTACAGCCGCCGGCTCCCTGGCAACGCTAGACGCCGGGCGCCCGGAGCCGCATGGACCCTAGCAATGGGGACGCCACTTACGGACTGCGTTACCCGTTGCTGGGTTCAATTTAAATAATGAGATGTCTGTTTTCCTGGCCATGCAGCTTGGCAGCTGTATGGCATTTAATCCAATCAGCCTCCAAACAGCTGATTGGAGGACTCCCTGTTAAATACACTTCCTGGGCTTCTCACAGACGCCGGTAATAGCTTCCTGAATGCTGAATCTGTTTGCTGAAAGTGTTTCCAGTCCTGCTGTATCCGGTCGTTCCTGTTCTCAGTTGCCCTGTACTCGGAAGTCGTCATCTGTTCCTGGAGTCCTGACTGAGCACCTTTGAACATCCAGTGGTGTTTGTGAGTCACGGCGTAGCCGTGTGTTGCGGCTTGAGCCGCTTAATTATTTATCATTTATTATTTGTGTTCCGGAGCTTTTGCGGAGGATTCCGCTCCCACAGATCCACTCTGGTATCCAGCGGTGCTGGGTAGGAGTACGGACTAGTGGATTTTGGTTGTCCTTTTCCCTGGCGGGTTACCGCACATACCTCAGGTTTAGTCAGTTAGCTTGTAGCCCCTGGCCTGGTTGTTTAGTCAGAGGGCCCCTTGTTATCACCCTGTCTCGGATTTCCCTTTGTCTCCCATTAAGACCTGAGGGGGCATCGGAGTTGGGCAGACATAATCCGCCCTTCAAACGCGGCTGCCATGGGCTCAAGCAACCATAGTCTCGCAGGGGATTTCTGACCACACGGGCGAGACAACGGAGTTAGGGCGCAAGGGGCTACTTTCTATTCCCGCTCCCTTCCCCAGCATTCCGTTCCAGTGCTCCGGTCCTTGCAATAGGACCACCTCAGACTAGAGTGCTGGAATCATAACAATACACACACAGCTGAACTAAAACAACTTAAAATGAATGTATAAAAACTACAGTAATATCAAGTAAAGCAGATTTTCCTAATCTGAATATGAGGTAGGTACAGGTCTGCCAACGCGTTTCGTCTTTGACTCCTTGAAGAAGTCTTATGAGATGAAACGCGTTGGAAGACCTGTACCTACCTCATACTCAGATAAGGAAAATCTGTTTTACTTGATCTTCCTGTAGTTTTTTACATTCATTCCAAGTGCTTTTAGTTCAGCTGTGTGTGTATTGTTGTCCCATTTCATATATGTGTCTCTTTTATGTCTAATTTATTGGTAAAAAACAGTTTATTGTAATTGGCAATTTTACTTTATTAATTGACACCATGGTCGCTATATATCCCTCATCCCCCCTTTCTCATGTGTATGTATGTGTATATATATATATATATATATATATATATGTAGTTTCCTGCTCCTACAATTACATTATGAAATATATATAAACCGTGGGTTAGCTGTGTTTAAAACTATGTGTAGGAGAATATAAATGTTATACATATGACATATCATACATCAACGTCTGGTCTGTACGATATTGAATGTCACCTTTTGGTGGTCTTGCTTAAATCATTTAAAGGCTTAAGCAAACAAGGTTCTGGCTTGTGATGTTTGAATACATGATCAGGCATTTGCCTATCCTTAGGGTTTTGTATGTTATAATGTGTTCTTGTTTGTTCTAGCCTATAGTGTAACAATGACAGTCCAGGATCTATTGACTCAACACACAACTCTCTATTGTTCATGCACACATAAGGTATTTACATTCCCAACAAAGAAAAGCCTGAGTAAAGAACACTACATTGTATGTTCACAATGGCTGTTTAAGCAATCTGATATGTTTAAGACACTATTTGATTTGTATTCCTGGAGATACCACATTTGAGTGTGTGTAAGAATTATTTGCTATTTTTGTCACAGTATTATATTTATTAACAAATGCATCTCCTATCATAATGCACACAGTAACTTGCCGTTATGGTAATTCCCGTCCTACCATATCGACGCATGCATCGTAGATGCATCCATTAATAAATGCATTGCGTATTCTCAAGATTGAAATATGCAAGTTGACTTTGACAGACCAAACTTTGATAGTAAACAATAACTATCATAACTGTCACACTAAACATAATAAAAAATATTTCAAACAATAATTGGTGACCTAGACACACGTATGTATTCATTTGGAAATTAGAAATTGACTATAGTTGGGGAAGACAGGGAAGAGGATGGGACATCCTCTATATGCGCTCAGTGGTCGTCAGACCACTGGTTGGATGTGGGATGACATTCAATCTATATAGTATGCTGGGACAGGGCTACAGCCTATGATGTCTGTTCTGAATGATCGTTGCATACTTACATGTAACTACGTCTTTGTACACTGATGTTCGGATTCTATAGAGGTTTTTTTGGGTAGAGGGAGAAAGCAGCAGGGAATGCCTCTACCCAGTTTGAGAAAATATCAGTGCACATCAATACATAGTTCAAATTCCTACAGGGTGGTAACTGTATAAAATCGATTTGTATTACCTGAAATGGTCCATCTGTAGGAGGAATATGGGATGGCTCTATTGGTATTACCTTACCAAATGTTCTTCCTCATGCAAGTAAGACTTGACATTGCTTTCCTGATCGCCTGAGGAGAGAACTCTGGCACACTTCAGTAAGCTCTTACCAATTTGTTCCTTACCCTAGGTGAGTCAGGCCATGTGCCGCCTCAGCTAAGTTTAGGAGGTATGCTCTGGGGGCAACTGGTTTACCTTGTCCATCTCTCCAGAGTACGGAGGACTCTTGGCCAAGTCCATTTGCCTTCCAGACCTCCTATTACTGTAGGGAACACAAATGTTGCATCTCAATCAATTTCTGTGTGGTAACCATATTGAATATCATCAGTTGTGTGGTATTTGTTTGTATGTTGCTGCTTGCTGCCTGTTTGGCAGCTTCGTTTGCGCGGCTTGTTACCAAGTGAGACTGGGTCTCGGTTGTAAGTGTGGGCCTGGCACTTAATAACAGCCACTCTGTCTGGTTTCTGAATGGCCGTCAATGAAACCTTGGGAGAGTCAGGTCCATGTATTGTACCCCCTTTGTGAAAGCAAAGATGAAGAGGAAATAGTGAAGAAAACAGAATAGAGATTGGTGACAGTAAAGTTGGTAGAGGTGTAGACGATTTTATTAAAATGACAGCTGCATTGGGCAATACGGGGAATTGATTCTTAACTACTTGGGTTTACCCTCCTTAAATACTGTGCTTACTGTGTCACTACTGGGACTACCTCAGCCATCAATCCAGTGTCCTTTCCATCCTAAGTTCATAGGGAACCTGGTATCTGCGAGATAATTCCCTCAACCTGTGAAGGACATGAATCTAGAACAGTATCTTTGAGGAGTATCTAACATACCTTGTACTTTCTGAGTGGGAGTATAATATAGGTATTACACATTTCAATTTACACAACAAAATCTCTGTTGAGTAAGTTAGTCAGAGGCCACTGCTGCCAGGAGAAAAAGAAAAGGGTTTAGCATCATTGAGGCCCAATCGTAATTTCTGCAGGTTTTGTCAAAGGGTAATGTTGCACTTCTCTTGTTACTCCCATTTGCCGGATTAGTGTTTACCAGTGATCTTCAATCCTAACAGAGAATTTTCTAGTACTACAAAAAAAAGCTTCTAGGTCATGCGAAGTATTCATTTAATCCTTCTCATCCCGTATTAAGGGTCTGTACATGTTCCACAATCATTAACAAGCTTATCTAGACAAGGGCATTCCTAGCTGCCCTCATCTCGATTACCTATTTCCTAGAAATTTATATTTCTTAAGTAATAGTTAAAAAGATGCACCCTGGGGGTTACCCCTTCTCTATCCGCTTACATGCTGGGAACTCTAATGTGCGGACAGGATATTCTCCATTTATGTCATTACTTTCCTAATTTTTATTTTTTTGTCTTACTATATATGTGCTTGAATGGCACCATACTTACCAGTTTCATTGGTTTCAGCCACTTCCCCTGCAGGCTATAGCTCCTCTTTTACTTGTTGGATATTACTCCTCTGAGTGCATGAGAATTGGCCGAAACCAGAGTCGGGTCACCATCTCCTCCTGAATAAAACTTTTGACATGCTTTAGTACATAGTATAGGTTATATTTCTTTTTCATATTTTTATTTTCTATAGTTTGTATACTGGCTGTAACTGTTTCCACATTCACATATGGCGGTGGTGATGTACTTGCTTTTCCTTTTTTACTTACTTCTCCTTATTGTTGCTTTGAGTTCAAACAGATATTATGTTTTCGTTCTTAACTTACATGATTTTATCAGACATTTTATTTGTCTTCGTACTACCTGCAATACCTCAGGTTTAAAACCACCAAACATTGGAAATGATATTTCACTCATTAATCATAATTTTTACCCAATCATTACCATAAGCCAATGCGTACTTACCCTTCAGCATTACCTTCACAGAGACGATTTCACAAGGCTACGTCCCTACCATCCTGAACCTTACAGACCCTTTGGGTCTGTCTTGCTCCTGATCCTTAAGTAGCATGGTCTCCCTGTGTAAACCTCTATTTCCCATTGTGATTAGATAAGAAGTTCAATGTCAGCAGACCTGGTGGGCAATTTTCCGAGTACCCCCAAAGACTCCTTTCTCAGTAGGTACAGCTAGTCTGACAACTAAGCAAGCAGTGCATGCTACGAGGGAAATGTATTTCTCAATCACGTCTGTAACTCACCTACGGCCGTGCGGACCAATCGTACAGCACAAGGACACTTGTTCTCTTTGTACCCTGCGATTGGTGAAACTGTATAAACTTGGCAGACCCTTTGAGTCTGCTTAGTTCCGGAACTAGTGTCTCTTAACCAACACTATCGTCTCTTAACCAGTGATTTGTTTCTTTAATTTGGGAGACAATGCAACTAGGCTATGCCCCCTGCACCTGGCTAATAGGTTTCAAATGGGTTACTATTACAACACCCTCATATCCTTAACATCACTATCGCTTCTTAACTAGCGTCACTTCACTGCCGCTTCTTAACTAGCGTCGCCTCTTAACTAGCAATTTATGAAGAGTGAATGTGAATGTGGGTCCCACACAATACCTTCCATCATTAACTTTCAATCTTCACACAAACTATTTTTTTCTGTACAGAAAAGGAATCCTTAACCAGTGATCGGTAGCATCCCCCTAGAGGTATTACACTTCAATCCATATTTATTATTGACTATAATTTAAATGCTATGATTCAGATTGGATAGCCATCTTGCAAAACATACAATGATATAAATATACATACATTTATACTGTATAATAATATTATAATATATATATATATATATATATATATATATATGCGTGTGTGAGCATATACACATTCATTTATTACCCTCTATGAAACCCTCACACAGCACATATATTTATACACATATACTGAATGTAGCTTCCATAGCAGCCTAATTTGCATCTCAACAGATGTCCACATACTGTACTCTTGTTCCAGAGTAGTTGAACAAGTTCATTAACATTTCAATTGCCTAGCTGATGTAACAGACAAAGCGTCTCATCTTACAGATTCATTATCTCCAGTTCTAAGACAAATCATGAAAAACTTTCTCATCTGAGTGGATTTTTCTTACATCAAGCTAAGCATTAATCTCACTATTAATCTCACTAGGTCTAATTGAAACACTATTTATAATTAACTATAGCATGAGTTAGTTAAATTCATTGGTTGCTTTTAAATGGTGATGGACTTATACATATATTTTGTTTACTTGTGACAAAGGTAACAGATTGTTTAACAATGGTTTATTGTGGTGTTTAATTAAGGAACAGCTTAAAGTTAGCTGTTAGCTAAGTGGGTAGGGAGTGACTTTAAGTTATGTTGGTTTTAAGACCAATGCAGACTTGTACAGCACAAACAACAGGTAATATTTGCTATTTATTACTGTAACTTGCACTAGACCTAAAGTGGCCACTGCACCTCCCCCCTCCAAGCCATGTGCTTGGACACAAAATGGAGTCTAAGCCATGCGGCCAGAATACACAAACACTAGATCTCTCTTTTGTCACAAGTAAATACCAAGTTATACAAGCACCTGAAGTCGCCCTGATGGACAATTCCCACTGCATGCTAACAAAGCTTCCACACGCATTTTTTTCAGCGTGAACGAAGCTTTGTTACGTCAGACCTGTGTTAGCACTATGCGAATAAGATGCAGCGTGCTAACCAAGCTGTACCCGTGTTATGCGAATTAGATGCATGCACCAACATTTTAAACTCTTTTTAAAATTACTTAACAGATAAACAATCCAATCTGAATCAAATACAATATGACTTATTGAACCCCGTTAGCAACATTAAAGAGTACACTGTAACATTTCTAATATTGTGCATCTTTGTCACACCCAGGCAACAAAGAAATCTATTGTCCCTTGATTCATATCAGCGCCTTAATGATAGCTCAAAAACGGATGTGGTTCATCGGCATCAGATGCGTCCACCCTTAGCCGGTAGACCACAGCGCGTCTGTACTGCACATCATATAAATACGTGATATTGCGGCTAGAGCCCCCAAATGTGAAATTCTATTATTTTAAATAAACATTTACATACCAGTGTTATTATATACTACGGATGCAAGTTGCATCTTATTTCCATATATGATAATAGTGCGCTAAATGTCACAGCACTATGTCCCTTAAGAGAAAGCAAGTAGTTGCACACATGGTATACTGAGGTCCAACGCTCAGATAGATATATATATATATATATATATATTTGATATTAAAAGGTATGCATACAAAATAACATATGTACAGTATATCATTCAGTATAACATATATAAGCCTTAGTAAGTGGTACAGAGTTACATTTACATAATAAAATAGTTACAGCTACATAAGAAATAGTTACCTATGAAACAGTTACAGCCAGTATACATCACCCTTAGCTCAGAGGACTGTCATCACAATTTAGAATCAGCCACACTGAGCTTCCTGGGTAAGGGAAAGTACTTATATACTGTGCATTGGCGAAGATGCATGTCTGGGGCTGGGTCTTCTGCTATTGGTCCAGGGGTGGGACACTGTGGATCATTGGTCGGCTCAAATAGTGGCCGATGACTGAGTCCTGAGATGTGATTACCATTGAGTTCCTGCCCAAGACCAGTCAAACCCATCACATTATCATACATTAATATAACAAAGAAAAGCCTGAGTAAAGAACACTACATTGTATGTTCACAATGGCTGTTTAAGCAATGTGACATGTTTAAGACACTATTTGATTTGTATTCCTGGAGATACCACATTTGAGTGGGTGTAAGAATTATTTGCTATTTTTGTCACAGTATGATATTTATTAACAAATGCATCTTCTACCATAATGCACACAGTAACTTGCTGTTATGGTCATTCGCGCCCTACCATATCGACGCATGCATCGTAGATGCATCCATTTATAAATGCCATACCATATTCTAAATTTTGAAATATGCAATTTGACTTTGACAATCTTTAACTGTTCTAAGTCCATCACTGTGTGGAATCACTATATAAAGGATTGAAACATCTGCTGTAATTAGCCATGCCTCCTTGGGCTGCAGTATACAGTATAGAATCCAAGAAAATTGAGGTGGGCTGAAAAAGGGAGTCATGTGCCAACACAATATGGCATCCTGGTGGTGGAAATATCCCTTGTGAATTTTGTACAGTGTTTATAGTAATGGCATAATAGGAAACTTTGGCAGTAAAATGTAAAAATACTCTCATCAATGATCTTGGCATTAAGGGCGATCTGTAAAACTTCTCGTAATTCTTTTGTATATTGAATGGTGGGATCACCACTCAGTTGATGGTATACTGCATCATCACTCAGCTGATGCATAATTTCCATCTTTTTAATCGCAAAAGTCATGTAAGACAATACCGCCGCCCTTGTCCGCAGGGTGGATGACAAGTTGTTGATTCTTAGACAAGTTTTTAATAGCCTCTTGTTCAAGGACTGATAAATTAGGGTGATTCGGACCTTGTTTTTTAACATTAGATGTCACTTCGGATCTAACATGCGCATAAAAGTTTTAATAGATGCGTTTACCAATGTTGAGTCAAACTGTGATTTTTTTTTCTGTAATCCTTTAAGCTGTACGAGTATTGGCATACTGTTAAAATTCATTACAGAAGATCCCTTTTTATTGAAAAATTCTTTGATTTTTAATTGTCGGTGTAGGCAGTGCTTTTCAATATGCCATGGAAAATCATTAAAATGGGTACTGGGGATAAAGGACAAGCCTTTGGACAAGAGACTCCTCTCACTTGCACTTAGTTCATAAGAGGACAGGTTAAGAACTATTTCTTCTTGGATTGTATCAGTGGTCTTTTGTCCATGTTTTTGTCTCCGCCTTTCTCCCACTAGCTGATTAAATCTTCTCAATCTTGTCTGCCGAGATTTTGCGTTTCCACTGCTACAGGGATGAATGCCTTATTTCTGCGAGTGGTAGTTGATTTTTCACTGTCATTGGCAGCACTACTGCCTTCCTGTGAAGATTCTGTATCGAAGTTGTTTTTGAGGTATCTATTCCTTCTGAAAACATTTTTTGCATTCAAAACCTTTATTCATCTTATTGCCCATAAGCCACCTGTAAACTTGGTTCTGTTCATAGCCCATATTGATTTTCTGCAGTTTTTCAATTTAAATTTCGAAACATCCTTCTTATAAATGGACAATTGGGTTGCTTAACTTATTAAGCCAGTCTGATTCAACATCTTATAACTAACAATTATATAAAATATAATTATTATAATCAGGCACTCTAAAATATCAATCTAATTAATAGCAAACAAAATCACCTGTACAGTTTATAGCTAGATTTTTATGTGGCAGCTCCCATATAGGTATTCTGCAGTACTTAGATGAACAAAACCAGCTATTATGTGTATAAAATAATCAGGAATTGATTGATGACAACCTGATATCTACACCTGTGCATGACTAATTATCTCTCTGCACTCATTGGTTACCTTGGACTTTAATTTGGTCTCCAGAGTTCACCTACCTATATTCAGTTGAAACCGTTGTGTTTGGGTAATGGAGAAATGCGTAAAGGACCCATCTTTTATTTGCCTGCCAGCTGTTCATCACACTCACGAACAGCTCTGACAACCAGAGAATGCCTGCCAGCCCAATTGGCTCATTCATTCAGCAGAGAGCTGAGCCGCCCTCTCCAGACACTGCTTCAGGTATAATCTCTGACGCTGCTGCTTCCGCTCATCATATGGACAAAGATTATCTCTTGCCGGTCCAAGCTAGACCTACTGATTTAGTGGTAAGCAGCCACTCCAATGGGAGAACTGTTATACACATTACTTGTATTTTCCCAACATACAGAGCTGCGCCCTGCCTCCCTGTGAACTGTCCTTACACCCCCACTCCAGCAACAATAATGGAAACAGTATAAAGACCATCGGTCCTGGCTAGACCCACTGTACCAGTGGCGAGCTTCCATCTTCTGCGGTCAGGGAGGTGGAAGCAAAGCTCATACACTGAGGGCATCCTCTGGAGGGACATCAGTCAAGTTCACCCCTGTGTGATCCACATGTGTTCTGGAGTATATGCGGAGACTCTCTATTTTGGTTGCTAATAATCAAAGCAGTTACTGCAAGAAGCACATTTACATTGTGTATCCATAAGCTGGTATTGTGCTGTTACTTACGTGCTATTGTGCAGTGCTATTTTTAAATAGTGTTTAAACTTTGTTTATTGCATTTCATAAGTATAATATATGTACTATTATTAAATTGCCTTTGGCAAACTTAAGTTTATATGAGCACTCCCTTTGGTTGCTACTTTTTTATGATTCCACATCTGTTTGCAAGCATGGCATATGCAAGGATTCAAATTCCGCAACTTTGACATTAATGATCAATAATTCTTTCCTGGATTGTTCAATAACTAAGAGCATGAGATCAAATGAGCATCTGTTTAGGATACTGTTACATTTCTTACAAAATGCTGGATAAAAACACCTGATAATAGGACACTTGCAAACAGTGCAGTAACTAGACATTTTAGCGATGTGTGCAAGAAACAGCATCGGCGCCCCCCCCCATTTACAAAACAGGGTCAATGCGCATGCCAAAAATATAGGGGAGAGGTTTAATGGGGAAGGTGCTTGGCCATAGAGCTCCCTTTTACACATTACGTTAGGCAGAGCTCCCTTTTACACAGTACTGCAGATATAGTCCCCTTTTACACATTATGGCAGAAGAGTCCCCCTTTTTTACACATTACGGCAGCAGAGCCCCTTTTTTAAACTTTACAGTAGCAGAGTCCCCCTTTTTTACACATTACAGTAGTAGAGTCCATCTTTTTTACACATTACATCAGCAGAGTCCCCCTTTTTTACACATTAGGCAGGCAGAGTACCCCTTTTTACACATTAGGCAGGCAGAGTCCCCCTTTGTTTACACATTATGGCAGTAGAGCCCCCTTTTTTACACATTAGGCAGGCAGAGTCCCCCTTTTTTACACATTACAGTAACAAGTCCTCCTATTTTACAAAATAGGCAGACATTACCCCTTTTTTCATGAGAGAGTGAGAGAGTGTGTGTGTATATCACCTGGGGGGGCAACGATCCAGCATACAGTGGCCGCAGAGACACTTCAGGTCCAGGAGCTGGGTGTGTGTGTGAGAATCACCAGGGGGGCCACGATCCAGCATACAGTGGCCGCAGAGACACTACAGGTCAGGGAGGAGCCTGTGTGTGTGAAAATCACCATGGTGCGGCCTCGATCCAGCATAAAGTGGCCGCAGAGACACTTCAGGTCTGGGAGCTAGCGGCTGCAGTAATGATCCACAATCCATTACAGAGGCGGCTGGAGATGCCAGTGCCACTCAGGTAAGGAGTGGGGAGATGAGTTCTGGCAGAGGCTCTCCCACTCCCTTGCAGAGGCAGTGACACTAAGGGTCGGCGGTGATGGCGGGACTCAGGGTCGTAGCAATGGGAAAGGGGGAAGATATGTGCTTCCAGGTGCCACCTACGCCAGTGCTCACACTCCCTTGCAGAGGCGGAAGACCAGCACTGAAACTTTCACTAGTGAATGACTGAAGATAACGGCCGTGTGGGGGGGTGCTGCCAGATGGTGCGCCTTCAGTGCATTCACGCTGTGGGCAAGGCACCATCGGCACACACCTAGTTACGGCCCTGCTTGCAAACTCTAAAGCCCCTAGGAATCTATTTAGCCCAAAAGTAATTACAAAGGGATACTCAATGAAGATGGAAGTCAATCTCCTTCTTTTTTAATGCCAAGAGGTAGCAATAAATAATATAATTGGATAAACATTCAATTTGATCTAACATATGTTCCTGATGTGAAATAGCCTCAGTGTCAGACTCTGAGTAATTGAATTGTTCATAAAGAGGCAGCAATAAAGGGTTATAATGTTCATCAATAGCCTCAGCATACTCAGCCATGCTGACAATCTTACAATAGCAGCCAGAAAAATATTGCAACAATCCAGAAATGTGTCAGTGCCACAAAAATATATAAAGTGCAAGTGAATACAGTCTGTTAAAAACAACAACAACAAAAATGAGAGCACATACCAAAGAGAATCAGAAGTGCTTTCAGGCACAAATCAATGTGAAGTTTTTTCCAGGATGCACTAGTTAGTGGGCGCCAAGATCCGATCCAGACAGGCTGTGATCCTGGCACTCCACAGATGCAGCAAAACTCAGTTTGGTGCCCTCACAATATAATGGTAAAAGCATGTCGTTATATCGTGATTTGCATGTGACTGTACATACTGTACCTGTGTTTGTCATTTTGCTCTGTCATGCTCAGTTAACAAATAGCAGAACAACACCAGCAAACAGGCACCTGAACTTTTAACTTTAACAAGTGAAACCTTACACTCTAAGCCTAGATAACTTTACTTTAATCTCAAATGAACCATGTACCACAAATTGATTTTCTGCATTGCACTTCATGGAGTATTCATAAAGGCCATTGCATAATTCAATCTCCCATCAACTCAGCCCTCTGTACTTGTTTCCCCCTCAGTTATTCATTCCCCTCTTATTAACACTCATGAGCTTTTTACTTTCCTATATTCATTGACAATAACATCGACAATCTCTCATCATAAAAAAACTTTCACAAACCTCTGACACACACATTTATCTCTCTTCTGCTTCTGATAGCTGGTGACATTTCACCAAATCCAGGACACAACCATTTGCATCGCTCACATTCACTTGATTCACAGCAACATAGAAATCCAGCTAACCTCATAAACATCACATGTCTTCCATCACCCTCCAGATCACTAAAATGTGCCTTATGGAATGCACGCTCTATTTGTAACAAGTTAACATCTATCCATGACCTCTTCATATCTAACAACTTCAATCTGCTGGCTATAACAGAAACATGGCTCACACAATCAGACACGGCCTCCCCTGCAGCACTGTCACATGGTGGTCTCCACTTCACACACAACTCCAGGCTTGGTAACTTTAAAGGAGGTGGGGTTGGATTATTACTTTCCCAATCTTTCGCATACACTGTTCTACCACAGGTTCCTTCACTCACTTTTACATCATATGAAGTACATTCCATCAGGGTTTACACTCCTTTCTCTCTGCGTGTTGCAGCTATCTATCGCCCACCTGGGCATCCAAAACAATTTCTGGAAGATTTTTCTGCCTGGCTCCCTCACTTCCTATTCTCTGATATCTCCACCATCATCATGGGTGATTACAATATTGCTATTGATTGTCCAAAATCTACTGCTCATGCCATTCCTCCAAACTACTCTCTCTAACCTCCTCTCTCGGCCTCTCCTAAAGGACTGAATTATCTACTCACCAGGAGGGCCAGTGCCTTGATCTGTATTCATCAGACTATGCTCTGTCTCTGAACTCACAAACACTCCTTTCGCCCTCTCAAATCACAACCTTATCACCTGCATGTTCTCCTCTATTAATTCAAACTCTGTGTTGCTGAAGTCCTCCAATCATCCATAAACCTGCAGAAATATTAACAATATTAATCTTCAATCATTTTCCACCTCACTCCAACAACTGCTTTCACCTATTTCTGTATTCACCTCTCCTGAGATGGCTGTATCACACCTGAACCAGACTCTAGAAATAGCCCTTGATGATGTGGCTCCAGCTACCCATTACACTCCATGTAGGCCTAGATGTCAACCATGGCACTTTAAATTAACAAGACATCTACATAAAACTCACACGTAAACCTAAACGTCAGTGGCGTAAATCTCATATTACAAGTGACTTCCTCACATATAAGACTGTCTACCACTCTTATAAAAATACCCTGGACACTGCCAAACAAACATATTTCCAAACTCTCTTCTCAAGTCTCTAATGCCAAATGACCCCTTGATACATTCAAATCCCTTCTAAATCCTCCCTCACCAACCCCACCAGCCACTATCAAGTCAGAAGATATTGCTTTCTACTTCAAGGAGAAGATTGATAAGATCCAATATGTGTAGGGAAAAAAAAAAACTGTGTTCCCTAATGCACACCGAGTGAATAATATTACTATATAATAATAGTCAGATAATACGGAGATCTTAGTTGCGTATATCTGCAGATATAGGGTTAAGTCCCCAGGCCGATCGACAAGGCTTCTCCGTCACTGGGGGTCCCTAATACTAGGTATGGGCCTGGGGTGCAGGACCCCACAATGTCGGCACAGGTCAGCCACCCCAGGTCAGCACACAGGTGAAAATTAATAGGGGTTAATAAGAAGCACAGAAGTGCTATGTAAGTGGTGTGATTAAAATAATATATACAAAGTGATAGGAAAAATAATAAGTGTTAATAAAGTGTTAGGGTGTGCCGACCTGCAGCAGCCCACCCATACCGACACAGGGGCCACTGCACCCCACACCCACCCCATAAATAATTACATATATATATCTGGGTTAAATTCCCAGTGTAAGGCCACATGGTAATGGCACCTACAGCATCTGAGAGCCAGCTTACCTGGGGATACCCCTGGCTTCCCCTTTGGCACTACTAGAGTCAGCAATCCCTCCTAATGCTGACCCATTTGTGCCTCTCTATATACAATACACAAGGTGGAAAGCTGCTCAATCAGATTGTAATGTCACTCAGGTGCTAAAAGGGGAGGGGTAATTCTGTGTAGGAAAAAAATATGTAATTATTTATGGGGTGGGTGTGGGGTTCAGTGGCCCCTGTGTCGGTATGGGTGGGCTGCTGCAGGTCGGCACACCCTAACACTTTATTAACACTTATTATTTTTCCTATCACTTTGTATATATTATTTTAATCACACCACTTACATAGCACTTCTGTGCTTCTTATTAACCCCTATTAATTTTCACCTGTGTGCTGACCTGGGGTGGCCGACCTGTGCCGACATTGTGGGGTCCTGCACCCCAGGCCCATACCTAGTATTAGGGACCCCCAGTGACGGAGAAGCCTTGTCGATCGGCCTGGGGGCTTAACCCTATATCTGCAGATATACGCAACTAAGATCTCCGTATTATCTGACTATTATTATATAGTAATATTATTCACTCGGTGTGCATTAGGGAACACAGTTTTTTTTTTCCTACACAGAATTACCCCTCCCCTTTTAGCACCTGAGTTACATTACAATCTGATTGAGCAGCTTTCCACCTTGTGTATTGTATATAGAGAGGCACAAATGGGTCAGCATTAGGAGGGATTGCTGACTCTAGTAGTGCCAAAGGGGAAGCCAGAGGTATCCCCAGGTAAGCTGGCTCTCAGATGCTGTAGGTGCCATTACCATGTGGCCTTACACTGGGAATTTAACCCAGATATATATATGTAATTATTTATGGGGTGGGTGTGGGGTGCAGTGGCCCCTGTGTCGGTATGGGTGGGCTGCTGCAGGTCGGCACACCCTAACACTTTATTAACACTTATTATTTTTCCTATCACTTTGTATATATTATTTTAATCACACCACTTACATAGCACTTCTGTGCTTCTTATTAACCCCTATTAATTTTCACCTGTGTGCTGACCTGGGGTGGCCGACCTGTGCCGACATTGTGGGGTCCTGCACCCCAGGCCCATACCTAGTATTAGGGACCCCCAGTGACGGAGAAGCCTTGTCGATCGGCCTGGGGGCTTAACCCTATATCTGCAGATATACGCAACTAAGATCTCCGTATTATCTGACTATTATTATATAGTAATATTATTCACTCGGTGTGCATTAGGGAACACAGTTTTTTTTTCCTACACAGAATTACCCCTCCCCTTTTAGCACCTGAGTGACATTACAATCTGATTGAGCAGCTTTCCACCTTGTGTATTGTATATAGAGAGGCACAAATGGGTCAGCATTAGGAGGGATTGCTGACTCTAGTAGTGCCAAAGGGGAAGCCAGGGGTATCCCCAGGTAAGCTGGCTCTCAGATGCTGTAGGTGCCATTACCATGTGGCCTTACACTGGGAATTTAACTCAGATATATATATGTAATTATTTATGGGGTGGGTGTGGGGTGCAGTGGCCCCTGTGTCGGTATGGGTGGGCTGCTGCAGGTCGGCACACCCTAACACTTTATTAACACTTATTATTTTTCCTATCACTTTGTATATATTATTTTAATCACACCACTTACATAGCACTTCTGTGCTTCTTATTAACCCCTATTAATTTTCACCTGTGTGCTGACCTGGGGTGGCCGACCTGTGCCGACATTGTGGGGTCCTGCACCCCAGGCCCATACCTAGTATTAGGGACCCCCAGTGACGGAGAAGCCTTGTCGATCGGCCTGGGGGCTTAACCCTATATCTGCAGATATACGCAACTAAGATCTCCGTATTATCTGACTATTATTATATAGTAATATTATTCACTCGGTGTGCATTAGGGAACACAGTTTTTTTTTCCTACACAGAATTACCCCTCCCCTTTTAGCACCTGAGTGACATTACAATCTGATTGAGCAGCTTTCCACCTTGTGTATTGTATATAGAGAGGCACAAATGGGTCAGCATTAGGAGGGATTGCTGACTCTAGTAGTGCCAAAGGGGAAGCCAGGGGTATCCCCAGGTAAGCTGGCTCTCAGATGCTGTAGGTGCCATTACCATGTGGCCTTACACTGGGAATTTAACCCAGATATATATATGTAATTATTTATGGGGTGGGTGTGGGGTGCAGTGGCCCCTGTGTCGGTATGGGTGGGCTGCTGCAGGTCGGCACACCCTAACACTTTATTAACACTTATTATTTTTCCTATCACTTTGTATATATTATTTTAATCACACCACTTACATAGCACTTCTGTGCTTCTTATTAACCCCTATTAATTTTCACCTGTGTGCTGACCTGGGGTGGCCGACCTGTGCCGACATTGTGGGGTCCTGCACCCCAGGCCCATACCTAGTATTAGGGACCCCCAGTGACGGAGAAGCCTTGTCGATCGGCCTGGGGGCTTAACCCTATATCTGCAGATATACGCAACTAAGATCTCCGTATTATCTGACTATTATTATATAGTAATATTATTCACTCGGTGTGCATTAGGGAACACAGTTTTTTTTTCCTACACAGAATTACCCCTCCCCTTTTAGCACCTGAGTGACATTACAATCTGATTGAGCAGCTTTCCACCTTGTGTATTGTATATAGAGAGGCACAAATGGGTCAGCATTAGGAGGGATTGCTGACTCTAGTAGTGCCAAAGGGGAAGCCAGGGGTATCCCCAGGTAAGCTGGCTCTCAGATGCTGTAGGTGCCATTACCATGTGGCCTTACACTGGGAATTTAACCCAGATATATATATATGTAATTATTTATGGGGTGGGTGTGGGGTGCAGTGGCCCCTGTGTCGGTATGGGTGGGCTGCTGCAGGTCGGCACACCCTAACACTTTATTAACACTTATTATTTTTCCTATCACTTTGTATATATTATTTTAATCACACCACTTACATAGCACTTCTGTGCTTCTTATTAACCCCTATTAATTTTCACCTGTGTGCTGACCTGGGGTGGCCGACCTGTGCCGACATTGTGGGGTCCTGCACCCCAGGCCCATACCTAGTATTAGGGACCCCCAGTGACGGAGAAGCCTTGTCGATCGGCCTGGGGGCTTAACCCTATATCTGCAGATATACGCAGCTAAGATCTCCGTATTATCTGACTATTATTATATAGTAATATTATTCACTCGGTGTGCATTAGGGAACACAGTTTTTTTTTCCTACACAGAATTACCCCTCCCCTTTTAGCACCTGAGTGACATTACAATCTGATTGAGCAGCTTTCCACCTTGTGTATTGTATATAGAGAGGCACAAATGGGTCAGCATTAGGAGGGATTGCTGACTCTAGTAGTGCCAAAGGGGAAGCCAGGGGTATCCCCAGGTAAGCTGGCTCTCAGATGCTGTAGGTGCCATTACCATGTGGCCTTACACTGGGAATTTAACCCAGATATATATATGTAATTATTTATGGGGTGGGTGTGGGGTGCAGTGGCCCCTGTGTCGGTATGGGTGGGCTGCTGCAGGTCGGCACACCCTAACACTTTATTAACACTTATTATTTTTCCTATCACTTTGTATATATTATTTTAATCACACCACTTACATAGCACTTCTGTGCTTCTTATTAACCCCTATTAATTTTCACCTGTGTGCTGACCTGGGGTGGCCGACCTGTGCCGACATTGTGGGGTCCTGCACCCCAGGCCCATACCTAGTATTAGGGACCCCCAGTGACGGAGAAGCCTTGTTGATCGGCCTGGGGGCTTAACCCTATATCTGCAGATATACGCAACTAAGATCTCCGTATTATCTGACTATTATTATATAGTAATATTATTCACTCGGTGTGCATTAGGGAACACAGTTTTTTTTTCCTACACAGAATTACCCCTCCCCTTTTAGCACCTGAGTGACATTACAATCTGATTGAGCAGCTTTCCACCTTGTGTATTGTATATAGAGAGGCACAAATGGGTCAGCATTAGGAGGGATTGCTGACTCTAGTAGTGCCAAAGGGGAAGCCAGGGGTATCCCCAGGTAAGCTGGCTCTCAGATGCTGTAGGTGCCATTACCATGTGGCCTTACACTGGGAATTTAACCCAGATATATATATATGTAATTATTTATGGGGTGGGTGTGGGGTGCAGTGGCCCCTGTGTCGGTATGGGTGGGCTGCTGCAGGTCGGCACACCCTAACACTTTATTAACACTTATTATTTTTCCTATCACTTTGTATATATTATTTTAATCACACCACTTACATAGCACTTCTGTGCTTCTTATTAACCCCTATTAATTTTCACCTGTGTGCTGACCTGGGGTGGCCGACCTGTGCCGACATTGTGGGGTCCTGCACCCCAGGCCCATACCTAGTATTAGGGACCCCCAGTGACGGAGAAGCCTTGTCGATCGGCCTGGGGGCTTAACCCTATATCTGCAGATATACGCAGCTAAGATCTCCGTATTATCTGACTATTATTATATAGTAATATTATTCACTCGGTGTGCATTAGGGAACACAGTTTTTTTTTCCTACACAGAATTACCCCTCCCCTTTTAGCACCTGAGTGACATTACAATATGATTGAGCAGCTTTCCACCTTGTGTATTGTATATAGAGAGGCACAAATGGGTCAGCATTAGGAGGGATTGCTGACTCTAGTAGTGCCAAAGGGGAAGCCAGGGGTATCCCCAGGTAAGCTGGCTCTCAGATGCTGTAGGTGCCATTACCATGTGGCCTTACACTGGGAATTTAACCCAGATATATATATGTAATTATTTATGGGGTGGGTGTGGGGTGCAGTGGCCCCTGTGTCGGTATGGGTGGGCTGCTGCAGGTCGGCACACCCTAACACTTTATTAACACTTATTATTTTTCCTATCACTTTGTATATATTATTTTAATCACACCACTTACATAGCACTTCTGTGCTTCTTATTAACCCCTATTAATTTTCACCTGTGTGCTGACCTGGGGTGGCCGACCTGTGCCGACATTGTGGGGTCCTGCACCCCAGGCCCATACCTAGTATTAGGGACCCCCAGTGACGGAGAAGCCTTGTCGATCGGCCTGGGGGCTTAACCCTATATCTGCAGATATACGCAACTAAGATCTCCGTATTATCAGACTATTATTATATAGTAATATTATTCACTCGGTGTGCATTAGGGAACACAGTTTTTTTTTCCTACACAGAATTACCCCTCCCCTTTTAGCACCTGAGTGACATTACAATCTGATTGAGCAGCTTTCCACCTTGTGTATTGTATATAGAGAGGCACAAATGGGTCAGCATTAGGAGGGATTGCTGACTCTAGTAGTGCCAAAGGGGAAGCCAGGGGTATCCCCAGGTAAGCTGGCTCTCAGATGCTGTAGGTGCCATTACCATGTGGCCTTACACTGGGAATTTAACCCAGATATATATATATGTAATTATTTATGGGGTGGGTGTGGGGTGCAGTGGCCCCTGTGTCGGTATGGGTGGGCTGCTGCAGGTCGGCACACCCTAACACTTTATTAACACTTATTATTTTTCCTATCACTTTGTATATATTATTTTAATCACACCACTTACATAGCACTTCTGTGCTTCTTATTAACCCCTATTAATTTTCACCTGTGTGCTGACCTGGGGTGGCCGACCTGTGCCGACATTGTGGGGTCCTGCACCCCAGGCCCATACCTAGTATTAGGGACCCCCAGTGACGGAGAAGCCTTGTCGATCGGCCTGGGGGCTTAACCCTATATCTGCAGATATACGCAGCTAAGATCTCCGTATTATCTGACTATTATTATATAGTAATATTATTCACTCGGTGTGCATTAGGGAACACAGTTTTTTTTTCCTACACAGAATTACCCCTCCCCTTTTAGCACCTGAGTGACATTACAATCTGATTGAGCAGCTTTCCACCTTGTGTATTGTATATAGAGAGGCACAAATGGGTCAGCATTAGGAGGGATTGCTGACTCTAGTAGTGCCAAAGGGGAAGCCAGGGGTATCCCCAGGTAAGCTGGCTCTCAGATGCTGTAGGTGCCATTACCATGTGGCCTTACACTGGGAATTTAACCCAGATATATATATGTAATTATTTATGGGGTGGGTGTGGGGTGCAGTGGCCCCTGTGTCGGTATGGGTGGGCTGCTGCAGGTCGGCACACCCTAACACTTTATTAACACTTATTATTTTTCCTATCACTTTGTATATATTATTTTAATCACACCACTTACAAAGCACTTCTGTGCTTCTTATTAACCCCTATTAATTTTCACCTGTGTGCTGACCTGGGGTGGCCGACCTGTGCCGACATTGTGGGGTCCTGCACCCCAGGCCCATACCTAGTATTAGGGACCCCCAGTGACGGAGAAGCCTTGTCGATCGGCCTGGGGGCTTAACCCTATATCTGCAGATATACGCAACTAAGATCTCCGTATTATCTGACTATTATTATATAGTAATATTATTCACTCGGTGTGCATTAGGGAACACAGTTTTTTTTTCCTACACAGAATTACCCCTCCCCTTTTAGCACCTGAGTGACATTACAATCTGATTGAGCAGCTTTCCACCTTGTGTATTGTATATAGAGAGGCACAAATGGGTCAGCATTAGGAGGGATTGCTGACTCTAGTAGTGCCAAAGGGGAAGCCAGGGGTATCCCCAGGTAAGCTGGCTCTCAGATGCTGTAGGTGCCATTACCATGTGGCCTTACACTGGGAATTTAACCCAGATATATATATATGTAATTATTTATGGGGTGGGTGTGGGGTGCAGTGCCCCTTGTGTCGGTATGGGTGGGCTGCTGCAGGTCGGCACACCATAACACTTTATTAACACTTATTATTTTTCCTATCACTTTGTATATATTATTTTAATCACACCACTTACATAGCACTTCTGTGCTTCTTATTAACCCCTATTAATTTTCACCTGTGTGCTGACCTGGGGTGGCCGACCTGTGCCGACATTGTGGGGTCCTGCACCCCAGGCCCATACCTAGTATTAGGGACCCCCAGTGACGGAGAAGCCTTGTCGATCGGCCTGGGGGCTTAACCCTATATCTGCAGACATACGCAACTAAGATCTCCGTATTATCTGACTATTATTATATAGTAATATTATTCACTCGGTGTGCATTAGGGAACACAGTTTTTTTTTCCTACACAGAATTACCCCTCCCCTTTTAGCACCTGAGTGACATTACAATCTGATTGAGCAGCTTTCCACCTTGTGTATTGTATATAGAGAGGCACAAATGGGTCAGCATTAGGAGGGATTGCTGACTCTAGTAGTGCCAAAGGGGAAGCCAGGGGTATCCCCAGGTAAGCTGGCTCTCAGATGCTGTAGGTGCCATTACCATGTGGCCTTACACTGGGAATTTAACCCAGATATATATATATGTAATTATTTATGGGGTGGGTGTGGGGTGCAGTGGCCCCTGTGTCGGTATGGGTGGGCTGCTGCAGGTCGGCACACCCTAACACTTTATTAACACTTATTATTTTTCCTATCACTTTGTATATATTATTTTAATCACACCACTTACATAGCACTTCTGTGCTTCTTATTAACCCCTATTAATTTTCACCTGTGTGCTGACCTGGGGTGGCCGACCTGTGCCGACATTGTGGGGTCCTGCACCCCAGGCCAATACCTAGTATTA
The DNA here is from genome assembly GCF_028390025.1 of Pseudophryne corroboree. Lineage (NCBI taxonomy): Eukaryota > Metazoa > Chordata > Amphibia > Anura > Myobatrachidae > Pseudophryne > Pseudophryne corroboree. The sequence continues at coordinate 456,413,572 of NC_086450.1, read as the reverse complement.
GGGACCCCCAGTGACGGAGAAGCCTTGTCGATCGGCCTGGGGGCTTAACCCTATATCTGCAGATATACGCAACTAAGATCTCCGTATTATCTGACTATTATTATATAGTAATATTATTCACTCGGTGTGCATTAGGGAACACAGTTTTTTTTTTCCTACACAGAATTACCCCTCCCCTTTTAGCACCTGAGTGACATTACAATCTGATTGAGCAGCTTTCCACCTTGTGTATTGTATATAGAGAGGCACAAATGGGTCAGCATTAGGAGGGATTGCTGACTCTAGTAGTGCCAAAGGGGAAGCCAGGGGTATCCCCAGGTAAGCTGGCTCTCAGATGCTGTAGGTGCCATTACCATGTGGCCTTACACTGGGAATTAAACCCAGATATATATATATGTAATTATTTATGGGGTGGGTGTGGGGTGCAGTGGCCCCTGTGTCGGTATGGGTTGGCTGCTGCAGGTCGGCACACCCTAACACTTTATTAACACTTATTATTTTTCCTATCACTTTGTATATATTATTTTAATCACACCACTTACATAGCACTTCTGTGCTTCTTATTAACCCCTATTAATTTTCACCTGTGTGCTGACCTGGGGTGGCCGACCTGTGCCGACATTGTGGGGTCCTGCACCCCAGGCCCATACCTAGTATTAGGGACCCCCAGTGACGGAGAAGCCTTGTCGATCGGCCTGGGGGCTTAACCCTATATCTGCAGATATACGCAGCTAAGATCTCCGTATTATCTGACTATTATTATATAGTAATATTATTCACTCGGTGTGCATTAGGGAACACAGTTTTTTTTTCCTACACAGAATTACCCCTCCCCTTTTAGCACCTGAGTGACATTACAATCTGATTGAGCAGCTTTCCACCTTGTGTATTGTATATAGAGAGGCACAAATGGGTCAGCATTAGGAGGGATTGCTGACTCTAGTAGTGCCAAAGGGGAAGCCAGGGGTATCCCCAGGTAAGCTGGCTCTCAGATGCTGTAGGTGCCATTACCATGTGGCCTTACACTGGGAATTTAACCCAGATATATATATGTAATTATTTATGGGGTGGGTGTGGGGTGCAGTGGCCCCTGTGTCGGTATGGGTGGGCTGCTGCAGGTCGGCACACCCTAACACTTTATTAACACTTATTATTTTTCCTATCACTTTGTATATATTATTTTAATCACACCACTTACATAGCACTTCTGTGCTTCTTATTAACCCCTATTAATTTTCACCTGTGTGCTGACCTGGGGTGGCCGACCTGTGCCGACATTGTGGGGTCCTGCACCCCAGGCCCATACCTAGTATTAGGGACCCCCAGTGACGGAGAAGCCTTGTCGATCGGCCTGGGGGCTTAACCCTATATCTGCAGATATACGCAACTAAGATCTCCGTATTATCTGACTATTATTATATAGTAATATTATTCACTCGGTGTGCATTAGGGAACACAGTTTTTTTTTTTTCCTACACAGAATTACCCCTCCCCTTTTAGCACCTGAGTGACATTACAATCTGATTGAGCAGCTTTCCACCTTGTGTAAGATCCAATATGAAATGGTATGCTCTTCGTCAGACAGTGACCTGCTCAGTTCTTTACCTGAACCCTCTGGCACTCTTTCTACATTTGATCCAACAAATGAAGATGAAGTATCATCACTCTTCTCATCCTGCTTCTCTACTACCTCTCCACTTGATCCTTTACCCTCACAAATCATTAAAGCTCTGTCTCTGGTACTCATCCCTACCTTAACTACCATCTGTAATTTCTCTCTCTACTGGTATTTTTCCTTCACTGTTCAAGCATACAGTGATTAATCCCATTTAAAAACAAAAACAAAATTCTGACCCTAACTCTCTCTCAATCTAATGCTCTATCTCTCGACTCCCTTGTCTCTCTAAACTACTTGAGAGACTAGCCTACACTCAATTCACACACTTTCTTAACTCACACAACTTATTGGACCCACTTCAGTCAGGCTTCCATTCCTAACACTCCACAGAGACAGCACTTACTAAAGTGGTTAATAATTTAGTCACTATGAAGTCTAAAGGCCATTACTTCTTATTCTTATTGATCTATCTGCTGCCTTTTACAATGCTGACCACTCTCTTGTCATACAAACACTACCTAGGTCTTAAAGACACAGCCCTTTGTTGGTTCCTATCCTGCCTATCTAATCGCTCCATCAGTCTTCGCTTCTCTGAATCTACCTCCTCTTAGCTACCTCTTTCAGATGGAGTACCGCAGGGCTCAGTCTTAGGTCCTCTGCTTTTCTCAATCTATACCTCATCTCTTGGTAAACGAATCAGCTCTTTTGGATTTCAGTATCATCTGTATGCATATGATACTCAAATCTACCTATCCTCCCCTGATTTGTCTCTATCTGTACTGGGCCACGTCACTGAATGCCTTTCTGCCATTTCATCTTGGATGAGATCTCACCACCTCAAACTTAATATTTAAAAAACAGAGTTAATTATATTTCCACTTGCCAATAGTTGTTACCAACCTGATATCTCTATCACTGTTGAAAACTTGACAATAAACCCTAGCCCACAAGCTCACTGCCTAGGTGTCATCCTTGACTCTGATCTGTCCTTTGTTCCCCACTTTCAATCTGTCTCAAAATCATGTTACATGCATCTAAAAAACATATCCAAAATAAGGACCATACCTTACACAAGACACTGCTAAAACTCTAATCCATGCTCTCATTATCTCCCTCATTGATTATTACAATTGTCTCCTAACTGGTCTTCCCAAAACGAGACTCTCACCACTACAATCCATTCTGAATGCAGCTGTGAAGCTAATCTTCCTCACTAGATGTTCATCATCTGCAGATCCTCTCTGTCAGTCTCTCCATTGGTCACCTGTATTCTACCGTATTCAATATAAAATACTTTTACTCACACATAAGACCATTAACCAAACTACACCAACATACATCTCTTCTCTTATCTCACAAAATCTCCGAACCCGACCTCTTTGCTCTTCACAAGATCTGCGTCTCTCATCCACACTCATTACTCGCTCCCACTCACGATTGCAGGACTTTCTTCGGGCTAAACTCTGTGGAATGCCTTACCAAGCACAATAAGACTCTCCTCTAGTCTCCAAAGCTTCATGCTTTCCCTGAAAACTCACCTCTTCAGGCAAGTGTATCAAATTCCAGAACCACCCACATAACTTTCATAAACTTTCCTATCAAATTGCATACACACTGCACAGTCCACACATATCCTCACATGTCTTCTCATTCTTCACTTTCCTTTCCTACTGACCCCAGTCCATCATTGCTGTTTGACCATATCATACAGCAAATCAAGAACCTTTGCAATCTGGTGGACAACTATGCAATAGATAGCACCTTTCCATGAATATCCATGCCTTTTTCCCTATAGATTGTAAACTTGCGAGCAGGGCCTTCCTACCTCTATGACTGTTTGTTATTACCCAGTTTTGTTATATCATTGTTATTTCCAATTGTAAAACACAATGGAATTTGCTGTGCTATATAAGAAACTGTTACTAAATGAAATAATAAATAAATAAGCAAGCAGAGGTACGGCACTCACAACCATTTGTCAATGAATGAATACACACAGATCGTGATCTTACAACGTTTCAAACTGTAATTGTTTGTCATCAGGAAAATTAACAGTGCACAAATGTTTTTACCTTATATCCCTTCCCAAACACCACATAGACACCCAAGGATTGGCTGCATTACTGGGCACAGGAGCTCCGTCCCGAGACTCTGGTGCAGGAGAATGATGTCATCGCACACACCCGCGATGCATGTCCAGGCTGCTACTGGTAACTTAGCAACCCAGTGCTGTGACAGAATAGAAAATTTAAACATTACTTTCATATACAGATGTAAATAAAGCAGATTATGCACAAGAGCAGCATTGACATTTCTCAGAGCCTCAACAACATACATGTATACTACATACCTAGCACATTAATAAAACATAGACATCAAATATAGTGTAAAAAAATGGTACTTGCTGGAGAGCATATTCAAATATCCGGACTAATACATTATACATAGAAAACATGCATTAGGCTACAAAGATATATCGCATGGCATCATATATTTGCAAACAATCATTACTAAGAGGGCACATATGCCAAAAGCAGCAATCAAATAAAACTTGAGAATGAATTCATGTCATTAAGCTCTCCTGGAAAAATAACATCAAGTCTATGGATCCACTCTGCCTCCCTTTTTAGGAACTGCAGGTTCCAATCACCATGTTTCCGAGTGACAGGAATGTGATCAATCATCCTTTATCTTAAACTAATTAAGGGGTGTCTCACTTCAATAAAATGGGGGGCAACAGGTTGGTCACCTGACCCACTGGAAAATGAAAGTTGTATCGAGGACCGATGCGCTGCGTTCTTTAAACTTTCATTGTGTTTTGCCCATATAAAAGAGGCCAGAGGGGCAAATCAGTTGGTATATAACGTGGGTACTTTTGCATGTCAAACGATGCCGGATACTATACCTAGTCCCCAAATGAGGATGGCAAAAAGTGTCCCCTGTAATCAAAAAATTACATGTTTTGCAAGAGCATTTAAAACACTCTTTATTAACATTGTACATAAAGTGCTGTTTGCCAGACATGTCTCTGCCAGAGATATCGGTTCTTTTAACCCAGTGCCCATTTTAATGATTTTCCATGGCAGATTGAAAAGCACTGCCTAAACCGACAATTAAAAATCAAAGAATTCTTCAATAAAAAGGATCTTCTGACCTGAATTTTAACTGTATTCCAATACCCCTACAGCTTAAAGGATTACAGTAAAAATCAGTTTGACCCACCATCGGTAAACACATCTATTAAAACTTTTATGCACATGTTGGATTCCGAAGTGACATCTAATCTTAAAAAAACAATCTGAGTCACCCTAATTCATCAGTCCTGGAACGAGAGGCTATTAAATCCTTGTTTAAGAACTAACAACTTGTTATCTGCCCTGCGGACAAGGGCGTCGGTATTGTCTTGCAGGACTTATGCGATTATAAAGATGAAATTATGCATCAGCTGAGTGATGCTGCAGTATACCATCAACTGAGTGGTGATCCCACCATTTAATATACAAAAGAATTATGAGAAGTTTAATAAATTGTCAGCATTGGGTCCATAACCCAAGGAGTCAGGGAACCTTACAGCTGATGTTTCAAGTCTTTATACAGTGATTCCACACAGTGATGGACTTGGAGCCTTTAAAGATCTACTGCTATATCAAGGCGGTTATGATTCTTCTCATGTTAAAATCTTCTTGAGAATGCTTGAATTGGTCTTGACTTGTTTTTTTTTTCTTATTTAACAAAAAGATTTATTTTCAGACAACTGGGTGTGCGATGTGGTCATATATGCCCCTATCTATGCGAACACATACAGTGGAGCAAAAAAGTATTTGGACAGCCAGTAATTGGGCAAGTTGACCCACCTAAAAAGATGAGAAAGGTCTGTAATTTCAATCATAGGTACACTTTAACTGTGAGAGAAAGAATCTGAAAAAAAAAACAGGAAATCACATTGTATGAATTTTAAACAATTTACTTGTATATTCATGTGGAAAATAAATATTTGGACACCTACCAAGCAGCAAGCTTTCTGGCTCTCACAGACCAGTTACTTCTTCTTTAAGAAGTTCTTCTATCCTCTACAAGTTACCTGTATTAATGCACCTGTTTGAACTGGTTATCTGTATAAAAGACACCTGTCCACACCCTCAAACAGTCAGACTGCTACCTCTCCACCGTGGCCAAGACCAGAGAGCTGTCTAAGGACACCAGGGACAAAATTGTAGAGCTGCACAAGGCTAGGATGAGCTACTCGACAATAGGCAAGCAGCTTGGTGAGAAGAGATTAACTGTTGGCGCAATTATTAAAAAATGGAAGAAATACAAGATCACTGACAATCTCCCTCAACCTGGGGCTCCATGCAAGATCTCACCTTGTGGGATATCAATAATCTTGAGAACGGTAATAAATCAGCCCAGAACTATACGGGGGGGGGGGGGGCGGTCAATGACCTCAAGAGAGCTGGGACCACAGTCACAAAGGTTACCAATAGTAACGCACTACGTCGTCATGCTTTGAAATCTGCAGCACCCAAAAGGTCCCCATGCTTAAGCCGCACCTGTCCAGGCCTATCTAAAATTTGCCAGTGTCCATCTGGAGGATTCAGAGGAGGAGAAGAATAATGAATGGCATCCCAAGAACACCATACTCACTGTGAAGCATGGGGTTGGAAACATCATGCTTTGGGGCTGCTTTTCTGCAAAGGGCACATGATGACTGATCCGTATTAAGGAGAGAATGAATGGGACCATGTATCATGAGATTTTGTGCAAAAACCTCCTTGTTCAGTAAGAGCATTGAAGATGGAGCGTGGCTGGGTCTTCTAGCATGACAATGACCCCAAACACACCACCCGGACAACTAAGGAGTGGCTCCGTAAGAAGCATTTCAAGGTCCTGGAGTGGCCTAGCCAGTCTCCAAACCTCAACCCAATAGAAAATCTGTGGAGGGAGTTGAAAGTCTGTGTTGCTCGGTGACAGCCCCAAAACATGACAGATCTAGAGAAGATCTGCATGGAAGAATGAGCCAAAATACCTGCTACAGTGTGTGCAAACCTGGTCAAGAATTACAGGAAACATTTGACCTCTGTAATTACCAACCGAGGTTATATTACACAGTATTGAGTTAAACTTTTTGTTTGTCCAAATATTTATTTTCTGCATGAATATACAAATAAATTGTTTAAAAATCATACAATGGGATTTCCTGTTTTTTTTTCAGATTCTGTCTCTCACAGTTGAAGTGTACCTATGATGGAAATTACAGACCTCTCTCATCTTTTTAAGTGGGTCAACTTTCACAATCGGTGGCTATCCAAATACTTTTTTGCCCCACTGTATATGTTTAATATTGAACAAGCTTTATTTTATGACCCTATGATTTTGTCTAATATCTTTTTCTATACTAGATTTATTGACAATGTATTATTAATTTGGTCAGGATCACAGTCTAGTTTTATAGAACTTATGACTAAACATAATATGTCCAGTTCTCCAGTAACATTTTTGAGATGAATCAGCATGAAATTAAATTTCTAGATGTTAAACTAATTAGAAATAATGACAGTATTTTGACTATGTTATTTACTAAAACTACCAATAGAAATATGTTCCTACATTTTATTTACATTTAGTTATTATCAAATTTGTCACCCAATTAGTTTGAAGAAGGGTTTGCCTTATTCACAGATGGTCCATATCAGGAGAATTAATAACAATATTGATCTGGCGTCAGTACAGATAGATGAATTAATAGGTAAATTCATTCAGCGAGGCTACAGTACCTTATGAAAACCTCATTGAAGCCAAAGAGAAGGTCATGGCTTTAAATAGACTTACAATGTTGCAGAAACAGTCATCAAGAAAAACTGATGACCAATTTAATTGGATGAATAAATATAACACAGCATCTCTCTCTTTTAACACCATCTCAAAAAGTTGTTGCCTGTTATTACTTCAGATTCAGATGTAGGTCTGACACAAAAAGCTTTAATGCCATGCTACTCTTGCTCTAAGAATCTTAGAGTTTTATTAGTTAAAACTGATATCTCTGGCAGTGACATGTCCGGCAAACAGCCTTTTATGTGTTATGTTCGTAAATTATGTTTTAAATGCTCTTGAACAACATGTACATTTTTTATTACAGGGGACACCTTATGCTATCCTCTTTTGGGAACTAGATATATTATCCGGCATCATTTGACATGTGAAAGTACACACGTTATATACCAACATATTTGCCCCTGTGGCCTCTCTTATGTGGGCAAAACACAAAATTTTAAAGAACATATGACCGCGCATCGATCCTCAATATGTCATGCACTTTCCAGTGTGTCAAGTGACCAACCTGTGGGCCACCATTTTATTGAAGCAAGGTACCCCTTAAATAGTTTAACATAAAGGATGATTGATCACATTTTTGTATATTAAGTGGTGGGCTCACCACTCAGTTGATGGTATACTACAGTATCACTTAGCTGATGCATAATTTCGTCTTTATAATCGCATAAATCCTGCAAGACAATACCGCCGCCCTTGTCCGCAGGGCGGATGACAAGTTGTTGGTTTTTAGACAAGGTTTTAATAGCCTCTCATTCCAGGACTGATAAATTAGGGTCACTGAGACCTTGTTTTTTAAGATTCGATGTCACTTCAGAATACAACATGCACATAAAAGTTTTAATAGATGCGTTTACCAATGGTGGGACAAACTGATTTTTTTCTGTAATCTTTTAAGCAGTAGGGGTTTAGGCATACGGTTAAAATTCAGGTCAGAAGATCCTTTTTATTGAAGAATTCTTTGATTTTTAATTGTCGGTTTAGGCAGTGCTTTTCAATCTGCCATGGAAAATCATTAAAATGGCCACTGGGGATAAAGAACTGATATCTCTGGCAGAGACACGTCCGGCAAACAGCACTTTATGTCTAATGTGTTACAGTCACTGTACTTGGTACTCCTGAAACTGGGCGGATGAGCCCCAAGTACAGGAACGTAATGCTGGACTGGGAATTGAGTTCAGCAGCAATCCCTACAGAAACCCTTTGTTCCACCCGCATGGTCAGTCTACACCTGCGAGACTATGTTTGCTTGGGCCCAGGGCAGCCGTGTTTGAATGGCGGATTATGTCTGCCCAACTCCGATGCCCCCCGGTCTTAGTTGGAGACAAGGCGTAAACTGAGACGGGGCAATAACAAGGGGAACCTCTACCTAAACAGAAACCCAAGTTAGGGACAACTACAGAACTCAAACAAAAGCATGTGCGGCACAGCCGCCAGGACAAACTACAACAAATGAAATGCTGTTCACACGCCGACACAATACTACTGTGTACCGGCGATGACAGCATGTGCAGAACCCTCTGCAGAAAATCCAAAGCAAATATAACGGACAGATACGGACAAGGCCGTAAGGTGCTGCAAAGCCGCTACTCACGAAACCGGTGTGAATACGGGCGGATGGACAAGAACCCCCAAAGCTGCAGACACTGGCTCACAGAACAGGAAAGCCAGACAGATAGCTTTAACAGGCTCCGGATACCAGGGCTCAGGACTCTGGACTAAGGGCTACTGGATCACCGGAACACACCAGGGCAGGAACAGCTCATAGGAAGCTTTGGACTCTGCCAGAGCTGAGTACACAGGATTGCAGCATCAGCCAGGGCCTGGACACAGATGCAATACTGGACAAGACTCTATTTAGGAACATACAGGTATCTTAACAGAACATCTATAACCTGCTGAGAACTGAATTGTAAGCTAGGTAATAAGGGAACACGCCCCAATCAGGATGGCTGGAAGCCAGGCACAAGGTAATTGCACAAACACCTGCAGGTGAGAATTAACCCATAGAAAACAGGCTGCAATTACACAGACTCACAACTGGTGGCCAACAAGAGTCTTCTAAACAGGTACAGGGGAAATCCTGGCATGTAAACAGAACTATAATACAAAATACATGAACAGAAAGTAACAGGAATGAACCACTGCTTGTGGTTCATAACAGTACCCTCTCCTTAAGGGTGAAACCCCGGACACCCCATAAGAGCCAAGGGGAACAGAAACAGAAGAATAATATAAAATACATAACCAAAATGCAAAACAGGAATGAGCCACTGCCGTGGCTCATAACATAATGTTCATTTGGAGTGTTTTAAATGGTCTTACAAAACATGTAATTTTTTTATTACAGGGGACACTTTTTGCCATCTTCATTTGGGAACCAGTTACAGTATCCGGCATCATTTGACATGTAAAAGTACCCACGTTATATACCAACTGATTTGTCCCTGTGGCCTCTCTTATGTGGGCATAACACAACAAAAGTTTAAAGAACGTATGATAGCGCATCGGTCCTCAATACAACTTTCACTTTCCAGTGGGTCAAGTGACCAACCTGTGGGCTGCCATTTTATTGAAGCAAGACAACCCTTAAATAGTTTACGATAAAGGATGATTGATCACATTCCCATCACTCGGAGAGGTGGTGATCGGAACCTGCAGCTTCAAAAAAGGGAGGCAGAGTGGATCCAGAGACTTGATGTTATTTTTCCCGGAGAGCTTAATGACATGAATTCATTCTCAAGTTTTATTTGATTGCTGCTTTTGCCATATGTGCCCTCTTAGTAATGATTGTTTGCAAATATATGATGCCATGTTGATATATCTTTGTAGCTTAATGCATGTTTACTATGTATAATGTATCAGTCTGGATATTTGAATATGCTCTCCAGCAAGTAACATTTTTACACTATATTTGATGTCTATGTTTTATTAATGTGCTAGATGTGTAGTATACATGTATGTTGTTGAGGCTCTGAGAAATGACAATGCTGCTCTTGTGCATAATCTGCTTTATTTACATCCGTATATGGAAGTAATGTTGAAATGTTTTATATTGTCCAACATTGGGTTGCTAAATTACCAGTAGCAACCTGGACGTTCATCACAGGTGTGCGCAATGACGTCATTCTCCTGCGCCCCAGTATGGGACCGGAGCTCCTGTGCCCAGGAGCGCAGCTAATCCTTGGGTGTCTATGTGGTGTTTAGGAAGGGATATAAGGTAAGAAACATTTGTTCACTGTTAATTTTCCTTTTACAATTTGAAACATTGAAAGATCACAATCTGTGTGTATTCAGTCATTGACAAATGGTTGTGCGTGCAGCACCTTTGCATGCTTCTATATATACTTAAATAAATATATATATATATATACAGTATACTCATCTTTGCTTTGATGCAGCATGCTGCAACACGGCTTGCTGCATGGCATACTAAGCTGCTACTATTCGCAGATGCTACACCCATTATAGACACACCAGTGATTATTAGCAGCAACTGAGATTACCATATAGAATAAAGGCAACCAAGACTTCTGTCCACACAGAATTACATACTGCCATTCAGTCATTTAAAGCCAAATAGTATCTGCCGGATTCTATATCTGACTAGCAAGATAGGAAATTGAAGGATGTCTTCTCGAAGGCTAGGTACACACTTGCCAATGTGCACCCAATATATTGTCCGAACCAGTGTATCGGACGATATATCGTATACATTGGCAGGTGTGTATACCCTAGATCATAAACGGCCATGGTCATTAACAAGATACAATATCTTTAGTTTTCACTTTGAAATCTAAAGATATTGTACGAGACGGCATGCACCTCGATGTGGGTACACACCGTCACTGATGAGATGCAAACAATATCGTTCAGTGTGTGTGAACAATATAGTTTGTGGGGGATCTTGTGTGAGGTCACTGACATCGGCAAGTGTGTACCCAGCCTTACACTCGAGAATCTGCAGCAGATTTGGATCAAGTGAAACATTATATACTTAAGCTGCAAGAGTACTCAGAGGACAAAGATAAGAAAACTCACCAAAACAATGTCCATATTTATAACCATGCCAATAGGTCTTGAATCTCTACTCTTGGAGGGCTACCTCACCCATCTTTCCCCTAATCTATCATGTTGCTGACTGACTGAGCTTATTTATTATTTTTTTGGTGTAGCCTAGTTACTGCGTTTTCGGGTCGGAAAGAGTTCCAATACCCATTTTTTTGATTCAGAGGGACTATTGAGAAATCATTGATGAGCCAGTCATATTATCTGTTCTGTATAATGAGTCCCTGGTAACTAGTGGTAGCTTCTGATTTTAAGACTGAGATGTCTTATTATTTAGCCAGGGTGATAACAGAGAATATTTATTGTCACTTAGCACCCTGATTTCTGAAAAATACATCACTCGGGCCACTGAGCAATTGCTCCCTGTTCAGTACCAGCACTACTGTTGCTCATCAGGCCAGCGCAGGGATCATCTCTGTATGTGTGAACTGAATATGGGCCTGATTCATGTTTGCAAGCAAAGCAAAAAAGCAAGCAACAGAGCAAACCCATACTGAACTGCAGGTGTGGCAGATGTAACACGTGCAGCGTTAGATTTGAGTATGCTATGTTCAAACTGAAATCTTAATTGCAGTGTAAAAAAAAAGATGTTTAACATTTGTGGACTACATGCAAAAGCAGCAAGTATTTACATGCACAGAAAAAACATAAAAACATATAAATGTATTTGCTCCTGTTGCATGGCAACATGATTTGTTCAAGAAACAATGGGGCTGATTCAGACCCAATTGCTGCTTTGTGTTTTCGCCCAGCGGGCGATCGGGTCTGAACTGCGCATCCATATACACCGCAATGCACAGGCAAGTCAGTCTGCAGCGACAAGGAGCGCCGGGCAGCGACGGAATGGTACGAAAAAAGTGATCGCACTGGCGATCGCAATGTGACTGACAGGAAGAGGCCATTTGTGGGTGACAACTGACCATTTTAGAGGAGTGTCCGGAAAAACGCAGGAGGGACCAGCTGTTTGGATGTCACCTCCGGCCCCGATCATGGCACTGAAAGAGTAAGTCCTGTGCTGTGCAGAGACTGCACAAACTTGTTTGTGCAGCTCTCTGGAAATGCATTCGTACACCTGCACAGCAAATTCCCCCTCCCCCTGTATGCGGCAACTACCTGATTGCAGGGATGCAAATAACGCACCCTAGCGATCAGGTCTGAATTACCCCCAAAGCTACTTGCTTTCTTTGCATTACTAACAAACATGATTCGGGACAACTGTTTGTTTGCAAATTTGTAGTGATAATACAGCACAAATGTGTTTTCCAGTTCTAAAAAAAAAAAACCCCACAAGTTTTATTAAAAAAGTAAGTGAAAAATATATGTTGTTTTAATATACAAAAAATACTGATAGTGACAGGGAGAGGCGTTGTAGCTATAATGCCACTGTCCTAGTTAAACAGGTTTTCTATGAATCTTGTGTCAGTGAGCCCCAGCCATGGCTGCTGCCAGCGACACTTAAAGACAGGCACCACTAGATGAAATCTTTAATGATTAGGAAGAACCCTCATTCCTTCATGTAGGGCTTTTTTTATTTCACTTCATTATTGTTCCACGCAGCGCTTCTTAAAGAGCACTAAATAAATGTCAACTGCACTTTTTACATTGGGGCCAACACACTGCAAAAGGACTCTGATTGTGACATGTAACATTAGGCATCTGCAGTGCTCTGTATTACACAGCAACAGAAATATTAAAGACATTATGTTACTGTGCTGATCCTATGCCCTGAGCAATTCCTCCCGAGATGAGGCTCTGAGCGCAGTGACTGCAGAGATTACACCAATACAGGCTTTAAGACTGACTATGACAAACAAATAAATATTGCTTTACTTTTACAATATTACATGTCAGTTTTGACTTATATAGGAAAAAAGCAAAAGTGTTGCAGGATTACACTCTTACCAATTTGTCATTGTCACACTGTGAGTGACATAACACAAAGCTGTCCCTAACATTAGGCTGTATATAACAAGGGTGGACATGGGACAAGAACGCATATATCCCTTACAATGAAATACTTATTATTTGCTGGTTGTCAGTGGCCTATGCTACAGATTAGTGTAATGGGTACCTGCTGTTTTAGCATCAATCTGTTCAGATGTAACCAGAACGTACATTTATATTACAATGCAGACATGGATCAGAGTAACATTGTCCTGTGTAATATCACACAGCAGCTCACCTTTACATCAGCATACAAAGGAGCCCAGTAATGGAAGAAATCCTACTTATATATTGTGAATATTTATGCAATTTGCAACTAAGATGTTACTATAGGGAGTAGGAGAAATGATGGGATTTCATCACCCACATCCTCTGCCCTTGGGTTTTGATTGCAAACTTTGTAGCAAAAACATTTTTTTATTCTCTTAATGTAAATTATGATCTTTCAACTTTTTTTCAATTGTGTTTTTATTGTAGTTCTCCAACTGGTAGAGATTTAAATTGGAAATTATAGGGATAGCTGTGTCCTGTAGTGCACCGGAATTTTACAATATTTTTCATGTTTATTTTTTATTTTTTTGCAAACATTTAGTAACCCCACACCCACTGCTCGTGGGGTGTTAGGATTTGCCCTAGCGCTATCAGCACAAGGAAGAGAAGCTCATGTTTTGTGGGTCCCATATTTGTTGGGATTCCAGTCCTGTACTGACACTATGCTTGGCACTATGGTGTCGGGGGAGCATTCATTATGTCCAACCTGTTATAGATAATGCCACCACCAACCCCATACCCAATTTTTACTCTACCAGACTAGGCTTAAAAGCCTAGGGCTGGTTGACAATTTGGGGAGGGGGGCACATCATTTATGTTTTTACCTTTAGTTTTTTTAAACATATTAATATGTAGAAGCCTGCACAGATGATTGGGATCCAAGCAGCGCTTCTAAACCATGGATGGGCCGATGGTGCATTCTGCTTAAACAGGCTAAAAATACTGGGATTTTGACATAGAATTAACTCTCAATCAGATACCATTGTATTCCAAGCTCCTTCAAACCCGTTGCTTATACCCCTTTCACACCACACGAATAACCCGGTATCAACCCAGTAAATTTCCAGATTGACACGGGTCACTGTGAGGTGTGAAAGGGTCAATCCAAAAATCCGGTGTCAGCTGACCAGGTAATTCTCCCCAGGTTATAAGAAAGGTTATTCATAGGTTATTACCGGGTCAGGCACAGTGTTAAAGGGATACCCATGTCATGGCCATAACTAGGGGGGGGGGCTAAGAGGTCATGTGAGCCAGGCACCGGATTTTAGGGGGCGCTAACGGGTCAACCAGGATCCCGCCTAAGTCAGCTTCTTCTCCACCGCTGCGATCTGCCAGCACCTGCCAGCACCCGACACCCAGGAGAGCGGATACTAACAGAGCAGAGCCAGTAATTATGGCACAGTAAGGACGAGTTTGATTACACAGAACTTCCCTCCCGCGTGCGTGCCAATTCATTGCCAATGCCGCCCGTTGCATACTAATCAGACACGGGCTGTGATCAGGATGCGGAGCTGTTGTGGAGTGAATATGGAGGATGCAGCCACAGGGAAGAATTTAATATTGATGCCCCAGTAACAGTAAGTGCCCAGCCCCGCCATCCAGTCCTTCCCCACTACCCCTGGACTGTGAGGTGCGCACCACACCGACCAGCGAGTAAACAGGTAGAAACTTCCCAGTTGCTCTAAGTGTGCTAGTGAGAAAATATTTATGTCACTGGCAGCTGTGTGTTTTCCCTACATCTGAGCTGTCTCAGATGTAGACACCTCTGATCCTTCTGTTCATTTCAATCTTACATTAGGACCCGTGAGTGCCGCATCTCGTTTGATAGAATATATATATATATATATATATATATATTAATACATGTTAATGAGGGGTACTACTGTGCATTGTGATGAGAATAAGAGTGCACTACTGTGTGGTGTAGTTTGGAATCTATTGTTATATTTAGAAATTTTTATTTATTTATATATTATAATTATTATTAGTAATTTTGTATTTTTAAAAAAAAGTAATTATTTGTGTGTGTGTGTGTGTGTGTGTGTGTGTGTGTGTGTGTGTGGGGGGGGGGGGGGCTAAATCATTGCCTTGCCCCGGGTGCCGGAAATCTTAGTTTCGGCCCTGACCATGTCGATGCGACCCGGTACCTGTTCACTGCAAAGGGAGAGGCGGCATAGAGATGATGTCATCTCCCAGCGCTGCCTCCGCACCCACCCCCGATGCCAGTTCCGTCATATTGCATATTGCTGGGTTGGGATGGCGATGTGTAGGCTCCAATACCTGGTCCCACATGGGAAGCACCCATTTCCAATTCCAGGTGGGACCCGGTATTGCGATGTGAAAGCGGTATTAGTGATGTAGCCCCCAGTCTCCGTTTTATAGGGGTGAGAGTGATAGCACTAATGCGGTAATCTGTTAAAAACACTTTGATGTGAGAAGGCTACTGGCTGAAATTATTGAAGAAGCAAACTAAAGGCAGAATCGCTGATTAGAGCCACATTACTTTAAAACTAAGCAGAAATCTCAGTTGAAAAAATTAGTTTATTATGGCGATTGGGCATAATTGAGAGTTGTACGCTATACTGATGTTTTAACAATTTATCGATTATCGGCAGGCTGCACACACCGTGCATGTGTAAAGGTAACTATGCAAATCCGCTCACAGAGAGAATTTCTTTGCAGAGTGATTGACAGGAAGGGGACGCTCAGGGGAGGTATCTGGGAGTGGCAGCAAAAAAGCTGGCGTGTCTTGGCCATTTTCATGGAGTATATCTAACGTCAGCTGTGATCATATACACAGAGAAACATAGTGCTTGTGTCTCTTCTGCCACAGACAGTCTGCGTAGCCATAGACTTACTCAAGCAGTCGTTGTTCCCAAATGTTGCATATAGGGTGCAAATGTGTATGCAGTTGTGAATGGGTTTTGTAATGGCTCCGGATGGCGTCTCTTGTCATTCCTGGGTGACAGCTTCTCTTGCTAGCATTAGCAATTTCGTAGTCTAGAAAATCAGAATGGTAAATGTATTAGCATACAGTTCCGAATCAGGCCCATTTATTCTTATAACAAAATAATACAAAGGAATCTAAAGAAACATTGGGGTATGATAAAGATGGAATCTGTTTTAGGGAATATACTTCCCACATGTACTGTATAAGCAAATGGAAAAATGTTGAAGCTTGTTACAATAGAAGTGGGGGTAGCATTGGTGAAGTTAAGTCAGGGATGCAAGAGTTGCCTCTAGATCAAGTATTCATGTGGATTCAGCCTTCCTCTGGGCAGCCGATAAACTAATAAGCAGGTGACTTTGTGAGCTTCCCAGAGGTTGGAAGGGGTTATATCAGAAGACACGTTAGTTGAGTAATACTCAGTCATGGCTTTGGGTAGTTCAGTAATAGTGAACTGGTTCATAAAGATTCACCAGCTGCTTGCTGGAGAGGGAGTCTGTGGGGCAGCCAGTTCCAGTTCAACAACTTAATGGTTGGACCAAGAGATAGGAAGAGTATGAGCCCCGAAGAGGTATTGAGTAGTTGTCTGAGCCACAAAAAAAGTAGTCTATGTCGGTATAAAGATTGTGAAGTGGGAAAAATGAGTATAGCCTCTGGCTGTAGGATACCTAATCCGCCAGTCATCATAGTGGTCAAGTAGGAGTTGGTTTAGGAGGATTTTATATAGCTTAGTGTTAGCATGAAGGGCAGTGCCTGTATAAGATCTGTTTAAAGATATATCAAAGTACCATTACACTCACCCCTAATAATAGTAATACCACAGGATATTTTAGCGAGATTATTAAGGAAAGTGGAATATAGGGAACCTTGTGTCGAAGTTAAAAATATTACATCCAAACTCCAATCAGATGAGTTGCTATGCTGGCAAATACGCGCAGCAAGCACAGCAGTATATGATAACATACACACTCACACAGACATGCCACAAAGATATATTCAACACATATTTGATACAACACATGAATTAAGCATGTCTATCACCAGAGATTACAAGATTTTAAATTATATAGTGGAGTATAGCGTCATGTGTGTGTGTTGTTGGAGCAGAGCAAGATGGGCATGGTGTCAGGATGATCAGGAGAATGTGTGTGTCAATTTGATGCCTGTGGTTAGGTTTTAGCACATTGCCATGAGTAGATATGATTAAATGTAGGAATATGAAGTCATCATTACTGGAACAAAAGGATATTCAAAGGAGCATGTGTGGACAGGAAACCCGAGGCCAGCAACCTTGAACAAAAACCATCACACTGACCAATGATTCATCATGAATGAGAAAGTTCCATCCCCTTGACCAATAACCGAAAACCTATACTCCCCCAACATACAGTGTATAGCTGATCCCACACAGAGCTTGCTGTTCTGTTTTTCCCCGGTGATGGTCGAGATGCTATCTGTCCAGGGGCTTTTTGTTTTTGCTGAGAGAGAGAGAGATATGGAGCGGAAAGTGCATTAAGCAAATATGGTGATGTATTGCTGGCTGTATTTGAATTAGTTTGTAATAACTGCTTCCTGTGTAAATGAAAACCATGTTACTATATATATATACTGTACATTGTGATATATTGTATACATATCATTTTAATAACAAATATATACATCAATGAGTTTTGGAACTCAGACAATGTGTGCGTGTATTGTTTTCTCTTATGGGATGTAGTGTTTTGCGATGTACAGTGCACTTTTATAGCACATGGTAATAAGATGCGCCTGGCGTCCGCAGTATATATTAGAGCTGGCATTTTAAATATTTATTAGAAAGTAATTTGATATTAACACCGGTTGCACATTAGAGGCATATGGTAAACAGAGGCAAGTATAATCAGTACTTGGTAATCAATGTCAGTGAGAATAACAAAGCTGCTTGGTCATCAGAAATAGAGTTCTGAATAACAATAAGCAGATCTCAGGCTATAATAATAGCAATGCCTCTATGCTTGGCTCACATGGAAGAATAGCAGACATGGGTATATAACTTACATTGCAGAAAGGAGTAGGGGGAACATAAGGTGAGTTTCCTGTAGCTTGATAATGTCTGGTGTATGGCAGGAGACGTACAGAATAACCTTTAGCTTGTTTGGTAAATTGAGACCATTTATATTAAGTTTGGGTATTTTTAGCTTCATGCGGATAGTATAGGTCATAGCAGGTCGATGAAAAGGGCATACACACCGAATAGTAGGTGGTGGAGAGGAAGGGGTCAAAGGAGAGACAACGTCGGTAACAAAGTGGGAAAAGATAGAGGTGAAAGGGAGGTGACACTTTCCTATAGTGGAGCTTGGTCTAACAATGAAAGAGTTGATGTCATATAGACATTCCTTTTGCTCGCGTGCATGACCTACAGATGGAGCCACGCTAATCCTGGCTCCATCTGCGACTCAGTGCGCCCTGCGAGGCGCACCTATGTGAACAAATGGGATGCGCATTCATCGTAGACGCGCGCACCCCAATCAAATTAATGGTAGCATTACCTTGCTCTGGCCGGCAAGGCCAGGCACATGCGCGCTTAAGCACATCGCGCACCCCCATCTGCGATGCAGCCGTGCTTAATGAGCTGTAAGATGAATAATAAAAAAACAAGGCAGCAATCATAGACAGAAACTGAGAGTGTAGGCAACCATGTGTTAAGGGGTAATGAGAGCTTAATACTTGGTATTACTGCAAATAGGAGGAATAACCATGGGAGATAGTAAACAATTGGTTTAAAGTAACAACATCCTGGGGAAATGAGGGCTTTGCATGTAGTGCTTTAGAGAATATAAAAGATTGAACATTTAACACACATTTTACCCAGTAATCTTAAAGTTCAGGGGAAGCTTGCATTGAAAATGTGGACCACATACAGGGTAGTCTGCTGATCATCAGTGCTATGTTGCCTGACAATTTAATAATGTAATGTAATTTGACCAGACAGGCGCAGTATTAAGAAAATTATAGAAATTGATGCAAACATTGCATACAATTCTAAGACTTAGGTTCTGTTGACTAAAGGGACCAAGAGCTGCAACATGGCAGTGTAACAGAGTAGATTGAGTAGATTGAGAAAACACAGTATATCAATTACAAGCCTATCTGAAATTAGTTACATGTAAAACAGAAGGGTACGGAACAGAAAAATGGCTTATCTGTGGATCTTTCCGAGGCCAGTGAGGGTAGACTGTACTGTGCAGTGGTAATCTGTTGTTGATGACCTCAGGAGGTTCATCTATAATTCCAAAAGTCTGAAGCAGTTCATAACACTGTGCTGGTTGATGACTATAAGTTGGAAAAGGAAACCCTATTTGTATTTCATTGTGTCATTTCCAAGAGCTTTAGTGAGGTTTATGAGTTCCTGACACTTCTTGAGGATGGTGGGAGCTATGTCTTGAAATATTTGGAGTTGAGATCCAGAGTAGAAAAACCGTTAGCACACATTGAAATGATGACATAAACTGTTCTTTGCTCTAAAATAGTTGAAGCAAATGATGACATTTGAGAGTGGTTGATTAGGCCATAGTTTAAAATGGATGCACTAGAACAAGTTAGAGAAGATCAGTCTTGATATCCATAAATGAATGAAGAAGCAGACCAACTAGCAGCGTGGAAAGGCATCTGCACCAGCCATCTCAGGAACATTGCAAATGTGGATATGGGGGATTAGTCATGTTTGCTAGCAAACAACAAAAGCACACTTATGGGCAAAACCATGTGCACTGCAGCTGGGGAAGATATAACATGTGCAGAGAGATTTAGAATAAACCTTTAGAACAAACCTGAATAAGGCCCATTGCTCTGATGGTCAAAGTATCTTGGTCCTCAAGTGATTATTGCAAGACTGACACACTGACTTAATTTCAGTAAATTCTTGTTTAAACAACAGTTTGCTATTGGCATTCTTCATCCATTTTGCATTCTAAGGTATCTGTATGGGAACCTACTGTAGGTCAGTGAGTTCAGTTTTAAATCCAGTCAAAACTAAACTCATCTTACAGATGTAGCCCCCTTTATCTTGATCGATTCTCCCCCTAGACAGACGTTTAGTCACGCTAAGCGATAGCTTAGCTTGCTGAGTTTAATCACAGCCAAGCGCATTGAGGCAATTCTAGATGCATTACACATCTCTACCACTGGGTGGCTAATGCTCCACTAATCCAGTACTTTCGATTGTATAGCAGCAGATTGATCTACAGTTCGGGCAAATAGTCAGTGATGACTGTAATGTTAATAGATGGTGACTAATGGTCAGACGGTGAGAGTTCTCAATATAAATAAATAGTTTATACAGACACAAACGAACATGTTAAAACACTTGTGTATGCGGAGACGCAACTAATTGTGTAAAAGGAAGTGTGTACAATGCATAAACAACGTGCTTTTGAAATACATGTACAGTATGAGCGTCCGAGTTCCCGTGACATTCACTTTATTATATATATTTTTCTTTGTTATACATTCAATGGAAGGGTGCACACAGGTTTCACATAAATCTTGTCTTGTAACCTGATTGGAACTCCCTACCTGTCTACTGCATGAACTGTGCAGGCTCCCAGGGGAGAAGGGGAAAGTGGGATGGGGGTAGGGCGAGGCAGTGGAAAATACTGTGTTCAAAGAACGGGCCAATGCTGAAAGAGCATCAGAATCCTCTAGCTAAAATACAGAGGGTCAATAGGGATAAGCAAGGTCTATGCACATAACGATACACCAGACCCCATCCGTTTACAAAGTGACAAAATGTCCGAGGCACATGAACCCCCGCCTTGTAGCATTATGTGCATAGACCTTGCTTAACCCTATAACCCCTGTGTATTTTAGCTAGGGGATTCCGACGCTCCTTCAGCACTGCCCCGTAGCCTGCAAAACCTATGCCATCACTCGCTCCATAGCTAAGTGCTGACACAAGGCGGATGTTCATGTGCCTTGGACATTTTGTCACTTTGTGATGCGATGGGGTCTGGGATATTGTTAAGTGCATAGACCTCGCTTATCCCTATCGACCCTGTGTATGTTAGCTAGGGGATTCTGATGCTCCTTCAGCATTGCCCCATGCCCTAGAAAATCTGTGCTGTTACTTGCTCCATAGCGGAGGTCCTCCATGGGGCAAGGAGTCAAAGGTGGTAGCCATTTCAATTGAGTATGCCCTGCTACAGAATTGTATGCATACCGTATGGTGCATAGAACCTTAACAGTACAACCGCTCCTGCAACTTTGCCCTGGTTTATGTGAATAACTCCCGCCCTATCTACTGCATGACCTGTGCAGGCTCCCAGGGGAAAGAGAGATGGGCTAGTGGGCGGCAGTGGAAAATACTGTGCTTTTTAAATGCAAGTACTGTATGAGTCCGAGTCCCCAGTATGTTCTTCGAGTGTACTAATTAGCATGAACAGCTTGTAATGTACAGTGGCAAGTTTAATCTTTCTATGTATATTGGAGAGATAAAAGCTCCTCCCTAAGTTCCTAGATGCCAAATCACCATACTTAGTATCTCTGTACAGTATGTTCTATTAGGATACTAATTAGCTCAAACAACTTGTAATGTACAGCGGCAAGTTTAATCTTTCTATGTATAATGGAGAGAGATAAAAGCTCATCAGTAAGTTTCTGGACGCCAAATCACTGTACTTAGTATCTCTGTACAGTATGTTCTAAAAAGGTACTAATTAGCTGTTCGTGCTAATTAGTACCCTAATAGAAAATATTATACAGAGATACTAAGGACGGTGATTTGGCAACCAGGAACTTAGGGAGGAGCTTTTATCTCTCTACATTTTACATAAAAAGATCAAACCTACCTCTGTACATTACAAGCTGTTCGTGCTAATTAGCACACTAGTAGAGCATACTGTACAGAGATACTACGTACAGTCACTTGGCACCCAGGAACTTAGGGAGGAGCTTTTATCTCTCTCCATTGTAATCTTTCTAAGTATAACAGAGAGAGATAAAAGCTCCTCCCTAAGTTCCTGGATGCCAAATCACTGTCCGTAGTATCCCTGTACAGTATGTTCTACTAGTGTACTAATTAGCCTGAGCAGCTTGTAATGTACAGTGGCAGGTTTGATCTTTTTATGTATAATGTAGAGAGATAAAAGCTCCTCCGTAAGTTCCTGGTTGCCAAATCACCGACCTTAGTATCTCTGTATAGCAGGCATTCCCAACCACGGTCCTCAAGGCACACCAACAGTGCAGGTTTTAGTGATATACAGGCTGCAGCACAGATGGTTAAATCAAAATAACTGAGCTACTAATTAAGTCACCTGTGCTGAAGCCTGGATATCACTAAAACATGCACTGTTGGTGTGCCTTGAGGACCGTGGTTGGGAATGCCTGCTGTATAGTATTTTCTATTAGGGTACTAATAAGCACGAACTGCTAATTAGTACCCTAATAGAACATACTGTACAGAGATACTAAGTAAGGTGATTTGGCATCCAGGAACTTAGGGAGGAGCTTTTATCTCTCTCCATTATACATAGAAAGATTAAACTTGCCGCTGTACGTTACAAGCTGTTCGTGCTAATTATTACCCTAATAGAACATACTGTACAGAGATACTAAGTACGGTGATTTGGCATCCAGTTAAAAGCTGTTCGTGCTAATTAGTACATTAGTAGAACATACTGTACAGAGATACTAAGTACGGTGATTTGGCATCTAGGAACTTCCAGAGGAGCTTTTATCTCTCTCCATTATACAAAGAAAGATTAACCTTGCCACTGTATGTTACAAGCTGTTCGTGCTAGTTAGTACACTACTAGAACATAGAGTACAGAGATACTAAGGACGGTAATTTGGCATTCAGGAACTTAGGGAGGAGCTTTTATCTCTCTCCATTATACTTAGAAAGATTACAATGGAGAGAGATTAAAGCTCCTCCCTAAGTTTGTGGATGCCAAATCACTGTAGATTGGTTACTTTTTGTGCTATAGAGATAAAGGGGGTCACTCCGAGTTGATCGTACCTGTGCTAAATATAGCACAGCTACGATCATTAACTCAGACATGCGTGGGGGGGGGGGGGGGGGCAGCACAGGGCTAGTCTGCCCCGCATGTCAGTGCTGCCCTCCCATGCACAAATACAAAAGCATCGCACAGAGGCGATGCCTTTGTATTTGAGGAGTAACTACGGGCTAGCACAGCTCCTGTGGTTGGCCGGGAGTTGCTCGTTACTCCTGCTGGCTGCAGCGGCTGCGTGAGAAATCACGCAGCCACCGCGGCCCGCCCCCCCAACGATCCGCCCATGCCTGCGTTGGCCGGACCACTCCCCTTAAATTGCGGCTTAATGCCACCATTCAGCACCCTCCCGCCTAGCGACTGCCTCTGTCTCAGAGGCGATGGCTAGGTAACGAAAGCTGCTATGCGCCGGCGCATGAGCAGTTCTGACCCAATTGCTGTGCTGCGACAAACTGCAGCGAGCGATCGGGTCGGAATGACCCCCAATGTCTTTAGTGGTGAGGGTTGTATCTAAGCGAGTGGTGTCTTTCATATCCAAAACAAGGTCTGTGGTAGGTGGGCGGCAAAAGAGGGACCCATTTTTTCCTAAGCATGTATAATATTAGGTTTTGGGGTCGCAGAAGAGTTATGATTTCTATGTGCCATAATTAATTAAAATTGCACTGAAACATTGAAGAAAAGAAGTGGTATGGATTGCGCAGCAGACAGAAAATGGAGATGAGCAGACAAAATGAGCTTTCCTATGAGTAGTATACATTAAAAAACAGGAACTCATTGGAGGTAGATTGCAGTTCCTGTTATACATATACAGATGTGTCCACCTTTATCTTGGCCTTTTTTTTAGGATTAACTGAGTCTGGGCAGTCAGACTTAATCCCCTGCTGTAATGAATTAATCCTCTGATGCATTGTTCTCTGTATTGTATTGCAGCTGAGGACAACTCGTGTTTACATTTATGTTAATAAACCATGGTGTGCCTAGGTGCAGCACAGAAGCCAAGATGAGTGTGGACCCATCTGTACTGTAGGGTCGCTTGAGAATTTAGCAGTTGAAGAACATTGTGGGAAAAGTCAACAGTGTGACAGCACTGTGAAAAGTTCTGCATTTACTTTACATTCAAGGATGGTAATGACTCAATGGTGAAGCAGTGTGAGATGCTGTAGCCCAGGCAATGCTTATAGTGTAGGCAAATGGCCACTGACTAAGAAGAGCCGCATAATGAAGAGTCTTCCACTGTGAAGCTTAGAAACTGCAGTACAGCTCCAGAAATGGTGACCAGCAGAGAACCTTCCAGCTGCAGCCCCAGCTGAAGCACTTGAAAAACCAGTTTGTAGTTGGAGGAGCATCTAAAATATTGTACTTTGTAAGTATTCCGTCCAGGTAGGACTGCTGTTCAATGGAAAGTGTTTCTTTCTCTAAATCTTGTGAGATTCTAAAGGCCTAGATCTTTCAGCATGAATTTCTGACCCAACAGCTGCTTAACACTTGCAATGTGCTGCTCTTGACATGCTATTAATTGATCATTCACATACTGTACAAAACAATAAAAATGTGTATTCTATGTGTTTGTGGTAGAGACAATGATTTGTCTTTGAATGCACAAAGTGTATTTCTTGTAGTACATCATCTAGCTTAATGTGCCAACAGTTACTACTCTGTTTAGACCATACAAAGCTTTTTTTAACAGACTTATTCATGGACCATATTCTCAGAGTAAAAGTCAGAAGGCTCTCTGTATAAATCAAATTTTACATGGCAGATATATATCAATAACTAAGCATAATGTACTGTACTGTACTGTACCTTGTCACAGGAGACTAAGTTTTCCTCATAGTCAACTCCAGATTTCTGTGTATGCTCATCTGTGAGAAAATTTGCTTTATAATGGACAGTGGTTCTGTCTGCATTTTTTATTTTTAATGAAGATCCATTTTTTGGTGACTACCTGTTGACTACAGTCCATGCATGTTTGTCGTTGAGTGTTGTCATCTCCTTATCTATTGCTGACTTGCATTCACTCCAGTTGTTGCTTGAATTTGCTTCCTGGGTATTTTAAGGTTCACAGATGCAATATGTGGAAACTCTTAATATCTCTTAGTTCGATTTTCCACTATTTGATCTAGTAAAATTCCTGTTCTTTTGGTGGATGTCCATACTGGCAATCTCTGACTCAGGCATGCATTCAGCTGTGGGCATGTAAGATAAAACATACTTGCTCTGCAATTCCTCTTTCAGCTTTATTTTAAGCTTTGCTTTTTCTTGTAATATTATATATATATCATGACTTTCTAAGCTTTTTATTTCTAGTGTCCCAGAAACTGTGTCCTTTACTTTCTTGGCAATATCTAAACATGATACATTTCATGGACTTGGGATGCAGGTTACATCTTTTCTCTTTGGGAATATGTACATATGCTATACACCTCAAAACTTTAAGATGATTGATGCTTAACATTTTACTAGACCATGCTTTTAGTGGTGTTTTACCTTTTACAGCAACTGTGGGTGCACAATTCTTTAGATTTTCTTCTGTAGATACTATAGGTAGCTCAAAAGCATTCATTCATCCTGTCATCTTTAAACATACAGTAGATCAAGTATTTTCCACAATTGTATGGTTTGCATGTTCACTTAACACTATTCTGTTCTGATATGTATATAATGGTCAGTTAATGTTACAATCCATGCTTCATTAGGAAGGTTGCAACATCATTATTGTATGTATTCTCCTCTATTGTCAGATCTCAAAACTTGTGACCAATTTGAGTTTCTACTGATGCCCTAAAATCTGTAATATTACTCATTACTCCACTATTTGATCTAATGAAATGAACATTTGTCATTCTTCCACTGGACCAAAAATATCTATAATGCCCCATTACCAGGGGTGCCCCAGCTCTGGTCACTGCTCTTGGAAAGGGGCAATGGGCTTACTTGCCTACAAAACTTCTCTTATATATCAGTATCTCTGTGTTACATATGGACATTCCTGTCACCTACCCATCAAGATGTTTCTTGGCATTATCCTACCCCAGGTACTCTAGATGTCTACGTGTTCTGTTTGCTGTGACCCCTCTCTTTCATGAACCTGATAAGTGCTGCCAGGCTGATTGAGCAACTATCACTGTGTGTGCATTTGTGAGAGTCATTGTATGGGATCAGCATTTGGTAGCCATGCTGGTTCCTGTAGTGCTACTTGAAGATCCCAGTGGTGGCTCCTAGGTAAGCTAGCTCTGAATTTAGATATATTTCTGAATGGGACTTTATAATGAGGCCTTATGATAGACAATTACATGGCCCTAAGTATGTACTTGTTGTCATGCAGTGTAGCGACTGCCGATAATCAGAGAAGCCGTGAAGAGGCTCGGCAGCTTATCATGTATTTGCAAATATATGCAACAAATATCTCTGAATTTCTATTATTATATAGTTTCAAGTATTGTTGCAAGTACTATTTAGTGTGTGGGGCGATACCTGTACTGGGGAAAGCATGCCCCTTTTTGCTTTCTGTCAGCATCTCAGGATTATAAGAGTATTCTCTGACTTTCTATTACCATATAAATTTCAAGTATTGTTGCAAGTACTATTTAGTGTGCACGGGGATACTGGGGGGAGAGCACCCCCTATCTGTTTGCATTGACCCCTCCCTTTCATGCACCTGATAAATTGCTGCCAGACTGATTGAGCAGCTATAACTGTGTATGCAGTTGTGAGAGGCATTGTATGGGATCAGCATTTGGAAGTCATGCTGGTTCCTTTAGTCCTACTTGGAGATCCCAGTGGTAGCTTCTAGGTAAGCTAGCCCTCAATTTGGATATATTTCTGTATGGGGCTTTATCATAAGGCCTTACAATAGACAATTACATGGCCCTAAGTGGGCACTGTTATCATGCAGTGTAGTAACTGCCGATAATCAGAGAAGCCGTGAAGGGGCTTGACAGCTTACCATGTATTTGCAAAGATATGAAACAAATATCTCTTAATTTCTATTATTATATATTTTCAAGTATTGTTGCAAGTACTATTTAGTGTGTGGGGGGATACCTGGACTGGGGAAAGCACGCCCCTTTTTGCTTTCTGAAAGCATGTTAGGATTATAAGAGAACAGCTTTACACACACCTGACATTACAGGAGTACAGCAGGAAGGTAATTCAGGGCCTGCACTGTTCAATACAGATAGAGGTGCCAAATGTGCGCTCCCTCTCATCTTCGTCCAACAAAAACAGGTTTATATACCTTAAATCCTCTTAATTGAAGAAAGTGTGTGGTTATTTCTTAAGCCACAGAAGGTGAACACTTTTTTCAAATGTGGGAGTTTTCCACCCTACCACAATTAGCCCCCATTAAAGGGTGAGTCTAAATTGCCTGTGTTGGAAGCCTGACCCTCCAGCCCTGTTTGGGACAAAAAAGTCTGCATTCTTATGTAAGCCTCATGGTCATTGATGCACCTCAAAAGAAAAAGGCTGGAGAGCCAGGTACCACACTGTCAGTATAAATCTGGACTATTTAATGGTCTGCAACCATTTTAAAGGTGTATTGCAAATATAACTTCACAGAGATAATGCCTCAAAGCTTTAAAGCTCATTTTACCCCAAATAATTATTTTTCCACAATGTAGGACTTAGTCTCTCATGGGAAAATTTCCTGCTCAGATACAGAATAGGGTGTTCAAATCTGTGAAACACAACACTGCGCCCAACCCCAGGTCCAAAGCACATGTTTGGTCTACAAATGGCTTTGCAAAATCTGGAGTTTTAAGATCAACCCTTCACACAGTAGTTGTTTAATTGTTGTCAATGCATACTGAAAATCGTTAAATCCCTCAAGTTTATTTGTGGCAACATTTTTAAAATGATCTGCAAGTGAGACCACTAAGGTAGAACACTGGGGTAAGACTCTCCTTATATAGTCCTCCAAACCCAAGATTACATTTCTTTCTTTCTTGGCAGACTGCACCTTACTCACATGGGATTCTGACACCCACTGCCAACCACATAACCTAGGTACTTGGTTTCTTTCTTACATAGAGTACAGGCCTATAAATTAGCAGTTAAACGTGCCTCCTGTAAGTACTGAAAAACTACACTGAGCCTGTTGATATTGTCATTCCAATGCTGACTACATATTACAATATTATCTAGGTATGCTTTAGTGTAATTCTTCTGAGAATGAAGCATCCGGTCCATTCACTTCTGAAAAGAGGCAGCAGCACAAAGCAAGTCAAAAGGCTTTTTTTTTTTAAACTGATGGAGGCCTAGTAGAGTAGAAAAATCAATTTTCTTGTCGGAAAAAAAATGCACTTTTTGAATAGGTATGAACCCCTTCTGACCTAAATTTGTCGGAAGCTGCAATCTTTCTGACAAGACAGCAGCTTCCGACAGCTACTGAATACACCCCATAGCCATGCTTTGTGATTTTTCTTCATATAATCTGCTACTACATAAAAAATCCTTTGCAGTAAAAAAAAATGGGAATCCATTTAACTGCTACTCACTGTGGAGCGAATTAGCTATGCTAAGCATTTTGTGCCAAATAAAGCAAAACGGGAAAGCTGTATATGTACACAGTGGAACAAAAACACCAAGAAATGTTAAGTGATTTTTGTTTTGTTTTAATACAAGTTTGTAAGATGATGGTAACAAAGCTTTTTAGCACCCATCAGAAAATTCTAAAATGTCCTTATAATTTTACCCATTATTGAGCTCTGCAGAGAAATTTACATGAAAACTGACCTGTGTTTGTTGGCCACATTATGCTACTGATACCATTAATTCACTGAGAGATGTGTATCCAAGATTTTGTACTGTTTCCAGACATTTTTACCTTAAAATTAAGATTTTTCCTAATTTTCTACCGGACCAGGAGGCTGCACACAAAAAAAAATGTAATTTCCTCAGAAAAAGCAATGTGAGTTTGTCAGTGAATTGCAAATTAAATTTGTGGTGAGAGTTTTCAGTAAAAATCACTCTCAGGACCCAACTGACACCTTTTTAAGTCAATCCATAACGGTACCTTGTGCCATATGTCAGGAAAAACAAAGAAAATGATATGATTCAAAAGACAGAATTCTAAAAAAATAATGGATAAAACATTATTTTAGTACTACAGTATATGTTAAACAAATACATGTGTATATTTGCAAAAGATCAAGTTTGGTCAATTTTGAGGTTTTGAAGATTTTCTGCCGATTTTGCAAATCACAGATTTACTAAAGTCAAAACTGAAGTTAAAGTTTAGAATAAGCACTGCACTGATCATGCATTTCTTCTTTGGGGTAAATTTACTAAAAGTCTATTTTAGATCAATTTTAAAATTAATTTAAATTGCTGGATATCAGTGGCATTTCTGACTGCAAAATCCACATATTTATCATCCATCGGGTTTAAACTTCAATTGAAACCCGACAGCAATGTCGGTTGGAATTTGCAAGTGTAAATGCCATTGGTTTTTATCTTTAAGTTCAAAACCAACAGCAAATAGAAGCTAAAAGACTACAGTAAAACCATCCAAATAGAAGCACTGCACATATCAGTATCATCTACGCAGGCTTGTTAGGGTTTAACATAAGGAAAGAGTCAAAATATTTAAATGATATGTCATGGGTCCCCTTCCCCCCCCAAAAAAAAATATAACTGTCCCTAGACTTCACAGCCTGTTCTGGACATAGAAAATCAGGCAAAAACCAGCATGCGGTATACCCAATTTTAAATTAACCTGAACCAAGCTAATTCAGCCGGGGATCTTACGCCATAAAAGGGAGACACGCATCATGGGATCTCCCTGCCATCATATAAAACCAGCCCCAAATTGATCAATACAAACTGGAATGCCTTAAAAAGTTGGGATTTAAAAATAAAATGAGGTCCCTCCCACAAAGGAACCCCTCAGGTATGGGATGAAAGTCCAGGGCTATTCCCGACATCCCTGGTGGCAGGGATTGCAGTGTGAGAAGGCTATAGATGCAGCATTGTTTTGCACTTTTTGGGATTCTATCTATTTTGCATTTCTGTTTTTCTACACTATTTAGTATCATCTAAGTGCAGCAACACCATCATTTAAGGACAATTAGAAAAAAAGACTTCAGTACCATCTCTATTTGACCCTAGGAGCCAGATGTAATACAGTGTGAGAAGGCTGGAGCCCCGAGATTCTGGCAAAACTTGTATGTTTTTTTTAAAGTGGCAATCATTTGCAGGGCAAAACCAACCTGGTTTTTCCTTGCGAATGATTGCCGCTTTAAAAAAACATACAGGTTCTGCCGGAATCTTGGAGCTCCAGCCTCCTCGCATTGCATTACATCTGGCCCCTAGGGTGAAATAGAGATGGGACTGAAGTCTTTTTTTCTAATTGTCCTTAAATAATGGTGTTGCTGCACTTAGATGATACTAAATAGTGTAGAAAAACAGAAATGCAAAATAGATAGAATCCCAAAAAGTGCAAAACAATGCTGCATCTATAGCACTAATTACAGGAGCTATACCTACACTCCAAATGCAATGCTATAGAAAAATACAATTGAGTACAATGTACAATTTACTTTGAATAATAATAGGACTATTTTCCTTTTGATGTGTCTTGAATGCCCCTACACAGTGAGTAGACTTCAAAAAATTAAACAACAAAACCACACAGATTAGTGTAAAACAAGTAACATAATTTACTGTAGCTGAGTCCATAGTGTACTTTTTTATTAGGAGCAGTGAATCCACCTATAGTAAACCACCACCTTTAGGTAATTTATGTGGCGGGGTCTCCCCGTAAGCACTGCACTCCCAGACTGAAGCTGGATTGAAGGCACATAGCATAAATACTGAGACACCAACTTGCAGCAATGCAGATGCTGCATTACTGTGCAACAAAAAGAAATTGGGTATGACTTATCTGGCACTGTTGTCTGGATGATGTCTTAAATTGTTTATCCTGGGCTGTTTTGCTCTTAGATGGATTTTACACCAGAGAATTTTAACTGAAACATTCAGTTGAAGGTCAGCATGAGAAAGGTGAGTCCCGGGCACCCCCGATGTACCTTGTGCTGTTCCCAGTCCTCTGGTCTCACGAAATGCGGCTGTACCTGGCGGCCATTTGCTAGCACCTCCAATGCATTTCCACTCCTATACTGGGGTCTATTTCAAGGAGTCCTCAAGATATGCAGCATTACTCTCTAGTGCACTTTTAGATGCACAATTGGTCACACCATCAAAATATGCACTATCACTATAACAGGTGCAGATTATCCATCTGAATATGGCCTCCATTGCAATTGGTTCTGCATATTTGTGCACAACTACTTTCAGCCACATGACCATGACATGCCTGCAACACTCCTACAATATGCAACACATACTTCACTTTAGAAACCACCTGTTATCTCCCAGTCGCTGTGCAGATATGGCCCATAAACTGCCTATGCAGATCGTTATGCATACAGTACGTCCAAATCATTACTGCATCTCTTTACAAACACTATTGAGATGCATGCACGTTGCCACTCAAATGCATATGCAGACCAAAACTATCGCTCCACTGTGTCAGACAAAGTGCTGCTGCATCCAACTCGGAATCTTCAAAATGTTGACATGGATAAAATGTCTACATAGGACATATTGACATAGTGAAATGTAAATATTAGTATTAGGGTTAGGGTTAACATTAGGGCTAGTTTTAGGATTAGTCTAAAAACATATTGTTACCATTATAACAAAGGGGGTAATTCAGATGTGTACAGATATCAGAAAAGCATGCAATGTACACATATTCAATACATTGGGCATGCACAGGTCCTATACTACACATCTGAATTATGTGTCCTGTGACATCGCTCACAAAGTGTCTGCAGACGTCAGGTGATTGACAGTTTTAAGCTGTTTGGGGTCATTAAGGAAGTGGCTCTGGTCTGCATTTCCAAAAAACTGAGACTTGTTGCATTCATTTTGTAGGAGTGCCAAGGCTATGGTTTCCTTCTTCTGACAGAGATTTCCTGGCCTCAGTGATGGCGCTGCAGGTTACTCAATTGGCAGATGATGTTGCTGGTGATCTGATGCGTAATCATCAGAGAACATCTGATTCATGGAGCACATGTAAATCAGATAAATCTAATTGGAGAAATAAAGATTTTGAAGAACAATTAGTGATAACAGATGAAATTAGTAGATGATCTAAGAATGTTGGGTCCAAATGGCTTGAATATTGAATTTAAATTAATGTGGTTCATTATTTTAATCTACTTCTACCGTGGAAGTGCAACAGTATGAGGGGTGTGTTTGTGTATCTGATGCTAATGAGGATGTTGATGATGAATGTCTTGGCCAAGAAGAAGCTTATAAAATTCATAAGGAACATGTTGTGTGTGTCAAAGTAAGTCCACCTCCAATGGCAGCAGATCTTGCCAGTGAAGATACAAAGAAGAAGGATATTGTCATGCCTCTTTCATGTGGAATCCTTTTTAGCCAAATTCTAGGCATCTAGACCATTTGTGTGGCCAAAGTAAGTAAAGGAAGTGAGGTAAACCATCTAGGCAAATCGCCCCTGTTACATCATTTCCTGCGAGTTCATGCAAATTATTTATCTAAAACTGAAAATCATATAAAATAACAAGCAGTCCAGTATCATGGTGACAGAAGGCAGCATAGTATAAGAGAGGCCTGTTGTAGCAAGTCAGGGGAGGAGAGAATCTTATTGGGAAAAAAATAAAAATTAAATTAAATATACACCCTGGCAAAGCATTATAAAACAATTAGTTGTATTATAACAGCTATCATAACTAAGAACAGTTTCTGGTGTACATGAGTACAAGAGATCCCATTTGAATGTAAATTGTGGGTTATTTAAACAAAGTAGTATGTTTACAATAGATTAAGAACATGTAAAAATGAATAAGAATTGAAATGTTATCAGACATAGGAAATCCATGCAGTTGGCCTGATTCAGAGGTGCATTCAATGCCGGTGTTTGTGGAGCTGAGCGATTTTGGTTTGGACTGCACAAATGCGTCAGAGTAACACTTAGACCACCAGTGTGTACTTGGACACAATGTTATTGATAGAGAGGTAGCATTTGCGGGAGGTAGCAGAGGCTGTTGAGTGAAATGCAGGTTTGTTGCAACTGTTTTACTGTGAATATATAACTTTATTTAAACAAACCCATATGACACCCTCACTTTACACTTAAATTAGTACTGTTGCACATGGATACACCAGAGCCTTATTTTTAGTATTACAATAGTAAATTGGAAAGATTCACAGGTGCCAATAACAGCAAAGCCCCTGCAACCAAATACACAGGAATAGCAGCTCAAAACAAACAGCTATCATTATCCATTTCAAAACTTTCCATTTCAGCCACAGTGTACAAGCCAACATGTCATGTACTGTACATTAAACTAAAAGGAAAGAGAGACTACAGAGTTTAGAAAAGATATTCTCTCCAAAAGTAAAATAAATCAGTGACACCATAAAAATAATTGTAGAATCATTCTGTTCTTACGTTCTCAGATTGCGATAACTACCAATGTATAAGGTAAGAATATAAAAAAATAGGCAAGTACCAAGAGGCCTACGATTATACAAATATCCTACATTCTATCCACATGAGAGTCAACTATAAGAAAAATGGGATACAGTTTTACAGTAAATGAATGCTCTTGTAAATGAATTAATCTAATTGTTATGCACAAGAACAAATAATTAGAAATAATCAAAAATTAAGTCATTCTCATCTTGGATAAGCTAAAACCAATAAAGAGGTTTTAAGATTTCCAGAAACTAGATTTTTGTGCTACTGTAGGAATACAGTAGATTAAGTATTAGTAATTAAAAGGAAAAAGCATGAAAGAGATACAATGGACTATAAAAACTACCAGTGGAAATGGGCCATAAAGTTAATTCACCCAAAATAAAGATACAGTGGGTGAACCCATTAGTAACAAACACCAAGGTGAGATGAATGATATAGGAGAACCGTGACACCCACATCAAGATAAGTTTTTGAATTGATACTTACAAAAAAATGGGAAGACCAATATGATTAGAGACAAATAATTACAAAAACACCAATGAGAGGAGGACAGGAAAATACCAACTGGGGGATAAATTTACTAAGATGGGAGTTCTATTTAAGATGGGATGTTGCCCATAGCAACCAATCAGATTCTACTTCTCATTTATCTAGCATCTTTTAGAAGATGATACCTGGAATCTGATTGGTTGCTATGGGCAACATCCCATCTTAAATAGAACTTCCATGTTAGTAAATTTACCCCTGAAAGAGAGGCAAGCAGTTCTCAAAAGACCATATTTGTAAGGACCTGAAAGAAGAGTTTACTAACCCTTTAACTATGCAAAATTCAACTATGAAAAACAACCATCATGCAAACAATTCAATACAGGTCTAGTTAAGAAAAATTATAGGACAGGGATAAAAAAAAAACCAAATACTGTAAGTAGCAAAGAGCAGGCAAAACACTTAATTGACATTGTGATTGACAGAAATAGCACACATATGTAACACAAGTATCTATAGGCATGGAGTAACTCAAGGAGATCTTGAAGACAATGTAAATTTATTTTGAGGATTACTCAAAGAGAGCTCACCCCAGACAAATGTGTGTAAAGCAAAATACAGCAACTACAAAAAATGCGCAAAATTAGATGAGTTAGAAGAGGGCTTAGAGGTGGAAACTGACACCTCAAAAAAGCAAGAAATAAACAGAACCAAAGACAATATATAACCACAAGTAATTTCACCTGAGTAGACACACCTGTCCCATCACTGTAAATCATGCTTATGGTGGTAAAATTTCCTCCATCAAATGGCTTGTTACATTTTTCAAACCTACAAAAATCTACACCATTTAATGAGATATTTTGCTCCAAATTATTTGTTTGAGAAGGAAATTAGGTACCTTCTGAGTGGTGTTAACAAGTGATAACAAAGACCTTGTTTTGCATACTAACCAGAAAGAAAAATCCATGTAATACGTGAAGATCTAATACATTAAATCCTTTAAAAAATTGTATAGGATGACTTGGAGAAGTTAAAACCTCCAAAAGGAAAGAAATCTCAATCTTAGTAGGTCAGAAAAAGAAACCATCAAGACCCTGAGAGAAAAAAAAACATTTAGTAATAATGTCAGCAGACACAGCTTAAATTGTCTTAGTCCTACTTGTCATAAAAGATTTTGACAAAGAGAAAAAAATACTTTCAGATAACACAACATACAGTATAAAATCTCAAGAACAGTCCTTACCGTAGACTATAATGAAGCATTTGAAACTTTGTTGGAAAAAAAATCAACATTGGATCATCAGTAACCAATAATACAATTACATAAGACAACCAACACAAAAATGGCAATATTTTATTTCTCCACCAAAAATCAAGAAAACCCACCAGGTTGACCAATTATCTTGTACTGGACCAATAACAGCATAATTTTCAGAGTATATACTGTATATTAGATTCTACAACAAAGACAGCACTTTAGTTTTAGAACCTACGTAAAGACAGTACATTATAGTCCATATACTTGCAATATATGATATTAAAACATTATACATATGCAATGAACACCACACTGGATGTGAGGAAGTAAAACACAACATGAAAAGACAATCAGAAATCCCAGAAGAACAAATTCATTTTATCTTTGAAGGAATATAATTTATAGTCAACCATAAATTATTTTTGTTTGACAGCTCCCACCACAGACAGGTTTCATGGCATAACTATGGGGACAATATTTGCCTGAAGTCTTGCAAACTTGTTCATGTCAAAGTGGGAGATGGATAACAAATAAAAGAACAAACCCCTTAAATAATATTTTATTGAGAATAGGAGATTTAGTAACACAATAATGTTAATTTGTTAAAGCTCAGAAGGACTACTTGAATTCATCCCACATTCATAAATACAAATAAAAAATCAACCTGGAATTCACTAGAAAAAAATAAAATAGAATTTTGGGATTTGATCTTCATTGACAAATACATTTTACCCTAAAAAAAAAATCTTAAAATTAGCGGAATGTGACAGCTACAGGTCATCTGCATTAACAGTAGTCACCACCAAAATTGTATTAAGGGAATCCCTGGTGGACAATTTAAAATTATTTAAAGGAATGGAAAGATGTAAAAAGACAGGCACTAAAAATGAAACAAAAGTTTGGAAAGCACTATATAAAGCAATAAGAATAGAGAGGAAAGTTCTACTAAAATGGAAAAAAAATAGAAGTTGGAAAAACATTATTTATAACACAGTACAGCTGTCAATTAAAAAGACTGTTATAACAAATAATGACTAATCATATATTATAGTGGGAAAAAATGATCAACCAGTGCTTCAAAGACAAGTGCAGCAACAACCAAAAGGTAGTCCCTTACCTCAACATCCCGCTAAGGGAAGAAGACTAAAGAAATAAACTGAAGACAAACTAAGAATGGTATATAGAAGGGATCCAAACACAAAAAGATAACTCTAGATAGAAAATAAGAAGGACCAAGGCACTTACATTATTTAGAAGGGAAAAAAACTGCATTTCACCTCTGCAACAGATACAGAGGATGTAAAAACCACAAAATTAGAACCACTCAACAAATAACATTAACCTCTCAAACAAGAAAAAAATAAAATGATGTGCAGTGTTAGTCTGCTTTCTTGTCCCTGCAGTCTACAGTTTTTAGGCCACATTATAAAGCAATTTAGTCCCCAAATTGAGAAATATAAATGAAGGGATGAAAACACACAGCACATCTGCACATTTTCGCATAACTTGCAATCAAGACTCCAACCTATTTTTCGTGTACTGTATGTCTATCTGAAAAGATAAACCCCATGTAGAGGAATAGACTTCATTATTATAATTTAAAAAGAAGAAACAACATTTATATTGTTGCTAAAAACATTAGCACAAAGATATTTAAACATTGATATTGACTTGACAAATGTCCTTTACCACTTAACTGGCTAATATTTTTTTTCCACATGCAGATAAACTGTGGAAGCTGCTCAATCATTCCTGGAGGTAATTATATATCAGGTGCTAGAAAAGGGAAGGGGTCACAAACAAACAGCAGAGAAGGGTGTGTGCTCCTCCCCCCACCGGTATCCCCCAGCACACTGAAATTACCTGTAACAATACCTGAACCTATCTGGTAATAGAATTTCAGAGAAAATGGTCACATGCGTTTGCAAAGACATGTTTACCTGCTGGCCACATCAAGGCTTCTCCGATATCAGCAGTCCTAACACTACATTATAGCAGTGCCCATATAGGGCAATCTATTTAATTATACCTAGCCAGTGATTATGTATTGATGTTCTCAATCAACATAGCATTGCCATAATCAAAAGGACACACGGAATCAGGGATAATGTTTAAATGATTTTGAATAAAACCTTATTTTGCTGTCAGACTTTGAGTTTCTGTTGGACCCAAACTAGAGTTAGCACCAGGAATTGGACACAGAGATTTAGGAATAAAGAAAGGCAGTTTTCTATAACTTCTCCGCATACAGGAAACACTAAAACAAGAATAACTTTGTAACTCAGATTTAACTAAAGAGTAACCTCAGACTTGAGGTGGTAGACAAGCTTATCCTAATATTATTGGAGTATAATATCAGGTGCAAAGATAAGTATCAATATAAAAATGGAAATAAAAATAGATGTATAAAGAAAAAGTGACACTTGAAGTAGTTAATATGCAGCTCCCATGTGATAATCTGCAGTTAGTGTGATGTATTGAATTATACTATTGTATTATTGCGCACTCTTTTTCTTAAGGTTTATCCTAATCCCTGATGGGAGCAGAAGTTCATTGGTTCAGTTCAATAGCCGGGACGCCAATTGTGTTAACCCTTTATTAAAATAAATAAATACACACTTCCTATTCACAAAGTCCTTGGATGTGTTGATCCTCTTCTTTCCTTGGGTTTTGGTCAATTTTTCCATTGGCTAAGCTTTTAATAAATTCACTGATTTACCAAATCGCATAAAATCCACAAAAAATGCAAAATCAACTAAAATTACCCCTATAGATTTTTTCACCTCGCATGAGTTTGTAGTCAATAGATGTATTATTTTTATTTTATTTTGTAAAATTTGAAAAAGAGCTACAATATAAAGCAGTAGATATTTTTTCAGTATCCTCTTCTGATTTATTTATATTTTTTCTTTTCTATAATGAGGTTCAAACTCAAGGAAAATTAACAAGTTACTATAATTGAGTCCTATTTTAAACTATTCTGAAGCTGTGGAGGGGTCCTTTTATCCATATTAAATACTTTAGGGAAAAATTGGTGGGCGACATTCTTTTCAAAAGTTGCTACAGTACTTCCCATTATATGTGATTCTCCTTAACCACTTAACTGGCATGGTCAGATTTTATGCAACTGCTTCGTCCCACCCTGTTACCCCATTTTTGACGAGGAGCTCTGTTCTGCAGATGTGCATAATATATTGTTTAAATATTTTTAAAAATATTTTTCAACTTTATTAAATAAAATCAATTTTAAAAAACAATGTTGTTAACGCTTTTGACGGGAAAAATCGTCAGGGAAGTGGTTTTAAAGACAATGTTTTCTAATTTATTCATGACTTCATCTATCCCTTCATCATTAGATCAATCTCCCCAGATAAAGGGCCGGATGTAATACAGTGCGAGACGGGTAGAGCTCTGAAATTCCAACAAAACTCATATGTTTTTTTTAAAGCGTTAATCATTTGCAAGGCAAAACCATCATTTTTTTTCCTTGTGAATGATTGCCACTTTAAAAAACATACAGGTTCTGCTGGAATCTCGGAGGACCAGCCTTCTCGCACTGCATTACATCCGGCCCCTAGGGACAAATTGGGACTGCTACTGTAGTCTTTTTTTTCAATTGCCCTTAAATGATGATGATGATGATGCACTTAGATGATACTAAATAGTATTGAAAGACAGAAATGCAAAAAAGATAGTATCCCAAAAAGTGCAAAACAATATTACAGGAGCTATACCTATACTCCAAATGCAATGCTATAGAAAAATACAGTTGAGTACAATGGTGCTTCTTTGAATAATAATAGGACTATTTTCCTTTCAATGTGTTTTGAATGCCCCTACACAGTGAGTGGACTTAAAAAAAAAAAAAAACACAAATACAACACAGAGTAGTGTAATACAGGTAACATAATTTACTGTAGCTGAGTCCATAGTGTACTTTTTTATTAGGAGCAGTGAATCCACCTATAGTAAACCACCACCTTTAGGTAATTTATGTGATGGGTCTCCCCATAAACACTGCACTCCCAGACTGAAGCTGGATTGAAGGCACATAGCATAAATACTGAGACACCAACTTGCAGCAATGCAGATGCTACATTACTGTCTGATGCACTTTTAGATGCACAATTGGTCATACCATCAAAACGTGCACTATCCCTATAACAGGTGCAGATTAGTCATCTGAATATGGCCTCCTTTGCAATCAGTTCTGCATATATGTGCACAACTACTTTCAGCCACATGACCATGACATGCCTGCAACACTCCTACAATATGCAACACATGGTTCTCTTTAGCCTGTTACCTCCCAGTAGCAGTCCAGGAATGGCCCATAAACTGCCTATACAGATCTTTATGCATACAGTATGTCCAAATCATTACTGCATCTCTGTACAAACATTATTGAGATGCATGCACATTGCAACTCAAATGCATGTGCGGACCAAAACCATTGCTCTACTGTGTCAGACAGTGCTGCTGCACCCAACTCGGAATCAGCAAAATGTTGACATGGAGAAAATGTCTACATAGGACATACTGACATAGTGAAATGTTAATATTAGTACTAGGCTTAGGGCAGGGTTGGACTGGCCCACTGGGCACAGGGAAAAATCCCGGTGGGTCCCATTGCCCCTCCCCTCCTATTTTAAGGATCAGGTTCCAGACTGTGTACTTGAATTATACTTTATACATATTTTATCTTATGCTGCACATGACTAGGATGTATGCACTACAGTGTTTTGCCAATATTTATCTGGTACATTATCCTACATGCACTTATTTATATATTTATCAAGGGACCCAGACCATGCACTCTCTAACGGTTACACAAACCAATGTAGCGACTGGCCACACCCACTGTGGAGACTGTCCACAACCCTAAAAATGGGCCCCTATCACTGCATTCCCCAGTAGGTCCTTCATGCCCCAGTCCGACACTGGGTTAGAGTTAACATTAGGGTAAGGTTTAGGATTAGTTTAAAAACATATTGTTACCGTTATAACAAAGGTGGTAATTCAGATGTGTACAGATATCAGAAAAGCATGCAATGTACAAATGTTCGATATATTGCACATGCACAGGTCTCGTACTGCACATGTGCAGTATGTGTCCTGTGACATCGCTAACAAAGTGGCTGCAAACATCAGTTGATTGACAGTTTTCAGCTGTTTGGGGTCATTAAGGAAGTGGCTCTGGTCTGCATTTCCAAAAAACCGAGGCTTGTTGCATCCATTTTGTAGGAGTGCCAAGGCTATGGTTTCCGTCTTCTGACAGAGATTTCCTGGCGTCAGTGATGGCACTTCAGGTTACTCATTTGGCCGATGATGTTGCAGGTGATCTGACACGTCATTCTCAGACCACATCTGATTCACTCCCCATGTCAACAATTTGTCAGTTTCAACATGCTGCATGTCGGCATGATGAACATGTTGACATGTCTATATACTGAACATTAGTATTCATTCTCTATCTGCTTATATTATATTTTTCATTGTTACCAAGTAAAATATACAAAAAAATGCGTGGAGCATATGTGAAGGAGATAAAATCTAATTGGAGAAATAAAGATTTTGAAGAACAATTAGCGATAACAGATTAAATTGGTGTATGATTTAAGAATGTTGAGTCCAAATGGCTTGAATATTGAATTTAAGTTAATTTGGTTCATTATTTTAATCTACTACTACAGTGGAAGTGCAACAGGATGAGAGGTGTATTTGTGTATCTGATGCTAATGAGGACGTTGATGATGAATGTCTTGACCAAGAAGATGTTTATAAAATTCAAATGGTAGCTGATCTTGCCAGTGAAGATACAAAGAAGAAGGACATTGCCATGCCTTGGCATAGGACCATAACATCCACTCTTTCTTTCTTTCTTTCTTTCTTTCTTTCTTTCTTTCTTTCTTTCTTTCTTTCTTTCTTTCTTTCTTTCTTTCTTTCTTTCTTTCTTTCTTTCTTTCTTTCTTTCTTTCTTTCTTTCTTTCTTTCTTTCTTTCTTTCTCCCCTGTTACATCATTTCCAGTGAGTTCATGCAAATTATTTATCTAAAACTGAAAATAACAAGCAGTCCAGTATCATGGTGACAGAAGGCAGCATAGAACAAGTTTGACCTGTTGTAGCAGGTCAGGGAAGGAGAGAAAGGTATTGGGAAAAAATAAAATAAAAATTAAATTAAATATACACCCTGGCAAAGCATTGCACAACAGATATTTGTATTATAACAGCTATCATAGCTAGAACAGTTTATGGTGTACATGAGTACAAGAGATCCCATTTAAATGTAAATTGTGGGTTATTTAAACAAAGTAGTACGTTTACAGTAGATTAAGATCATGTAAAATTGAATAATATCTGAAATGTTAACAGACATACTGTAGGAAATCCATGCAATGGGCCTGATTCAGAGGTGTATTCAATGCCGATGTGTGCGGATCTGAGCGATTTTGGCTTGGACTGCACATGCGTCAGCGCAACACTGCATGCTCGCCAACTTAGACCACCAATGTGTACCTGGACACAGAGTTATTGAAAGAGCGGGAGCATTTGCGGGAGGTAACAAAGAGGCTGGTTAGGGAAATGCAGGTGTGTTGCGTACTGTGAATATATAACTTTATTTAAACAAACCCATATGACACCCTCGCTTTACACTTAAATTAGTACTGTTGCACACAGGTACACCAGAGCCATTATTTTTTGTATTACAATAGTGAATTGGAAAGATACACAGGTGCCGATGACAGCAAAGCCCCAACAACCAAACACACATGAAGAGCAGCTCAAAACTTTCCATTTCAGCCACAGCGTACCAGCCAACACGCCATGTACTGTACACTATACTACAAGGAAAGAGAGACTACAGAGTTTCGAAAATAAATTTTCTCCAAAATTAAAATAAATCAGTAACACCATTCAAAAAAATGTAGAATCATTCTGTTCTTCCTTTCTCAGATTGCAATAACTACCAATGTATAAGGTAAGAAAATCAAAAATAGGCAAGTACCAAGAGGCCTACAATTATACAAATCTCCTACGTTCAATCCACATGAGAGTCAACTATAAGAAAAATGGAATACAGTTCTACCGTAAATTAATGCTTTTGTAAATGAATTCATCTAATTGTTATGCATAGGAACAAATCATTAGAAATAATCAAAAATAAGTCTTTCTCATCTTGGATAAGCTTAAACCAATAGAGAAGTTTTAAGATTTCCAGAAACTAGATTTTTGTGCTACTCTAGGAATATATTAAGTATTAGTAATCAAAAGGAAGAAGTATGAAAGAGATACAATGGACTATACAAACTACCAATGGAAATGGGACAAAAAGGTAATTCACCCAAAATAAAGATACAGTGGATGGTCCCATTAGTAACAAACACTGAGGTGAGATGAATGATATAGGAGAGCCATGACACCCACACAACAACCACATTAAGATACGTTTTTTAATTGATACATACATATGATTAGAGACAAACAATTATCAAAACACCAATGAGAGGAGGACAGGAAAATACCAACTGGAAGAGAGGCAAGCAGTTCTCAGCAGACCATCTTTGTAAGGACCTGAAAGAAGAGTTTGCTAACCCTTCAACTATGCAAAATTAAATTCTGAAAAACAACCAGCATGCAAACAATTCAATACAGGTCTAGTTAAGGAAAATTATAGGAAAGGGATAAAAAACCCAAAATCACTCTAAGTTGCAAAGAGCAGCCAAAACACTTAATTGACATTGTGACTAACAGAAATAGCACACATACTGTATGCAACATAAGTATCTATAGGCATGGTGTAACTTAAGGAGATCTTGTAGAAAATCTAAATTTATTTTGAGGATTACTCAAAAAGAGCTCACCCCAGACAAGTGCGTAAAGCAAAATACAGCAAATAAAAATTTTGCAAAATTAGATGAGTTAGAAGAGGGCTTAGAGGAGAAAACTGATGCCTCAAAAAGCAAAACATAAACAAAACCAAAGACAATATATGATTACAAGTAATTTAACTTGAATAGACACACCTCTCCCATCACTGTAAATCATGCTTAAGGTGTTAAAATGTCCTCCATCAAATGGCTTGTTACGTTTTTCAAACCTACAAAAATGTACACCATTTTATGAGATATTTATCTCCAAATTAATTATTTGAGAAGGAAATTAGGTACCTTCTGAGTGGTGTTAACAAGTGATAACAAAGACCTTGTTTTGCATACTAACCAGAAAGAAAAATCCCTGGAATACGTTAAGATCTATTACATTAAATCATTTAAAACATTTGTAGA
This sequence comes from Pseudophryne corroboree, assembly GCF_028390025.1. NCBI lineage: Eukaryota > Metazoa > Chordata > Amphibia > Anura > Myobatrachidae > Pseudophryne > Pseudophryne corroboree. The sequence continues at coordinate 456,369,581 of NC_086450.1, read as the reverse complement.
GGATGACTTGGAGAAGTTAGAAACTCCAAAAGGAAAGAAATCTCAGTCTTAGTAGGTCAAAAATAGAAACCGTCAAGAAACTGAGATAGAAAAAACACATTTAGTAATAAAGCCAGCAGACACAGCTTAGATGGTCTTAGTCCTAGTTGTCATAAAAGATTTTGACAACTAGAAAAAAATACTTTCAGATAACACAACATACAGTATAAAATCTCAAAAACAGTCCTTACCACAGAATATAATGAAGCCTTTGAAACTTTGTTGAAAAAAAAAAAATCAACATTGGATCAATAGTAACCAAGAAAACAAAAACATAAGACAACCAACACAAAAACGCAATTTTTTTAATTTTCTCTACCAAAAATCAAGAAAACCCACCAGGTTGCCCAATTATCTTGTACTGGACCAATAACAGCATAATTTTCAGAGTACATACTGTATATTAGATTCTACAACAAAGACACCACTTAAGTTTTAGAACCTAAATATAGTATATTATAGTACTTATACTTGCAATATATGATATTAAAACATTATACACATGCAATGAACACAACATTGGATGTGAAGAAGTAAAACACAACATGAGTCTGCAATCAGAAATCCCAAAAGAACAAAATCATTTTATATTTAAAGGAATATCATTTATAGTCAACCATAACTTATTTTTGTATGACAGCTCCCACTACAGACAGGTTTCATGGCATAACTATGGGGACTATATTTTCCTGAAGTCTTGCAAACTTGTTCATGTCAAAGTGGGAGATGGATAACAAATAAAATAACAAACCCTATAAAGAATATTTTATTGAGAAAAGGATATTTAGTAACACAGTAATGTTAATTTGTTATAGCTCAGAAGTACTACTTGAATCCATCACACATTCATAAATACAAATAAAAAGTCAACCCGGAATTCACTAGAAAAAAATAAAATAACATTTTTGGATTTGATCTTCATTGACAAAGACATTTTCCCCTAAAAAAAATCTTAAAACTAGCAGGATGTGACAGCTACAGGCCATCTGCATTAACAGTTTAGGCCACATTATAAAGCAATTTAGTCCCCAAATTGAGAAATATAAATGAAGGAATCAAAACACACAGCGCATCTGCAAATTTTTGCATAACTAGCAATCAATCACATGCAGATAAACTGTGGAAGCTGCTCAATCATTCCTGGAGATAATTATATATCAGGTGCTAGAAAAGGGAAGGGGTCACAAACAAACAGCAGAGAAGGGTGTGTGCTTCTCCCCCCACCGGTATCCCCCAGCACACTGAAATTACCTGTAACAATACCTGAACCTATCTGGTAATAGAATTTCAGAGAAATTGGTCACATGCGTTTGCAAAGACATGTGTACCTGCTGGCAGCGTCAAGGCTTCTCCGATATCGGCAGTCCTAACACTACATTACAGCAGTGCCCACATAGGGCAATCTATTTAATTATACCTAGCCAGCGATCCTGTATTGATGTTCTCCATCGACATAGCATTGCCATAATCAAAAGGACACACGGAATCAGGGATAATGTTTAAATGATTTTGAATAAAACCTTATTTTGCTCTCAGACTTTGAGTTTCCTTTGGACCCAAACTAGGGTTAGCACCAGGAATTGGACACAGAGACTTAGGCTTAAAGCATGTCAGTTTTCTATAACTTTTCCACATACAGGAAACAATAAAACAAGAATAACTTTGTAACTCAGACTTAACTAAAGAGTAACCTCAGACTTGAGGTGGTAGGCAGGCTTATCCTAATCCCTGATGGGAGCATAAATTAATTGGTTCAGTTCAATAGCCGGGACAAAGGTTGGTGCAGAATCCAAGAGGCACCATAGAAAAACAAACTAACAGTCACTTGTGCACAGCAGGGCTGGATTAGCTAGATAAATTTGAATGCACAGCATACCTGGATATATGGATAGCCTTGAATAAATAGCACACCAGGATAGCTGCGCAACCTCGGATGCACAGCAGGCCTTTATAGCTGGATAGCCTTGGATGCACAGTATACCAGGATAGCTGGATAGCCTTGGATGCACAGCAGGCCAGAATAGCTGGGAAGCCTTGGATGTGCAGCAGACCAGGATAGCTGAATAGCCTCAGATGGGCAGCAGGCTGGAAAAGTTGTATATCCTCAGATGCGCAGCAGACTAGAATAGCTGGATAGCCTCAGATGCACAGCAGGATGAAATAGCTGGATAGCCTTGGATGCACAGCAAACCAAGATAGCTGGATAGCATCAGATGCACAACAGACCAGCATAGCTGGATAGCATCAGGTTCATAGCAAGCCGGAGTAGCTGGATAGCCTTGAGTGTGCAGCAGGCTATGAAAACAGGAGTGTCAGGCGATGCAAAGATACTGGGGACACCAGAGCTCCTACGAAAAAGTCAGCTGAGTATTCCATTAGTGGAGATAACTGATGGCCTGAAAAGACAACAAAGCGCTGACACTGTTGCAGCGCCAACTCACCATATTTATACCCTGTACTGTCAGTGGATTGGCTGGAGGAGTCAGCTGAGACCGAGCCTGGCTGAGATTGGACTGAATCTTGTCACATAACCAGAGGCAAGATGGTGACGTTTATGTCTGGTCTTTGAGGTAGCTTGGTTTAGGCTCAAACACCAGGAGACAGTGCACTATGGAATCTGCCTCTGAGGATAACACACTGAATACGGAGAGTCCTGTAAGACAGCATGAACAGACTTCACTGACAAGCTGCACAATGAGCCAGGAGAGAACAGCTGCTGATCCCTGAATACTACAGATACTCTCACAGAGAAATTCACACACAGGTGACTTATTTAGGAGTAACTCAAACTGTAGCTTGTATGCTGAATTGCAGAAGTGAAGGCAGAAACAACGAGAGCTTTAGTCAGGATTGGGACATATGCCTTAATATATTGTAAATTGAAATCCAGTCATCACGGCTTTACATTTACCTGGCGGCTGCTCATCTCTGTAACCACCAATTATAAACTAAGGGCTGCTTGATTTACAATTCCCCAGTGATCAACTGCATGGGAGACACTGGGGGAGGGTGCAAAACTGCAGAAGGTCAGGGATGTCCCTGTGAGATTGGCAACTGCTGGGAGATTATCTTTCAGCATCTGACCATGTCAGGGAAAGCCCAATCTGACATAGTTGCATGTGATGTGATCATGCCATGCAAGTGGTTAAGGAATAAATAATGGTAGGTAGGTAAAGGCTAAAAAATTGAAGATACAAAGCTGAAGAGCGACTGATCAACTCCTGAAGGTAATCTTTGCAGTCACACTCACACCATCCTTAACATCTCAAAAGGTAAGAGCCTGAATAGTACAGAAATGGAATAGTTCTAAGAAATATGATATGCTGTTAAACTTTCACCATTAGTGAGTGTTTTCATTCCTTAACATATTTTTTTTTTACTTCCCACCCAAGCCATTGCCCATCTGACAATTGTGACATGGATAAAGAATCATTCAAAAATCATAAAAAAGATAAGGAAATTAAAAAAAAGTAAGTACCTCAGGACATCAAACATCATTGCATCATTGTATTCTGACTCTGTCTTAAAAATCTTGGTCTATGCAGTACTGTGGTTCAACAGAAGGGGCTGCTGCTTTGTACTATGTGTGTATGTTGCCTGCTTCTGATCCATGTTTATATATACTATATAGTGTCCTGCTTATTGTGCCTGCATGTCATAGACTGTATCCAGAGTTTGTTTTTGTGCACTCCAGCCTGAGAGCACAATATTCATCTTTCCTCACATGTTGTATGTAAATAAACCTTTTATGTGCACCTTCATCTGTATACAGAAACAACATTGGTCTCTGAACTTCATATCAGAAATGCAACAGTTGACTTTTCCAGCCTGCTCCTTGTAATTTAGAGGCAACTTTATTGCTCCCAGGGTTGTCTCTTATGTCCTTTGCCATCTCTGAGCTTCCAATGCCAGTGTTTGCCTCCACTATTATAGTACCTACTTCCATCAGCCTCATCCCAGTCCCTCTACAGTGGTACACTTAAGATGCTTCAGCAGACGGTTGCTATTCAGAGGTCCAGGAGGTGCTCATCACCTTGCCAGAGGTGAAATTAAGTATTCATCACCTAACCAGATGTCTGAGATGTGTGCACCACCTTGCCAGTAGCCTCAGAGGGTTTAGTTCCCTGTTATGAGGTTCTGTCTGCCCATGCCTCCAGGTGCGAGAGTTTACCAGCCAGAGGCATCACAGAGAAAAGACTTCAGTTTAGTCAGGCCAGTGGGGGACTCCTGCCTTGCTGTCCCATTTGGGGACTCCAACCTTTTAATCCCAGATTGGGACGCCACCCTTGCCATCCTATAGGGGAACACCATCCCTGTTGTCCCAGTGCTGTTCTAGTCTTTTATACAGTATTTCAATTGCTATTTGGAAAGTCCAAGCAATTAAGTGACATCTAAGAACTACAGTATATGAACAGATGGGAGATGTGCTTGTTATATTATTGAAAATTATCATAACCATAACATTCCCATGAGATGGCATTTTTTTGTGTTCACTTCAAGATGCTTCCCAGTCACCACCCAGGAATGTCCAGGGCTTTCTGGTGCCAACTCATATGGAAGTTATTGCATATACAGCAGTGATCTTTGTGTACTCTCATGTAACATAGGGGTTTCCAGGACATCTTGCATGTGCAATAACAAATAATAGCTAACTGGACAAACACTGGCAATATGTCGACCTCTGAAACAGACCCTAGCTAGCCACTATGGGCCAGATTTATCAAACCTTGGAGAGTGATAAATTGCACGGTGATAATGTACCGATTAATCAGCTCCTAACTTGTATTTTTCAAACACAGACTGTGACATGGCAGTAATGAGCTGATTGGTTGGTACTTTATCTCCATGCAGTGTATCACTCTCTAAGGCTTGATAAATCTGAGCAACAGTCAGCCACACATCACAGGTATCAAACTTGTATTTCTATTTCCCTCATAAAATGTTGCATTACTTTTACATACGCTCACCACACCCACAGCACTAGTCACACCCACATAGCACAGACTTGCTAGAAATTGGACTCACAAGCAAGAATCAGCTGACTCATTGAAGCCCAGTTAACCATATTCAAAACCGAGAACCACCACTCCATTGTTGACACTGCGGTGACTTTTTGCTTTTGCAGTAACATTTCAGTACACAGAGTGGGAGCTCTACAATAACAAATAAGGACATTACCCCTCAAGTCCTCTACTCCACATTACTAATGGTTAGAAACTGTTCTTATACTTTACTGGGAACTTACGGGTACAAAGCGGATCGTTGCTGAGCGATGGATTTAACGAATAATCCATCGCACAGCCGATCGCAAGGAGATTGACAGGAACAAGGCGTTTGTGGGTGTCAACTGACCATTTTCTGGAAGTGTTTGGAAAAATGCAGGTGTGTTCAAGCGTTTGCAGGGCGGGTATCTGAAATCAATTCCGGGACCAAAACGACTGAAGTGATCGCAAGGGCTGAGTAAGTTCAGACCTACTCAGAGACTGCAGAAAACGTTTTTGCAGAGCTCCGCTGCAAAGGCGTTCGCACACTTGCAAAGCAAAAATACACTCCCCTGTGGGCGGTGACTATGCATTTGCACTGTTGCAAAAAGTAGCTAGCGAGCGATCAACTCGGAATGACCCCCTTATATCTTTGGGGGGACTTACTGGTTCATGGGATCTTCTTGGGATTGTCCTAAAATGTAATACACTTGATTACCTTCATGAACACTGTTGCTGAAAATATGATTATGAAAACAGGCTTTGACAATTTGATCATTAAACTGAGACTACATTGTGTTTTTTTTATTATTTATTGTTATATTATTACCTATACATTTTGTGTTATTAATGCTATATAAATTTACCTAAAAAATACATAGAGTTTTGATGTTTATGATAGTACTCACTGCTTTTTTAAAAATAATATTTTGTTCTGCATGTTCTTTCATTCCTAAACTGATGTTAAATTGCTGCAATCCAAAAGATTGACAAATTGAAAATTAGGAAACAAAAATCTATTACATAGTAGCATTAAGCAGAAACATAAAACATTGGCAAATCTTACACTATTTGTGAAATAGTTTGATGTTTATAAATCATTCTTAACCACTCTCCTCCCACCTGATGGTTCCCATATCTAATCTGTAAAAGTGTGTGGGCAAAGGGGTATGATGATGCAATTCACTATCTATTGCATCAAAGCAGCCCTGCCCCCAGGTACACAAAGTCAGGAATTGTGGCAAGAATGTCATGGAGACGGGGACTCAATTATGTAATTTGCCATGCCCCACACGCCCATCCCAGTCCTCTTTAGGGTAATTATGTAGAACAGTGTTTATCAACCATGGCGCTCAAGACACACTAGCAGTCCAAGTTTTCAGGCTACCCATATTTAAGCACAGGTGAGTTCATTAGAACCTCTGTTATTTTGATTTAACCATCTGTGCTCAAGTATGGATATCACTAAAAGCTGAACTGTTAATGTGCCCTTAGAACCATGGTTGGGAAACACCAATGTAGAGGAACTTGTCAGATTCACCAAGAATATACATACGTTCAGTATATTTTCTAAACCCATTTTTTTCTCAAGCTTAACATTTGTTTATATAAGTGTACCATTGTGATAGTGATTGGACTATATGTGGTCAGTAGTATTGTACAGTAGATACCAGCTAAATCATCACATGAATTTGTGAATGGCATTGAGACTTTAGTAGGCTGGCAGGTTTATTGCAGTATGCAGCGTTATAGTGGTACTCACAGTAATCTACAGTGACAGCGGGAACATAAAGTGAATGGTTCGGTCACTTATAACAGTGGCATGCAGGGTAATCATGGTGATCTCCAAGAGTTCTATACAGCCATGTAATACTGCAACACTCAAACACAGTGAACAAGATGGTGCCATGCATGCGCTGATGCATCCACAGTAGCCATCTTGCTAAAAAATGCTATCACTTCAGTAGAGTTTATATGGAGACAGCGCAGCATATTCCATTTCCAACCCCCTCCATACAAGCTGTCTCCAGTAACATATTTTTTTTAACTGTACTCATGGTAAACAGCTGTAACTTAAAACATATTGTAGGTTTAAACAAGAGGTAAATAAACCTACATGTCAAGTATGTTCCAGTAAACATTTCTATTTTATGTAAATTAAAAGAGGAAAGTCAGATGCCCAACTTGGGGCTGAAAAGTCAAATGTCTCTCCTGTCCTTCCTGGGGCTGATAAATCAGATGCCCCTACTGGAGCTGAAAGTTCAGACACCCTTCCTGGGGTTTAAAACTCAAATACATTTCCTGGGGTTTTAAACTTGGATGATTTCTCCCAACATGCATGAGATATTGGCATGCTAAAGCATGGAATTTGTCCAGATCTCAATCAGAGTGAATGGATGACTGAACATGACTGAGAATGAAAGAGACATTGGACACTCCTTTAACCCTAGGACATAAGTCATGGCAGTTAGATTAGATCCCATTTGGAGGGAAAATGTCATATCATGAACTGTCTGGCAGGAGTTATTTTTTTACTGAGTCTGTAGGTCTGCGATGAGCTGGCTTTCAGATGACAGAAACAGAATCCCTTCCTGGGAAGGTATACTTAGAACTCCTTGTAGATGCAGTACTGTAGATTCAGATCCCTTTGCTCTGGTAAAAGACTGAAGTCCTTTCTTGGAGTATGCAGGCAGTGGTACTTGGGACCAACTGACAGATGTCTCTCCTTGGGACCAAGAAACAGAAGTACTTTCTTGGGACTGACACATTTAAAATCCCACTGTGATGCTGGAAGACTTGAAGCTTCCTTGGGTGAAATACTTGCATTCTCCTCCAGGATCTGAAGGCATAGGTTTGTGCCCCAATATTCAGAACTTTGGGTCATTCACAGATGCTTAGAATTTGGAGTAGCTTGGAACTTGGGGTTGTCCCCTGACACCATTCTTTGGTTTACAAATGCGACAAGCTTAAATAAAATGTCCAAAACTCCCACAGTACAAACAGAGTTCATTATCTCTTCGAAAATGATGGTCATCTTCCAAGAGACTAGGGCCTATATTTACTAATATTCGTGTTTGAGTCGGTTTGTGTAGTGTTTAAACTTGTTTTGTATAAGATGCATTTTCATGCAAGTTTTTGAAACTATATATGCCAAGTTACTAAGCATTCGACTTTATGGTTTTCGTGTTTTCCGATGTCGATGCCAGTCATTTTTTTTTGGCACATTTATGGCTGTCATTTTCGTACATGTTTTTGTTAGATTTTCAGGGTTTTTTTCTATGTTAAATGCGGCAGGGTTATATTTCAACCACGGCCGCATTTTGACTTTTAGTTTTATTTTTCATTCCCATTCATGATTGGTTGTGTTTCAGATGTAGGAGTGTCTGTGCGCAACCATATAAATACACCCCAAACCATCCACACCTCATGGGTTTAGTTAGTGGTGAGGAGGGAGGATGTGCTGTGGAGGTTGGTGAGTAGTTGGTTTGGTCAGGAGTTTTTTGGGTGATTTCTGAGTGTAGTATTGTGTTTAAAAGTAGTCTTGTCCTTCTTGTAGTCTTGATTTTTTTTTTGGCTAATTTTTTGTCCAAGTTTTTTTTATTTTGTTTAACCACACAATTATGTCTGACTCAGAGGTGAGTGAGGTGGTGGGTGTGAGTGAGGGGGAGGAGGTTGGTCAGGTAAAGGAGGTGAGCGAGAGAGAGGTTAGTGAGGTGGAGGAGGTGGGTGAGGTTGCTGCAGCAGCCTCAAGTGACAATGGTAGTAACAGTCAGACAGCTCCGCAGCCATGCACCACTACTAAGACTGGGCGGAATGTCAAGTTTAGTTATGCAGAAAATGTGGCATTGGTGCGGGAGCTGATGAAGTATCAGCGGCAGCAATTTGGGCCTGAGTCCATCAAGGTGCCAACACGGAAGAAGACGGTGTTGTGGGCAAAAGTTGTTGCTGCTGTCAATAGTGAGGGGGTGGTCAAGCGGACGGAGGACACGTGCCGCAAATGGTACTATGACATAAAGCAACGTGTTAAGTCCAAAATGGCCAAGGAGGCGAAGTCGGCTCGAAAAACCGGTGGAGTCCAGCCCTTCTTTACAAGATATCTGGACTATGAGGAGCCCATGCAGAATTTAATACCTCCAGAATTAGTGTCGGCAACCCATGTCCGGGATTCCGATCGGCCCAGGAAGATTGGTGAACATGTGTATTTGCCTTACATTCTATGACATTATTCTGGCTTATTTTTTATAAAAATGTGTGTCATGTGATGTTGCATATTACTCCCATCTTCAAGTGTGTTTCAGCAATTAAATTGTTTTGGGCAATGTTTTCTACAAAAGCCAATGCAACATATTACTTTATTGTATGTCATGTGTTTTTTTTTTCAGTACATTTTCCATGTGTTGTTTGGACTTGGTGTGTCATTGAATTGTCTAGCAATAATGTTTTCCTTTTGCACATTTAACATTTTTAAAGTTGGACTATGTTTTTTTATTTCGGTTATCCATGTGCAATGTTGCCAAAACAGTGGTCATCATGTTAGAGGCTGGAGTAGTGCAAAGTGGCTTTGAAGCCATTTACATGTGTAATTTCATTAGTACTGAATGTAATATTGTTTAAGACAAACCCACTATTTGTTTGTTGAGTTTGAGTCTGTATTTGTACCCTGACACAACACTGCAGACTTAGTTAACTTACTATATATATTTTTTTTGTTGGCTCATATTGTGGTAATGTGTGTTTGGAATGCCACATCAGAGAGCAATTTATATATTGCATCTGTCATTTTTTTACAAACATTACAAAATGAAGATGTGTGTGTGTGTGTGTGTTTGTGTGTTTTTGCTTGTTAGTGTGTATTTGTAATTGTGGCCTATGTCTGTGTCCTGTTCATGATTCCCTGTGTTGCATTTTCCATAGTGCATATGGCTATTGGACATTTTTTTTGTTTTAGGTTGTGTTTTTTTGGTTTAAGGGCCTTATGACATTACCTCCGAAATGCCATTTTTTATAGATTTAATGTTTATAAGCATAATGGGTGGATGTATCAACAATAGCATGAATACATGAGTTATGTTATTTGTTTCTTGATTTACAGTGTTGGAAAAAAGCAGTACTGGTCGTCCTATAAGTCACTCCCATCACATCTGATGATGATGATGCACCGGAAGCAGGTAAAGTGTCCATTGTAGTATAGTTTATGTTTGTAAAGGAATGGCCATAACAAAATTTCACTTTCAATACTAGGTCCATCAAAAGAAGTCTTGAGCAGCAGAAGGCGGACTTCTGTAACACACCACAAAATCAAACATGTTGCAGCAAAAAAAGCAAGGTCTGATGTCCAGGGCCAACCACAGCAGGCTACCCCACCACAAAGATTATCCACAGTATGTTCGGTCACCCCACTCCAAATTTTGGACACACCTCCGAAATGCCAACCACACTCCCCGCATCTTGATTGTGAGTAACAAACTAAAATAAATTAAATAAATGTCACATCTTAATAATCCATTTACTTAAACGCATTAAGTCAAAATCCATCAAATTCTGCTATACTTACCGAAGTAAAACATGAAATGGAATCCTAGCAAAATGGCCTTGTCACGTTGAGTAAAGATATGTATGTCCACTTCAGCCATACAGTAGCACATTGTGTGGAAGATGCTGCAACAGAAACTCATGTGTAAGCTTGGCAAATAGTGAGGTTGTTTTAATCATTTTCACATGTGTGTTTGACATAACATTGCTAAATACATAAAAAAACATTGCTAAGTTTTTTTTTAAACATTATAAGGCAACACATTATGGATTACAATGTGTTTTATGGTGGAGTATGTCTGATCTACCATACAACTCATGTGTTTGCTTTCATAATGAAGTAACCAGACACATTTGCCACAAACAGGCATATGTATGTATTTAAGTTAAGAGTGATGATGTTGCTAGGCAGGATATCTGAAAGCACCAATCAATTACATGTGTTCCATGTTTAGTGCTTTGTTATAATTTCTCAAACATGGATAACTAACGCATACATGTTTCTAATTTCAGCTTCTTGTCCTAGTACCAGCATCCCTATGCAATACCAGCAACACGGTGACATGGATGAGACAATCATGTTAGAAATGCAGCCATTAAGCCAAGGAATCAGCCCCCCCAGCACCTGTGAGTACACCACCACAGCAAAACACACCACCACCACAACACAGCCCAACAACATCAGTAACACAAGGCACTGATCAAGTGTTTTGGAATATTTGGGCTAGACAGCAGGCCACTAATGAAGATTGCCTGCATAGGCAGACACAAATGTTTGCAAGCCTAACATCTCACCTCAGAAGAATTATCAGAAATATGAGTAAACAAAATGAACAAACCACAAGAATTGGAAATACCATGGAAATCATGCGTGCAGACATTACAAATGTCATGGGCAACTTACAGTGCATAATGGAAGAACAGCACAGACTAATGGAAGAACAGCACAGACAACAGCAAAGCTATATGAACATTTTAGAAAAAATCAAAAGAGCAATGAATCTATTTTCAGAATTGTAGACAATCAAAATGCTGCAACACTTGAACTCAATGCCACCCTCACTAACCTTAATGAAACACTCAGATCCCTGCACCAACAGCAACCAAGCAGCAGTTCTGGTACGACTACACCAATTATAACGCCAGTGTCATCACCACCAAGGCACTCCACAAGAGCATGACAACATGACAGTGGTAAAGGCAAAGTCCAGGACAAGCAGCCACCCAAAAAATATTAAAATATAAACCACAACGATTGCTTTAAAGAGAAGTTTTTTAAAAAAAATTAGTAAGCGTATGTTTGTCAGAATAGATATAACACTTAGCTCCTTGACAATTTGTACAACATAATTAATTATAACTGGTACAAACAAAAACAGGAAATTTGTACGCACATTTATTCTTTAACATCTTTGTATTTTTATGGAGGAGGAAAATGTTGTTTGAGCTGCACATAGATGTTAGCATGAAGAAACCAGACCACTTGATTTTTTGTCTAATCATTACTCTTTCTAGATTCCAATCATTCTCATATCCTGCAGAAACAATAATTGGCAGCCAGAAAGATTCATCCATGACCAATGCAACTTACAATGTGAATTAAAACTGTTTTACATTTTTTCTGTAGACGACTTTACAAGAAAAACACAATAGAGTTGCGTAAAAGTGTCCTAATATGTTGGGGTAAAATTTTTACATTTCAGGACCAAAATCAATGTCATTATTGTTGTGGCATGTTTGTGTGTGTTAAAAATGAGTAATCATATTAAAAAAACATGAGGCAAAACCAACAAAATGTGAAATATTTGAAAGTTTAACACTAATGTGTATAATAATGTATATATGTTGAAAAATGTGTATTGACTTACAAATCTCCAAGTTTACTCCAGCAAATATAAGGCAATAAATTATTTTGGATGAGACAAGTTTGTATCCATTTTATAGGCATCCTAATTCAGGTGTGAATGATTTGTAAGTGCCAACACATGTAAACACGCCTGAAAAAAGCAGGTCTGTTTTTTTGCTGATTTCTTTACGATTCGCAAAATAATATGACCGCAAATGATCACTCAGAGACTAACACTCAAATACGAATGAATAGTGAATACCCGTGTTGTATGAAATAACAGCCGCATTTGACCGATGGTCTATTCATTCGTATTTCTGAATTTTGTCATTCAAACCATTACGAATAGCCCAAACACTGCCGAGATTTGTGCTAAGTAAATTCCCATATTGAGACTTAGAAAAAAAACAAAACACTAATCGGACAAACTTGGATTATTAGTAAATATTGGCCCAGGTCATAAGAAACTGCAAAACATGCTTTGGCTCTGAGAAGGAATAGAGCTCTTTTCATTTATAGTTCTAATTCACAAGCCCCTTTCTCTCCTCTGAAGGTATCTTAACATGTCCCAAGAAACTTTCCAAGATTTCAAACCACACCAATAATATACTACTGTAGTTAACTGATTTTGCAATTGATCTAGAATTTTTCTGAATACCGCAAGTCACTCTTAAACAAAGGGAAGAGGTGGCTCGAAATCTTGAGGGTTAAGCAATGGTGAAAATACTCTCTCAGGTGGTCTGCATGTCTAGAAGGTGTTAGATTACATTTCAGTATTGATCCCACACTGATTAAGGAAAGATCTGCACTCTTTGGGAGCACTGTTGAATTTTTCTAGAGTGGGTGATCTCAGATAATGAATGTAACTTGCAGAGTCTGTGACCAGTAGTGGATCTTGCCACGGGCAAACAGGACTTTTACCTGGGGCGCCTCCTTCCGGAGGGCGCCGGCACCTTCCGGAGGGTGCGGCACCTCGGTAAGATCCACTACTGTGCCCCTGCTGTGCCCTCGCTGTGCCCCCCACTGTGTCCCCCAATGTGAAGGGAACTAGACGCTACCCATCTAGTTTCCCTTCGTTGAGAGGACCTTTGTTGTGTGGTACGCAATGATGTCATCACGCACCACACAGCATTGTGGGAATGGTACAGATGCTAGGGGTCATAATTGACCTCTAGTGTCTATCTATGCTGTACTATGGGAGAGACGTCATGATGTCTCTCCCATAGATCCGAGGAGAGGAGAGCTCCGGCGGAGGTCTGCAGCTGTTGGGAATCAGGAGCGGGGATAGTAAGTATTCTTATTTTTGTGTAAGCGGCGCTACTCTACAGGGGGCACAACTCTACAGGGGGCGTAACTGACCATGCCTCTGTATGAAGACACGCACCTATTTTTTCATGCGGGGAGCCACAAGCGCTAGAAACGACCCTTTCTGTGACACAGAACTGGTTTGATCAATTAGCCCAAGTAGGTAGAAATTTCTTGCAGGAATTGCATCACTAATTCTTGTGTCACTTCTTGTTTCTCCAGTTGGTTTACCAGATTTTGCATTGGATCTGCTGCTTGGGTTTATTTACCAGCTGCACCCATTTGGTTAGTTCAAACATATATATTCTTTATTTGTCATGAGCACAGGACTGAGTCCATGGGCAGCACTAGTAAAAACTGGAGGTACAGATGTAGCAATGCTCATCACAACTGCGACTATTTGCATGTTCATCTGGATTACAAAATAGTACTATGGAAGGAACAGATGAACTACCCAGCAATGATAGAAAAAAAATAATATATATATATATATATATATAAAAATATATATAAATATATATACATAGTGTAAATGGCGGCACTCAGAGCTTGTAGAAACGGGTAAATAAACAGCCACAGTCCTTAAGTATAAATGGTTTATACTGTTTATTTACCCGTTTGTACAAGCTGTGAGTGCAGCCATTTACACTATATGTATATCTTCATTGGCAGTGAGGGCACCGGGCGCAGTAGTTGGATTTATTGGAGTGCCAGACACATTTCCTACATATATATATATATATATATATATATAGACAAACAGTCCCTTCCCACCTGTGGCTCAGGTGTTGTGTAGAGAAGGAAAAGGCGGCACTCCAAGGACTTGTATAACAAACTTGTCTTCAAAACATAGTGAAAAAAACAAAGCAAAACAAAGGTACAGGTGTCTTACAACGTTTCAAGGCATGGCAGCCTTTTCATCAGGTAAGTGACCCTGGTGCTGTGAAAGAAAAGAAAAACGAACGTTTTTCTTTTCTTTCACAGCACCAGGGTCACTTACCTGATGAAAAGGCTGCCATGCCTTGAAACGTTGTAAGACACCTGTACTTTTGTTTTGCTTTGTTTTTTTCACTATGTTTTGAATACAAGTTTGTTATACAAGTCCTTGGAGTGCCGCCTTTTCCTTCTCTACACAACACCTGAGCCACAGGTGGGAAGGGACTGTTTGTCTGCATTATCTTTTGGAGGGCACCCAGGCGTTATTCTACTTATCAGAGTGCCGGATATTTCTTTTTTGTATATATATATATATATATATATATATATATACAGATATATATATAAAACAATGTAATGGGCGGCACTCCAATGGATTTTAAGAAATCATACAGCTCACCAAGCCAGCTTCGTTCAATGTTTCAGGTATCCTGACGAAAGGTGTAAATAAAGGCACCTGAAACGTTGAACGAAGCTGGCTTGGTGAGCTGTATGATTTCTTAAAATCCATTGGAGTGACGCCCATTACATTGTTTTGTTTGCTGGGCCTTGTAGTGCCACGGGAAGGCACCCAGGTATTTATCTTTTGCTGTAGGAGTGCCGGTCACAATTTTTTTTTACATATATATATATATATATATATATATATATATGTATATAGACCCAATAGGAGACAGAGTGCGCTATAGCAATTTGTGATTGAAGATTCTCTTGGATATCTTTCCTCTTAATGACTTCCCATTTGGGGCCTACAGAGAAACCCACTCACCAGAGAGAAATAATCACCCGGCAAAATACAATCAATTAATACCAATTTTTGATTAAAATGTCTTTAATACATGATTTTACAAAACATGTCTTTTTAAAACATACAAAGTCAATTAGACACACACCAAATTGCTTGGATGATACAGTAGAATAGCCTCCTCACCTTAACGGTGTGAGCTCAAGGGAGGATATTCAAAGCAAGATGATAGTGTACAATAATCGATGAACCCATTTGAAGTTTTTTTTGGGGGAAATCTAAACCCAAAACAGGATCTTTGAGTAAAATATTCCAATGCTGTTCAATAGCCTTTCTTATTTTCAGATTTTCTTTATTGAACTGAGTGATAAATGGTCTGCTCCCAAACTCTTTAGTGGGTTTGGGAATTGGAGTCAAAAGACCATCTCGATTACGAGCTGTAGCTCTTGATATTGCTTCGTCAATCTGGGGTAAATTATAACCCCTTGTCAGGAATTTATCCTTCAGTATTGTTGTTTGGGATTGAAAATCTTCCATAACACTATAGTTTCTGTGTAAACGCAGAAACTGTGCGTAAGGAACACTATTCAACCAAGTGGGATGGTGGCAACTTTTTGAAGGAATGAAACTGTTTGCATCCACCTCCTTAAAGAAGGTGGAAGTTTTTATTTTCTCCGATTGAACACTTTCAAGTTTCAAATCTAGATAATCCATAGTTGTCTCATGAAACTTATAGGTGAACTTCAGGTTGAAATTGTTCTTGTAGATATCTTCCATGAAGAGTTCCACATCTGTTAAATCGCCGCTCCATATGAAGATTAAAATATCTATGTAGCGGCGATAAAACTTGATATGTTCTGATCTAAACCTGGAATTGTACACAAATGACTCCTTCCATTCCCCCATCAGCAAGTTCGCGTACGATGGGGCAAATTTCGTCCCCATCGCCGCCCCTCGTTGTTGGACGTAGAATACTTCTTCAATAAGAAAATAGTTGTGTTGAAGAATACATTTAATACTGTCTAGAATGAAAGTGGTTTAATCACAGGATTTAGTCAGATCCAAATTAGGACTTTACGTACCGATTCCAATCCTGCCTCATGTGGAATGGATGAGGACAGGGACTGTACATCAATGGTTAACCACTGATCCCCGTGTAGCCAAACATAATCTCTGAGTTCATGTAATAAACTGGTAGAATCTCTTAAATAAGAAGACTGTTTTTTTACATATGGTTGCAACTTTAGGTCTACAAAATGAGAGAGATTGGCTGTCAAGGAGTCAACGCCAGAGATTATTGGCCTACCAGGTGGTCGGTTTCTGTCTTTGTGTACTTTAGGAAGATGGTAAAAAATTGCTGTAGTAGGATGTTTTGCAAAAAGCTATTCATATTCCTTTCTGCAGATAACATTTTTGCATTTAGCATCGTAAAGTAAAACTTGAAGTTTGTCCTGAAACAAGGACATTGGATTGGCTGATAATTTCTTTTAAGTTGTAGTATCATTTAAAATACTGTAAGCTTCCTGAAGGTAATCCGATCTCTCCTGCAGGACTACTGCCCCGCCTTTGTCAGCACTTCTAATAATTAGATCCTCATATTTTTTCAACTGTTTCAAAGCTTTCCTTTCTGCGGGATCCATATTAGTATTGTATTTATTGTGGGAAGCTTTAATGTTTTTAAAATCTTCCTTCACTGAGTTGTAGAAAACATCAATAAAACTGCCCCTTGATTCTACTGGATAGAATTTGGAAGGGGGCGCCACTAATGGATTAGTTTTAGATGGCAATGGAGACTGAAGGACTGGGTTCTTTAAGAAATGCCTCTGAATAGTGAGATTCCTCACAAATGTATTTAAATCAACGAACAGATCAAAGCTATTGGCGTGTTGGTCAGGGGCAAATTTTAGCCACTTATCTAAAACTTTGATCTGTTGGTTGGATAACTCTTTCTCTGTGAGGTTAATGATATTTGCTTTAGGTTGTCCTGTTGATGGAACAATGGTCTCCTTTTTTGGGGGGGATTTTTCTCCCCCCTCTCTTTCTTATTCTACGAGGAAACCTCTCTTTAAACCATGTGGAGTTTCTGGATGGGGAGCAGATTCTAAAAAATGTTGACGCTGGTATCTAGGTGGCGGAGACGGTGACCTGAATACCTCATATCTATTCTGCATGAACTGACGTTTGTTCCTTTGTTGACCCCTGTAGTTTATATGCCTATTTTTTTTTACATTTCGGTTAGGGTGAATAATCGGAGGACCTCCTCCTGTGACTATAAAAAGTCAGTTGCCATCTTTCATTTTGTTCCCTTACATAATAGGGTCTAATTGTCTTTCTGCCTCTATATGGTTGTTCGATAAAGTCAGCATATTGTTCCCGTCCTCCCGTTAGTCTGGATTCAACTTTAAATGATTCCTGATTGGACCAATTCTGGATATTGCTGTTTAGGTAGTCATTCTTGTCCCTGTAAATAGCGGGAGGACGGGAACAACGTCACCTGGCCGGAAGTGCCCAGACGCCACATGGAACGCAAACAGGAAGTCAGGTGCTAATCCCCCTTAGTAGAGGGTGCAACTTAAACAAAACACCATCAGAACATCATAGCTAGGCGGACTGTCATTCAATCACACCAACCTTGTACCTCACACCCATAAAGGGCAAGTGTGCAAATATATCAAAGTGCAAGTGGCAACGTGCATATAAATTGCACAAACGAGGATAGTAGAGCCAGACAGTGCAGTTAGAACATTCCCCAACAAACTCCCATCCCTCCATAATTAACGAAATCCTCAGCGAGCAATGGCTGAATGACACCGAACCGCTGTATATGAAGAACCCAAATTCTAAAGCAATCTACCACAATTCAATTAGGCCGGTTCAACGTACCTCCATTGCACTCTAAGGATTGAGGATAAAGCATTAAAAACACACCAAATATAACTCAAATGATATACAGATAGCAAACAACAAACAAAAGCAAAAACACTATAAGGTGCATCGGGCAAGAACCGCTTCCTAAATTTCACAAAAATATCTATCAGCGTAGGAAAATGTTTAAATGGGTTTGACTCATTCAGACCATTGGGTGTCCCTGAGCCCAATCTATGTATCCACCTTGCTTCTAACTTTTTTTGGAGAAGTGAACGATCACCCACTCTATTGGGGACAGGGACCCAATCAATGATCCTGCACTTCAGAGATGCCACTTGCGGTTCGGTGTCGTTCAGCCATTGCACGCTGAGGATTTAGTTAATTGTGGAGGGATGGGAGTTTGTTGGGGAATGTTCTAACACGTTGCCACTTGCACTTTGATATATTTGCACACTTGCCCTTTATGGGTGTGAGGTACAAGGTTGGTGTGTTTGAATGACAGTCCGCCTAGCTATGATGTTCTGATGGTGTTTTGTTTAAGTTGCACCCTCTACTAAGGGGGTTTAGCGCCTGACTTCCTGTTTGCGTTCCATGTGGCATGACAATGCTAAATTCCTTTGTCGTATAAACAACCCTTTTTGAAGCTAAGAACACTGTACGCTGTTTACTTAAGAAGTACCGTAATGGTACGCTAGTTGCGTAACGATCGCTCAGCCGTAGGCGAGACGCTCAAGCGTCACGTTCGCTCACGGCCCAGGGATCACAGGACACGTTATTGGCTATGACTAGGGGAATGATTCGCTATGGCGTAGCATACGCTCGAGACCACGAGGAGGTCACCAGCGATGCAGACGCTCACAACACTATACCTTTATGTTAAAACCTTATACCAATGAAATACACTGAATACCTTAATGTGAGTACAGGGTGTAAGTGCAACCTTGTGTAACCTGACTAACTACAAAGCTGCTTGAGCGTCACCGACGCTCAAGTGAACACTTAACACTATAGAAAATACACAGATACTGGTTTAGGTTCCAAGGCCTATTAACTGTATTATATCTAATATACTTGTAAAAGGGGATAACAGTACAAATGATACACTACAATATAACAGAGACTTCCTAACCACAGAACTAAACAATAAATACAAAAGGACAATACTACTCTGACCTAAAAGAAATACAATACAATACTATCTAATACAATACAATACTAGCCTAGTCTAGGGGAGATATGAGAGAACAGAACAGAGAGAGAGAGAGAGAGAGAGAGAGAGATGAGATGAGAGAAATTGGCTCACAGAAAGACAATGATTACGGAGAGAAACTTACGCACAAAGGGTATGATCGCCTGCGCCTCGATATCCAGCTCCCGGCTATCAGCAGATAACCGTTGATGAGAGAGTGAGAGCTGGATGTGGTCGGCCTGCCTATTTATGCCCCACACACAATGCAATCTCCTGGTCCTACAATCCCATTGTCCATTGGCCGAAGGAATTCGGCCCTGTATCATAACAAAAGGTCATAGGGTGATTCATACAGGTGGGCTGTGACGATTTCCAACAGCTCAGGTGGGTGGGAAACTGGGTTTCCCGCCGCATACCTGAGTATGTGTAATTAATAGAAATGGACATAAACTTCTTATGTCCATAACTATTCGCACGAGCGATTAATACGCTCCAAACCAACACCGGAATATTGCTAATTAAATACTCTTCCGATGGGTACCAAACACTGCTGTATGATTCCTGTTAGACCCTTTGTACGATATAAAGAGGGATTCCTCAGCTCTGGGACATTGTATTTTAACCAAACTTTCAGAATCTATCAAAGGGACCATGATCTATAAACTACATTAATTGTGAACATTTGTAACGAATGAGTCGCACGCTACGACTACATAAACTCCACCGTAAATACGCATACCGCGCCTGCGAGTGCACGTTATTGCGGGTATGCGAATCCACGGGAGAGCGCATGCACGCGCAGCGCGGACCAGTGTGCGGTGCAAATATGGCAACGTGCATTGAGACATTTTTCTGACTTTGACAGTCCACCCTTTGGCAGTCAATAATAACTGCCACAAAACATTTAAGGAGAAAAATGTAAGTCAGGGGTTAATTGATTTCCATGGTTGGGTAGGGGAGGAGAGAGGAGAAGGTGTGAAGAGGGTATGACCTAGTGAGAAAGCAGAAGCATGTGTGTATGAGTCCATGTTTGGAGGGTCATGTATCATCGTGCCGTACGTGTGGTAAATCAAGCTTCGAGGTATTGCGAAGTATACATTTGAATTCCTTCTTATCCTGTGGTACAGGTCTGTGGATGGGCTGTCAAACTTTACCGAGCTCATTTCGGCTGTGGTTGTAACAAAATGGGGATGCACATTTTAGTTGATGATACATGAATGGGGGAGGTATGTGGTTGCTGATATCTGTGCCTGTATTCCCTATCGTCTATGTGTGTCGTTACCTGAGGGTTGTAGAGATGAAGATAAAGAACACTTACGAAAAATGCAATGATATTCTATGTCAGGGAAATGTACATCTGTTGTTGAAGTTGTGTTCGGTATCTGTTGAGAGTCGTCTTCTTTGCGCTGTTTTGCTCCTTAGGCATGAGCAACAAGCTTTGTCAGTGCCATTAGATTAACAAAAATGTTGGGCTAGCGTGAGTTTAAAGATACTAGGGAAACTGGGGATCCATGGCAAAGTTCATCAAGTGTCCATATTTAAAGTTGTCAAATCTTCTTCTTTGGTCAATCCGTTGTCTGTATACATCTCGTCTCGTCAGCTTCCTCGTCCAAGGGGGTCTTTGTATCTGGGAGAAAAGCAGAAAAACAGGTGAAAGAAACGGACCGTATAATCGCATTTTCATCACATTCTGGTTTCTATCATTGGGTCATAAATCAAATCCAGGTTAATTACAGTTTCCTCACTCCTCAAGCTCATCACTTTTGTACTTTGTTTGCACCTCATTAAAGCCTGCCCGCATCTAAATATCAATCCAATCGATATAACGACACCCAAGATACATAGTAGAAACTTTCCAACATCCATTATGACTCCTTGAGCCCAGTCTCCTAAACCGGAGAACCAATTTCGCGGGTTCAACCATGACACCCAACCAGTCAGCTCATTACCTACAGCAGCAAGGGTGAGATTGTGTTTTCGACGAAATTCCCACTTCAATTGGAGAATATCGTCCATCTTTTGGTCTATGACCTCTACCGGATCCTCGGTGCTATTTGTGATATACGTGCAACACTTTATGCCGTACTGTGTTGCCAATGTAACACAATATCCGCCTGTTACTGCTGTAAGATAATTAAGAACCATCCTATGCTGAACTAGTTCTGTTTTGTAAGCTTGAAGTTCTCTTCCAGTGTATCTAAACGTGTCATCATACATTTCAGTGATATTATCTAACAAATTGGCGAGTGCGGAAATGTATCTATAATTCATCACTCCCCGAGCGGTACGAGTGAAATCTAACGCTACCAGAACCTGAATCCCGGTGGATTCATGGATAAGATCAGAGGCCGGATGCTCTAACCTTTCTGACAGTTGTCTTTTAACCCGGTGCTCGTAGTGAGTGTGAGTATAAGGAGCTTGGGCACCACGGTGTATGTCCTTCATTTTGTCATGTGTAACAGTCATCACTTCAGGCAATACTTTTCCAATATAACACAATCCTTCAGAGTTTGGGGCAAGCCATTTGTACGCCTTTCTCCCGCATATGAAATATGCATCATCGGGGAGAACATAAGGGACGGAGAAGGACATGACCATGTTACAAACCTTCCAGGTGAAATCTCCTGACCCTAATTCTTCCAACTGCTTAATGCACGTATCGGTTTGTACGATATGTGCACAGTATCCTGGTGATACCTCTCCAACTCTAGTAATCCTATTTCCTAAGGTATATCGATACCGAAAAGATTTTCCTCTACTGGCTATGTGGCGTACGAGCTCTGTATCTGTAGGCATTCTATCTGCTC
Source organism: Pseudophryne corroboree (assembly GCF_028390025.1). Classification (NCBI taxonomy): domain Eukaryota; kingdom Metazoa; phylum Chordata; class Amphibia; order Anura; family Myobatrachidae; genus Pseudophryne; species Pseudophryne corroboree. The sequence continues at coordinate 456,347,332 of NC_086450.1, read as the reverse complement.
TGTGTGAAAAGGTCATGGTAAGGTTGCTCCATGACACTTCCCAATTTCCCGGTTTTCTGGGATTGGAGATGTTAAAACATAAGAGGGACCTATCCACATGGTATTGGTGGAGCTTCAAACTAGGAGGGCTGGAGATGTTAAACCTCCGGTCCACCGGTCTCCCACCACTTAGCTCAAGTACCTCCCCTAACGTTAAAGGAAATGGTACTAGCCCTGATTTGCTGTGACCCTGAGGTACTTGAGAGCATACCCAACAATCTGTTTGGTTTAATACGTTACCCACTAAGGAGTGATAGTCACTCAATGGATGCCGGTCTATATGGATATTAAAACTAGATTGGCATTTCTTTATGCATCCATCTTCAACCAGATTATCACAGAGCCTACAGATACAATTTTCTTCAGCTAACAATCCATCACAATTTCTTCTATCGGATCGTTTTCTGATACTCGCCTTTGCTTGTTGGTTTGGTTGATCTTGGAAAACTACGCCTCCATCATCATAATCGGAACCCATTCCAGAACCTCTTTCGACCTCTATGGTACTCTCGCCGGAACAGACTGCTCTGGTCAACATCATGGTTAACATCAAAATCCGGATCACAGTCTCTTGGGGCAAGTCCATCTTTGAGGAGGAAATAGAGAAGAATGAGGAGGGGGAAAAAGAAATTTTAAGGGAGAGGGGCTGGGAAGTGGAGAAAAACAATAAAAGGGAGAAGGGAGTCGACAACTGCTTTCGGTCTTCAAGGCTCAGGTGCCGCCTCAATCCTCCTGGAACAGACACTCCAGTGATACAACCTCTACCGTCTGTTCCTTATCGCGGGACTTCTCTGGATCAGCAACCTTTTTGCAGTGGGATGAATGGACCCAAGTCTCTCTCTCAGCAACCTTCAATGCTGTGGTGCTAGTCAATAAGACCTGGTATGGTCCTTCCCATCTATCAATAAGACAACCTGAGCGTAGAAAATTTCGTATCATTACATAATCCCCAGGTTCAATGTCATGACAATTACTATCTGGTAAATCAGGAATCACCAACTTCAGATTATCATTTTGATTCCTCAACTGTTTACTCATGTTAATCAAGTACTTTACAGTTACTTCATTGTTACATTTCAAATCATCCTGAGGGTTAATCATGACATGCGGTTGTCGACCAAACAAGATTTCAAAAGGAGACAGATTAAGAGGGGACCTGGGAGTGGTTCTGATGCTATACAAAACAATGGGTAAAGCTTCTGGCCACGTCAATCCTGTCTCTGCCATTACTTTACTCAATTTATTTTTAATAGTGCTGTTCACTCTTTCGACCTTCGCACTCGCCTGTGGACGGTACGGAGTGTGCAGCTTGCTATCAATACCCATCAATTTACACATTCCTTGAAAGACATCACCTGTAAAATGGGTACCCCTATCACTTTCAATGATTCTAGGGATACCATATCTACATACAAATTCCTGCACAATTTTCTTAGCTGTAAACATAGCAGTATTTGTAGCTGCTGGAAAAGCCTCGACCCAATTCGAGAAAACATCTATACAGACAAGTACATATTTCAAATTTCGACATGGGGGTAATTGAATGAAGTCAATTTGTATTACCTGGAAAGGGCCGCCGGCAGGTGGGATATGGGATGGTTCTGTAGGTATTGCTTTTCCAATATTCTTTCTCAGACAGGTAAGGCATGACATTGCTCTTTTACTCGCATGAGAGGAGAATCCTGGGGCGCACCAGTATGCTCTTACCAATTTGCACATCCCCTCCTTGCCTAGATGAGTCAGCCCGTGAGCTGCTTCAGCCAGGCATGGAAGGTATGCCCTGGGGGCCACTGGTTTACCATGTCCATCCGTCCAGAGCCCTGAGGACTCCTGGCCATATCCCTTTGCCCTCCAGACTGCTCTTTCCTGTGTGGAACACAAATTCTGCATCTCACACAACTTCTGTGTGTTGATGGTATTAAATACCATCAACTGTGTGGTGTTTGTCCGTGTGGGGGTAGCAGCTGCAAGCTTTGCAGCTTCGTCTGCTCGGCTGTTACCAAGGGATACTGGGTCTTGGCTATATGTATGTGCTTTACATTTGATAACAGCCACTCTGTCGGGTTCCTGTATCGCTGTTAGAAGCCTTTTTATGTGAGCTGCATGCGCTATCGGTGTACCAGCTGCCGTCATGAAATTTCTGAGCCGCCATAGGGCTCCGAAATCATGGACTACCCCGAACGCGTATCTGGAATCGGTGTAGATATTGGCTGACTTACCCTTAGCCAATTCACATGCTCTGGTTAGGGCGACCAGTTCAGCAACCTGGGCTGAGTGAGGTGGGCCTAGCGGTTCCGCTTCTATGGTGTCTTGGTCATCTACGACTGCGTATCCAGTACACAAGTCTCCCGAGTCTGACTGTCTGTGACAACTACCGTCCGTGTAGAACGTGAGTTCTGCATCTTCTAGTGGATTGTCACTGATGTCAGGCCTTGCGGTAAAATTTTGGGTCAAATATTCCATACAATCATGTGCATCTTCCTTTGCATTAAATCCTCCTTCCCCATCACTCTCACCTCCCACCCTTTGTGTCTGACCAGGCACACCTGGGAGAAATGTTGCAGGGTTTAATGCACTGCATCTCCTTATGGTGATGTTTACGGGGGCCATTAATGCCAATTCCCATCTTGTAAACCTTGCTGATGAGACGTGTCTGGTTTGGGCAGAATTCAATAAGGCAGATACCGCATGCGGTGTATGGATTGTGAGGTTGTGGCCTAGCACGACATCTTCGCTTTTTGTCACTAGCAATGCTATCGCCGCAACGCTACGCAAGCATGTGGGGAGGGATCGCGCTACCGTGTCTAGCTGAGCGCTGTAGTATGCAATTGGCCTGCTGGCATCACCGTGTTTTTGTGTTAGTACACCTGCTGCGCACCCAGCACTTTCTGTTCCGTATAGTTCAAAGGGTTTCCCATAGTCTGGCATACCTAGTGCTGGTGCCTGCGTTAGGCACTGTTTGAGTCTCTCAAATGCTGTTTCGGATTCGTCTGTATGCGAAATCCGATCAGGTTTGTTTGAGGAGACCATTTCCTGCAAAGGTAGCGCCAATATGGAAAACCCTGGGATCCAATTACGGCAATACCCACACATTCCTAAAAACGTCCTGATCTGTTGCTGGGTTTGTGGCAGTGTCATGTCTCTAATGGCTTGGATTCTATCAGCGGTCAGGTGTCTCAGTCCTTGTGTTAGACAGTGTCCCAAGTATTTTACCTTAGCTTGGCATAATTGCAACTTGTCTTTGGAGACCTTGTGACCTGTGTCTGAAAGATGAAACAGGAGCTGTTTCGTATCCTTCAGGGATGCCTCCAATGAATCAGAACACAGTAGTAGATCATCCACGTACTGTATCAACACTGATCCACTTTCCGGTTGGAAAGACTGTAAACAATCATGCAAAGCCTGAGAAAATATACTTGGACTATCTATGAAACCTTGGGGTAACCGAGTCCACGTGTATTGGACTCCTCTGTATGTGAATGCAAACAAATATTGGCTGTCAGGGTGCAGAGGTACCGAAAAGAAAGCGGAGCAGAGGTCAATAACAGTGAAAAATTTGGCAGTGGGAGGAATTTGCATTAGGATGACAGCTGGATTAGGCACTACGGGGAACTGACTCTCAACTATTTTGTTAATCCCCCTTAGATCCTGCACTAGCCTGTAACCCCTCCCCCCACTCTTTTTAACAGGGAAGATGGGACTATTTGCGGTGCTGGACGTTCTTACTAGAATGCCCTGTTGTAGCAAGCGCTCTATTACGGGAAAAACTCCTAGCTCCACCTCTGGCTTCAGAGGATACTGTGGGATTTTTGGAGCTATCCTACCATCTTTTACTTGCACAACTACTGGAGCTACGTTTGCCATTAATCCAGTGTCCTGTCCATCTTTTGTCCAAAGTGACTCTGGTATCTGAGATATCATCTCTTCTACTTGGGATGGATTCCTATTTGTCATAATGGAATGTGACATTAATTTTGATGGGGAGTCTAACATGTCTCGTACTTCCTGAGCGTGATTCTCAGGGATGTCCAAGAATACACCTTCAGGAGTACAATAAATGACGCAACCCATTTTACATAGTAAGTCTCTTCCCAGGAGATTAGTTGGTGCAGATGCAGCCAGCAAAAAGGAATGCTTGGTATGCAAAGGCCCTATTGTAATCTCGGCTGGTTTGCTAACAGGGTAGTGCTGGACTACTCCTGTTACTCCCATGGCTGGAATTGTCCTACCAGTGGTTCTCATGCCCACTGTCGAATTTATCACTGACTTGGCCGCCCCTGTGTCTACAAGAAAGTTTAAAGTTTTACCAGCTACATTGATTGCAATCTCTGGTTCGCTTCCAAGACTGGCAATCAACTTAACTGGCTGCAGATTACAGGTATGGCCACACCCCTATTGGGTATGCTGACCTCCCTGAATCCCATTGGCAGCAACTACTTGTGGGGGAGTTAGCTGGGAACTACCAGAGGCATGCCAGTCTCTGTTTGGGGGATATCTTTTTGTTTCCCCTGTATGTGGCTCAAAACTCCGCCTCTGTGGACCCTGCTCCCAATGTCGTGTGTTGTGTTGTTGTCTAGGGGGTTGAAAAGATCTTTGTACATTCTTTGTTCTACATTCTCGTGCAAAGTGTCCCGGTCTGTTACAAGAAAAACATGTTATTACACTTGCCTTACCCACAGGATTCGGTGGTACATACGCAGTCTGCCTTGTGGTCAGCGCCTGTATACTTACGGACATCAACTTATCACTTTGCGACTCTCTGTGCCTAGTGATGTTTCTGTCGTGATCAATAGCAGCCTCTCTCAAGGTGGACACTGACAGACCTCGCCAACATGGCTGCGTGGTCTGTACCCTAGCTTTTAATGTTTCTTTCAAACCATCCATCAGTACAGATACTGCTACTTCTCGATGGTTTGGGTTGGTCTTAATGTCTTCTATACCAGTGTACTTTGCCATTTCTAATAGTGCCCGGTGAAAATATTCTGTTGCCGTTTCGGACTCCTTTTGCTTAATGGAAAATATTTTATTCCATTTAACAACGGCTGGGAAATACTCTTTTAGCTGTAAATTTATCCTTTTTACATTATCCTTGTTGTACACGTCTGTAAGCGGTACATCTTTATCCAATGCACAATCAGCTAAAAACTGAGTTGCATCAACATTGGAAGGTAAACAAGCTCTTAGCAGTATCTGCCAATCCTTGTTGTTGGGTTCTACAGTGTTACCTAGATCCCTGATGTATTTTTGGCTAGCAACTAAATCCTTCCTGGGGTCAGGAAATTCGGACACTATTGTTCTTAATTCCATTCTGGAAAATGGAGTGTACATGGCAATGTTCCTTATGGGAGTGGCTCCAGACACATCTGTTTTTCCATTGGGAACTGCTATTACCCTTACAGGAGCAATTCTAACAGCCTCTTCCTGTGTAGATTCTACAGCTTGTTGTGGTACAATTGTTTCAGTGTAGTGCATGGTGCCGTACTTACCCGTTGACACGACCTCACCTATCCCTCCGCTAGGGGCTTTCACTAATCTCGTGGGTGTCGCTGTGCCTACTGTGGTCTCTGCTATGGTGGCTGCAAGAGAGAGAGCTGAAATTGTTGCTGAATCGTCTTCTTGATCACACTCCTGAGGAAGGTTCAAAACAGGGTACATCTTGCACGGGTTAATACTTGCATGAGTTATTTGGTTAACATCATTAACATTTACAGTGTTACTAAGAGTTTGTGTTTTACAACCCAGTGCGTTTCTCTCCGCAATCAACTTCTCTCCTGCAATGTATGGTGGGGGAGGAGCTGTGGCAATCAACTTCCTGACTGCCCCAGATCCTGCCGCCAGAGCCAAACCTCTCTGTATCTCACCTTCCTGGTGCCATAACTGTAAATAATCATGATGCTGAATTCGTCTCTTTGCTGATTTTACGAGACATATCCTCCTCCTTAAATTTTGTAACACTTCTGGACTGAAGCTACCTATTCTTGGGAATTTGTCCCTGTCTTGTACAGTCATTCTCTCCCATTCATCACATAAAGATTCGGTGTGAATTCCATATTTTTCACACATTACATATCGTGCCGACCCAACTGGTCGGTTCACAGAATCAACCTGAACCAGGGTTGATCGCCCCCTACCTGAGCAACTGGCCCCCATAGTCTGCAGGTGTTGCTTAGTCCTCCTTGGATCTCTGTATCAAGGTTTTCAGCAAGCCTTTTCAGACAACCAAATTACTCCACAGTAGGCCGGCGGTGGCGGTTTACCGAGTACCCCACTCACTCGCCCACCTCGACCAATACGACCTGATCACACCGACGTGGTGCTGGCGTACTCGATACAGGGCCCCTATGGAACCTTCAGTTTACTGGAACATATGAGGGTTACCCGCAGGACACTTACTCTTTCCAGTAAAGGTGGGGTTGTTAGATAGTTCCTGAGTGACCAGCGAACTTCCCTTCCAAAAATAAAAAATTACACAAATCACGTCAGAATGTACAGATAGCGTTTGTGACCACTTTACTCTAATGGTATTAGGTCAGATTACTAACCACTGCACACAATGACGTGCGGTCCAATCGTTCAGTATACGAGCACTACTTGTCATGTACTGAAAGATCAATGGAATCTATGTTTCCGGCTGCGATTCCTTCAGCCAGAGCTTGTATGGCCTATATGGGTTCTGCACCAACACCCCAGGCGTTGTGCCACTGGACTTTTATAGCGGACCTTTTACCTTACGACCTCCTGGTCTTGTTCCTTATGACCTCCTGGTCTTGTTACCTTATGACCTCCTGGTCTTGTTACCTTATGGTCCGCTATACTCTAATGCTCAAATATTATTTAACCAGGGATGCCTCCCTGGCCACCGTATATGTCACTTACACGTATGTCCCTTGACGAGTACCCGGCTTTCCTTTTGGTTCCACCTTAAAGTTATATAAACTTTTGTATACAAAACACACTCACTCAACACATGTACACTTTTGTTTCTATATCTATTTCTGCGCAGAAATTTGTCTTTAGCCCAAGAGTGTTACCAATTAGGAGCAGGATCTGTTAAACTAAATTTCAGATTTTCTAAAAATAGATTTGCGTTATTTACCGCTTCGCGTTATCTACCGCTGTGCGTTAATTATCGCCTTGCGCTAATTATCGCTTTGCGCTAATTCAACTTTTTCGTGACTTGAGCTACGTGAGCGTAACCGGACGCTACGTTGCGTAATGAACGCTGCGTGCGTCTGCCTTTGGATTGCGTACGCTAGTCTTTGTTAGCGACACGTGTACGCAATGCAAAGGATCCACCGTAACACAATATATTTTTATCAATGTAAATGATCCCTGATCATCTACCGCAATCCACACTGACTGCCTTGTATCTCAGACAAACCGTGTGTTTGTTCTATACTTTAACTATCACCTCTACTATGAAATAACAGCAAATCTCTTTTTAGCACTTTCTATCAACTATAAAATTGGCAAACAGGAATAGTGATATACGAAAAATGAAACAGAAATGCAGATATATGTATGCGTGCGTGTATACGCAAGACAGAAGAGAAATAAAAGTTTTAAAAGACACAAGCGTTTTGTTCTTACTTCCGGTTACCGGGTTCCTTCAGCACTCTTTATCTAAGCGAAGCAGACGCTTATCCCGCCAGCACTGTGAGACAACCTCCCACCCTTTGCTGGAGGGATAATGTCCGCTGATCTACCTAGTGCAGATATGAGAAGGATAGGACGAGCCCGCAATTGACAATGCTAAATTCCTTTGTCGTATAAACAACCCTTTTTGAAGCTAAGAACACTGTACGCTGTTTACTTAAGAAGTACCGTAATGGTACGCTAGTTGCGTAACGATCGCTCAGCCGTAGGCGAGACGCTCAAGCGTCACGTTCGCTCACGGCCCAGGGATCACAGGACACGTTATTGGCTATGACTAGGGGAATGATTCGCTATGGCGTAGCATACGCTCGAGACCACGAGGAGGTCACCAGCGATGCAGACGCTCACAACACTATACCTTTATGTTAAAACCTTATACCAATGAAATACACTGAATACCTTAATGTGAGTACAGGGTGTAAGTGCAACCTTGTGTAACCTGACTAACTACAAAGCTGCTTGAGCGTCACCGACGCTCAAGTGAACACTTAACACTATAGAAAATACACAGATACTGGTTTAGGTTCCAAGGCCTATTAACTGTATTATATCTAATATACTTGTAAAAGGGGATAACAGTACAAATGATACACTACAATATAACAGAGACTTCCTAACCACAGAACTAAACAATAAATACAAAAGGACAATACTACTCTGACCTAAAAGAAATACAATACAATACTATCTAATACAATACAATACTAGCCTAGTCTAGGGGAGATATGAGAGAACAGAACAGAGAGAGAGAGAGAGAGAGAGAGAGAGATGAGATGAGAGAAATTGGCTCACAGAAAGACAATGATTACGGAGAGAAACTTACGCACAAAGGGTATGATCGCCTGCGCCTCGATATCCAGCTCCCGGCTATCAGCAGATAACCGTTGATGAGAGAGTGAGAGCTGGATGTGGTCGGCCTGCCTATTTATGCCCCACACACAATGCAATCTCCTGGTCCTACAATCCCATTGTCCATTGGCCGAAGGAATTCGGCCCTGTATCATAACAAAAGGTCATAGGGTGATTCATACAGGTGGGCTGTGACGATTTCCAACAGCTCAGGTGGGTGGGAAACTGGGTTTCCCGCCGCATACCTGAGTATGTGTAATTAATAGAAATGGACATAAACTTCTTATGTCCATAACTATTCGCACGAGCGATTAATACGCTCCAAACCAACACCGGAATATTGCTAATTAAATACTCTTCCGATGGGTACCAAACACTGCTGTATGATTCCTGTTAGACCCTTTGTACGATATAAAGAGGGATTCCTCAGCTCTGGGACATTGTATTTTAACCAAACTTTCAGAATCTATCAAAGGGACCATGATCTATAAACTACATTAATTGTGAACATTTGTAACGAATGAGTCGCACGCTACGACTACATAAACTCCACCGTAAATACGCATACCGCGCCTGCGAGTGCACGTTATTGCGGGTATGCGAATCCACGGGAGAGCGCATGCACGCGCAGCGCGGACCAGTGTGCGGTGCAAATATGGCAACGTGCATTGAGACATTTTTCTGACTTTGACAGGCATCTGGGCACTTCCGGCCGGGTGACGTTTGCGTTCCACGGACCGGAAGTGCTCCGCGCCGGGACGCGGCGGGTGTTAGAGATGGGTTGCTGCGGCCCCATTGTCTCTTGCTTGCCTAAATAGGATTCTAGCTACTTGTGCTCTCGGATGGGGACCATTGTGGTGTTTTATATTCTTTTAATATGAGGTAATCTATTAAGGAAAATAATTTGTCCCTGTTTGATGACATCATAATACTTTTGGCGCCCTTTTTAAGTGGTGAGGGTATTTAGAGCCAGTCAGGCAGGACCAGCGTTATTGCTGGATGTCTGGATTTCTGCTTATGTTTGTTGGAAGCTGTGATTGATGTACAGTGCCTCCTGAGGAAGGCCCTTGCTGGGCCGAAAGCGCTTGAGGAAATTCTTGCCATTATGCTGATCATGTAAAGTATATCACAAATAAATGAACAGTTGTTTATATCAAAAAGTCTGGAGAGTGCCCCTCGGATTTTTATCTACAAATTTGGATACCGTGGTATTCGAGTGGACACCCCAGCGTTTGCTTATCATGAAGATGTGAGTACTACCGTCTGTTGGATTTATATATATATATATATATATATATATATACAGATGTGTTAACTTACATCTTTGCTAATTTGCTAAATTTGGCACAACATTCAAAACACGGCTAAGCTATTTTTCACGAGTAACGAGTGGATCAATTTTAACATTTTTGTTTGCTATAATAGAATATGTATAAAGTAATATATTAAAGAAGCAAGTTAAGAAAAATCACAAGGCATGGCTAAATCTCTGAGTCTATAGTATGTTAACCAAGCCATACATGGCGGGATATAGCAAAGATGTATGTGGACACATTAGTATATACACAGTATATATATATATAATTTCTTTGAAAGTCCGCACTCACATTAGAAGAATCCATATATAGGGGTGCTCCTCAAAAAACCCCAAAGAGAGTTTCACATATACCAGGTATCCGAGACCAAAGAGATCTCAAAAGAGGGCACTCACCAGTCCAATAAATTATAAAGGCTTTTATTAGTTCATCGCAGTCATCAATAAATAGTCGACGTTTCGACCTATAAGGTCTTTTTCAAGACAGTCACCGCAGACATCCAGTCAGCATGCCAGCTAACAGCATATATATATATAATTTGATTGATGCTTTGTGTCAGGAACACAATTAATTAGTTTACACAAATGCAAGCTAGGGATATTTGCTCTTTGCAGGTGATGTAAATCTTGAATACAGAATCCTGCTGGCTGAGACAAGAACTGCACCATAATAAGAAGATCGTAGTATAAAACAATGGACAGAAATAGCCGGCTAGTAATAAATATTGCATGCAGGATTACACAAGTTGAGACTACTCACAGTAGAGTGCAAGTTGAATCTGAATGTGCAGGTTTGAAACTGCATGCAGGTATGTGCAGGCTGAGGTATTTGCAGGAACATATGCAGAAGATATGGGAAAAGGTAGAGAGACAGAGAGAGTGGCAGACATGTAGAGAGGCTGAGAGGCAGACAGACATGTGGAGAGAGACAGGGACAGTTATGGAGAGAGAGACAGTTATGGAGAGAGAGACAGTTATGTAGAGAGAGACACAGAGATGTGGAAAGAGAGAGACAGACGTGGAGAGAATGAAATTTGGGGTGAAAGACACAGAGACAGAGGGAGATAGAGAGAAACAGACATGGGGAGAGGACAGATACAGGAAGAGAGAGTGAGACACGCAGACATGAGACACACAGACATGGGGATGGAGGAGGAGACATGGTGAGAGAAAGCGATAGAGAGACAGACACAGAAATAGGGAGAGATAGACATATGGAGGGAGAGACACATGGAGAGAGGTGGAGAGAGAGAGAGAGACACAGGGAGAGAAATACAGTACATATGTAGGGAGAGACACATGGAGAGACACAGTGAGTGACAGATAGACATGCAGAGAGAGAGATGGAAATAAAGAGAGTGACGTGGGGAGGGAGAGAGAGAGAGACTGACATGAGAAGGGACTCAGAGAGAGGGACACATACAGAGAGAGAGAGAGACTCACAGGGAGAGAGACAGACAGGGTGAGAGATAGACAGGGAGAGAAACAGGGTGAGAGAGAGAGACACTGGGAGAGATATGGAGAGTGAGACAGATAGACAGGGGGAGAAAAACACAGGGAGAGAGATGGAGAAGGACACAGGGATAGAGACAGAGAGACAGATAGGGTGATAGAGACACAAGGAGAGAAACAGAGAATAAGAGAGAGAGAAACAGGGAGAGAGATGGAGAAAGATACAGAGAGACAGAGAGAGAAAGACACAGGGAGAGAGATGGAGAGACAGATAGACAGGGTGAGAGAGACAAGGAGAGAAACAGAGAAGGTAAGAGAGAGACTCAGGGAGATAGATGGAGAGAGACAGACAGGGTGAGAGAGACAGGGAGAAAAACAGAGAGGGTAAGAGAGAGACACAGGCAGAGAGATGGAGAGAGAGATACAGGGAGACAGAAGGAGAGAGAAACACAGGGAGAGAGATGGAGAGACAGACAGGGTAGAGAGACACGGGGATACACAGGGAGACAGACATGCAAAGAGTGAGGGAGATGACATGGAGAGAGTGACATGGGGAGGGAGAGAGACTGACATTTGAAGTGACTCAGAGAAATGGACACATGAAGAGACTCAGACACAGGGAGATAGAGACAGACATGGGGTAGGAATACTGTCAGCACTCACCCGATCAGCCAGCTCCCCTCCAGCATGCGAGCCACAAAGCTGCTGAAGGATCACTTCCTACTTCCTCACCCGGCAAGCTCTGTCTCTGTCTCAAAGGCCCATGGGAACTGCCTGAGAGGAGCTGGCCTGGTGAGGAAGGGACTCTGCAGCTCCCCCGGTGTTAAGTCAGCCCAGCCTCCACGTAAGTCTGTAGAGGCTGTGCTCTACACAAACAGTGACAGCCTGTCTTCCTGCCCGGACGGAAGCTCCTCCGTCTGTCATCTGCACCGATAGATCGGAGTGCAGGGGGGGGGTTTCCAGGTACTTAGAAACCCCCCTCGGTGCGCGTATGACTGCAAGTGCTGATCACAGTGGTGAGTACCAAGTAACATAATAGGAGAACTCAGCAGATCACTGAAGACAAACAGGTAAAGATGTGTCCTGATACATCTAGTCTCAATATGCCACACTGTGGGAGATGCCAGGCGTGAGTCAGCTGACAAGATCCGAGGAACTCCATTAGCATAAGGTTTTTGTTTTTTTTACCAAAAATGTATGTATTTGCTGAAAGTGCATCTTATTCGATATGCAAATAAGATGCACAAGCAGACTCTGCTGATTAAAATTATATGTGGCATGCCTTTATTCTGTGTGCAACCACAGCTGTATCTGCATTTTCTAAGAAAACACTGCAGAGTAGCATCTTGTATGCAGATACAGCAGCCAGGCATGGCATGACTAGAAAGGCTGCTTAACATGCAGGGAGGCTAGATAGAAGTGGACACATCTGTACAAAGTAGCAGGAATCTCAGGAACAAAGAGCGGCTTGTGACACAGAAACCATTAGTTCTTTGAAAACAAGTTAAACTGGCATAGCACAGGTGGCTGGGAATGGTTTACATAGGGCACTCTGCACCAGAATTGGACACTGGAGTTATTTGAGAATAAAGTCTCTTTGAGTGGTGAAAAAAGTGCCAGCTGACCTCAGGCAAGATGGTGGCGCTCATGCAGCCTGGACTTCAGGAGCAGTATACTGAAGTTGAAACAACAGAAACATCCTGAGATCAGTGACATGTGGTGAGGTAAATGGCCGGGAATGTGCTGGTTAGTATTAGAGCCAGAGTTAGACACAAAGGGGTCATTCTGAGTTGATCACTAGTTGCCGATTGTCACTACGCAGCGATCAGCTTAAAAAATGGCTAAACTGTGCATGCGTATGAGCTGCAATGTGTACACGCGTCGTACGGGTACAAAGTGCAGCGTTGCTGTGCAATGGGTTTAGCGAAGAATTCATTTGTACAGGCGATCGCAAGGAGATTGACAGGAAGAGGGCATTTATGTGTCAACTGACCGTTTTCTGGGAGTGGTTGGAAAAACGTATGCGTGTCCAGGCGTTTGCAGGGTGGGTGTCTGACCTCAATTCCGGGACCTGACAGGTTGAAGTGATCGCAAGAGCTGAGTAAGTCCAGACCTACTCAGAATCTGCACAAACTGTTTTTGCAGAGCTCCGCTGCAAAGGCGTTAGCACACTTGCAAAGCGAAAATACACTACCCGTAGGCGGCGACTTTGCATTTGCACGGCTGCTAAAAGTACTAGCGAGCGATCAACTCGGAATGACCCCCAATATATGAACCCATGGATTCATGTGGGTATTATACAAAGGTGCAGCATCATATACTGCTGGAAATTTGGTGAGTTTTAATCAGAGATGTGCAGACAAGGTAGGCAAGTGAGGCACTGCTTCACCTCTTATAGACCAGTATGCTCCAGAGTTTTGATAATAAAAAATATTAAAATAGTACAAAGAAGATATATATATAATATCCTCTTTGTGTTCTTCATGTAATTTTTATAGCCAAAACTGTGAAGTATACTGGAGTATGAGAGGAGAGGTTCCGCCTCACCTGACTGCAGGTGAGGCAGTGATTTGGCAGTTCCAGGATTAGGTAAGAGGGTTTGAGAACCTGCTTGGGACAGCTTTGTGTTGAATCAAAAGCAGGCCTCACTTTACATGTGATGTCCTATGGCGCTTTTTGTGTCTGGGACTATAACCTGAAGATTTATTTGTCGTATTATGATAAGACCATATGTGGCTAATACGTTACTCCAGTGCACATGTAGTTTGGCCATGCAGTGAGACTTAACCCAGCTTGCAGGTTTATTGCAGCAATCAAAGTTTCAGCGGGCTTTACTTACAGTAATGTTCAGTGAAAGTGGTCATGTTTAACAGTGGTATTAAGGATAATAAGGGTTATCTCCCAGGAGTAAGTACACGGCCAGGTTAACAATGGGGCGGGTTGAGCTGCAGGCCACCCATGATAATAGGCCCAAAAGGTGCAGAAAGACATTGGTGACTAGAAAAAAGTGTTATTTTCTGTCACCATCAGTGGCCATCCAAAGCCCCACCCACTAACTCCCTCACCCCACTCCACCCCACCTAGTGCCCACATACACTCCACCGACACCATCTGACAGATAATCCAATGCTAATAGGACCATCGCGGGCAGAAACAAAACAGATTGAGGCATTTCAGCCCCTCGTCTCACTTTTCCTCCCCCTCCTCTGCTCTTAGCTCCTCCCCGCTGACTGTTGCCAGGTCTCAACGTCAAGATGTAGTGACCAGCCCTGTCGCAAAAACAATATGACAGAAGGACTCGCTGCTTTGGTGCTGATGACGTGGGATCTGCTGCAGCCAAAGGTATACAGTGGCACCTGTAAGGAGCGGAGGGGTGAGTGAGGGAGGGGGTACATAGTGTCACCTGTACTGGGGGGGATAGGGATGCCTGTCTCAACCCTTTCTCTCTGTCTCTGTCTCTCCTGCACACTTCTTCCATCTTTCTCCTCCCTTCTCTCTCTCTCTCTCTCTCTCTCCCTGTCTCTCCCCTTCTCTCTCTCTCTCTCTCTCTCTCTCTGCCCACCCTTCTTTCTTTCTGTCTGCCTGTCCCCCTTCTCTCCCTTTTCTCTCTCTAACCTCCTCTTTTGCTCTATCCCCTCTCCCCCTTCTCTCTCTCTGAGTTTCCCCTCCCTTCTCTCTCGATGTCTCCTCTCTCCTCTTTCTATGTCTCCCCCTTCTCTCTCCCCTTTCTCTCTTCCCCCTCTCCCCTCACCACTCTCCCTTCTCTCTGTCTCCCCCTTCTATCTCCATCACCCCCTTCTCTCTCCCCCTCTCCCCCTTTCTCTCTCCTCTCCCTCCTCTCTCTTTCTATGTCTCCCCTTCTCTCTCCCCTTTCTCTCTCCCCCCTCTCCCCTCACCACTCTCCCTTCTCTCTGTCTCCCCCTTCTATCTCCGTCTCCCCCTTCTCTCTCCCCCTTTCTCTCTCCTCTCCCTCCTCTCTCTTTCTATGTCTCCCACTTCTCTCTCTCTCTGTCTCCCCCTTCTATTTTTCTCTGTCTGCCTCTCTGTCTCCTCCCCTTTCTCTCCTCTTTCACTCTCTCTCCTTCTTTCCCCCTCTCTCTCATCTCTCTCTTCCTGTCTCTCCCCCTTCTCTCTCTTTGTTTGTCTCCTCCCTTCTCTCTCTGTGCCACCCCTTCACTTTACAATATGCACTTGGGTTAGTAACTGGTTGGATAATAGGGAGCAGCGCGTTGTGGTAAATGGAACATTTTCAAATTGTACAAAAGTACTAAGTGGTGTGCCACAAGGGTTTGTACTTGGACCACTATTGTTCAACATTTTTAATAACGATCTAGCTGTAGGTCTAGAGAGTATGGTGTCAATTTTTGTAGACGATACCAAACTGTGTAAGGTTATAAATTCGGCGGGTGATGCTGAGTCTCTGAAGAATGATTTAGCTAAACTGGAATCATGGACAGCAAAAGGGAGAATGAGTTTCAATACAGACAAGTGCAAGGTAATGCACTTTGGTAGCAAGAACAAAAATAACACATACACACTAAATGGGGTGAATTTAGGGGATTCTGTACTGGAAAAAGACTTAGGTGTTCATATAGATAGCAAATTGAGCAGCAGTACCCATAGCAGGATTGCAGCAAAGAAGGCAAACAAAGTATTAGTATGCATTAAGTGGGGAATTGATGCAAGGGATGAGAGTGTTATACTTCCATTGTATAAATCCCTAGTAAGGCCACATCTTGAATACTGTGCAAAATTTTGGGCACCATACTACAAAAAGGATATCCCGGAGCTAGAAAAGGTTCAGAGATGGGCGACCAACCTAATCAGAGGAATGGAAATGCTGGAATACCAGGAAAGGCATGTTTACACTGGAAAAGAGGAGATTAAGAGGGGACATGATACATTTTTATAAATATATAAGGGGACAATATACAGAGCTAATGGGGGATCTGTTTTTAGTAAGATTGACACAGAAAACACGAGGACACCCAGTTAGGTTAGAGTAGAGGAGGTTCCGCACACTAAGGCGATAAGGACAATACAAAATTTGGAATTCCCTGCCTGAGAGAGTAAAAATGGTGGACTCAGTCAACATTTTTAAGAATGGGCTGGATACATTCCTAATGGATAAGGATATACAGAGTTATGGTGCATAGATCACACGCTATAGTTATAAAAAAGAGTAATAAACATAACAGCCAAATTTAGCACAAGTTAAAATTAGTCCTGTAAATAATACAGCGTAAGAGACCACAAATAGGTTGAACTCTATGGACAAATTGTCTTTTTTCAACCTCAGAAGGTATGTTACTTTATCTCTCTGTCTGTCTCTCTCTCTATCTGTCTCTACTCTTCACTCTCTTTCTGACTCCCCTCTTCTCTCTCTCTGACTACCCCTAATTTCTCTCTCTGTGTCTCACCAGTGTCTCCCCTTCTCTCTGTCTCATCCTTCTCTTTATGTTTCTCTTTCTTCTCTCTCTCCCCTTCTCCCCCCTCTCTATCTCCCCTCTCTCCCCCTTTCTCTTCCATTCTCAATTCTTTCCCCACCTTCTCTCTCTCTCTCTCTGTCTCCCCTTCTCTCTATCTCTGTCTACAACCTTTTTTTTGTGTGCACCCTTCTCTCTCTCTCTCTCTCTGTCTCTTTCTATCTCCCCTTTCCCTCCACCTTCTCTTTCTCTTTCCCTCCCCTTTCTTTCTCTCTTGTCCCTCTCTATCATCCCCTTTATCTCTTTCTCTCTCCCCCTTTTTTTCTTTTTCTCTACCCAATTTCACACCCTCTCTCACACCCCCTTTATATCTGTCTCTCTCCCCCTTTCTCTCTCTCTCCCCCTTTCTCTCTATCTCTCCCATTTTAACTGAATGCAAGTATGACAGGGAAGTTTAGGCTTATGCTGCAGGAGAAAAGGTTAGGGTTTGGCACTAGGGTGAAGGTCAGGGTTATGCTGCAAGAGGGGGAGGTTAGAATTTGGCTGCAGGAGGGGAGGGTTAGGGTTAGGCTGAGGTAAGGGTAGGGAGAGAGTAAGGGGTAGGGTTAGTTTACTTACAAGGAAGTGTATTTTGGCTGCAGGCATACTCACTGTTGGCATCCCATTCCCAACCCATAGAGCAGTAGCACATATAGACATAGGCACCTACAGAGATATGGACATAAAGGAACACATACAGACAGACAAGAGAACATACAGACATAGGTACATAAAGACAAAGGGGAGCACATATAGGCATACTGTAGGCACATACAGACATAGGCACATACAGACACAGAGAAGCAAATACACACATGGACACATAAAGACACAGGGGAGCACATACAGGCATACTGTAGGCACATATGAACATAGAGGACTACATGAGCTCCAAATGATATCTTGACACTGGAATTACTTTACACCACTGGATGCTGCCCCACAGCACAGTAAACACCTCCCCATCCCTAGTCACACCACCACAGCACTGGTCACACTCCCTGTGGTGGCACACAATAGGCCCTTCATCAGTTTCAGCTCCAGTACCATGTGGACCTTAATCTGACACTGGCTAAGTACTATACAGCCGTGTAGTACTGTAATGCTAAAACACTGTGAACAAGATGGCACTGCATCTTTGGTGCAAATTTGGTTAAGGATGTTATCACTTCCCTAGCAGCAATATGGGCAAAGTGCAAAACTGCTCTCCATTCCAACAACAGTGACACAGCAAAATCATATATTCCCCCTAAAACTGAATATTCATTTTGAACAGAAAAACTTTTGCTACTATAATTGTTAAATAATTGGTAAACTAAACCCTGGAGCATATTATGGATGATGTAATTTCATAATTATATTCAATTCCTTATGGTAACACATTAAGTAAACATCTATTACATTGGGATCCACACAGTATAAATAAGGTTGTTTCAGTTACTGGGGTCTGCTTTATGCTGATCTAATGGTGAGTTATGATCTTTCAACATATATACTGTGTAATGTACTGTACAATGTAACTGTAACTCCACTATGGTTGTGATGATGTGTTATATTTTTTTCTAGAAAGTTTTGTGTTATTGTGTTGAAATTGTAATGAGCCCATAGGACACAAAATCATTGTCTTCTTTGAGTCGTATCACTTTTTAAGCTAAAACAAAAGATTTTATTTACAATTTGTATAGGCTACTATTAATGATTTACAAATCCCCCTCTATATAAGATAGTAGTAATATTTAAGAATAATGAAAAAGTAGGAATTTTCATTAAGGTGAAATAGGCAGAATATAGCACCAAGGGGTACATTTACTAAGGTGTGAGGTTTTTTATAGAACTGGTAATGTTGCCCACAGCAACCAATCAGATTCTACTTAACATTTATCTTGCTGCTTCTAGAGGATAAAAGATTGAATCTGATTGGTTGCTATGGGCAACATCACCAGTTCTAACAAACTCCCACCGTAGTAAATTTACACCTAAGATACAAAGGGCAGGAAAATACAATATAAAAAAAAGATCAATATCTCGAAATTGTATGATATTAAGAACTATTACAAAATGTAACCTTGTGCTGAGTGCAGTAATACAATATCACAGGAGAGGAAACAAAACCAAATACAGGAATGCTACTAATAGAAAATACAAGATTTATGTACAGTAAACAGGAATCTATAAATTATTTTTTTAATATGCTAAATCCATTTGTATTATACATACTATATAATTTTACCCAACCATGTAAAATAAACTTAAAGCCTACAGTAGTACAGTAGTACAGTAGTACTACTACAGTAGTAATGTCTACGAACTCAATAACAAAATAATTATGCTACACTACAGACAAAATATGTTTTGAATGCAAACTCAGCTTTTTTAACCATATTCTTTGACTTGTATAACATAGAAAATTTGAGTTATAAACAATTGACCACCCTATAATTAGTAATTGTTCCCGGCTGCCTAATTCATCACTGTTGGTGTAGCATAATAACTGTATATGGCTGAATGTAAAAAAATTTCATTGCTCATAATATGGGAATACATACAGTATGTTTCATTAACATCCGACTTACCGTCAGGACATTTTTCTACTACAATGACCCACACGGGTTCTACAAAACTGTACAAGAACCTACAGTGTCACATTTCAAGCATAGTTCTTTCTAGCACAACAGAATCTTATTGGAGTGCAGTAAACACACAATTTATTTTTCTGTTAATAAAGATTGGTTTGAAAACAAGTTTATTCTGCATCAAGCTTGACATAAAATTGAGCTCTCCTAATTTAGAATAAAATTCTGTTTATTTAAAAAGTGACACCACCTAAAAAATGAAAAAAATATATATATTTTCTTCCATGTAAGTACATCAATACTAAAGTGCAACTGTTATATGTCATAGAAATTTACTAAGTGTAGCCGTAACTTATTATTATACTCATGACTACGTTTAAACCTTCAAAAAATGTTGCTTCTTTTTCCAAAATGTAAAAATAAAGGCCCTCATTCCGAGTCGTTCGCTCGGTAAATTTCTTCGCATCGCAGTGAATTTCCGCTTAGTGCGCATGCGCAATATCCGCACTGCGACTGCGCCAAGTAAATTTGCTATGAAGATAGTATTTTTA
Organism: Pseudophryne corroboree; assembly: GCF_028390025.1. Classification (NCBI taxonomy): domain Eukaryota; kingdom Metazoa; phylum Chordata; class Amphibia; order Anura; family Myobatrachidae; genus Pseudophryne; species Pseudophryne corroboree. Next base: position 456,327,432 of record NC_086450.1, on the reverse strand, counting down.
CTCACGGCTTTTTCTTCGCTCCAGCGATCGTAGTGTGATTGACAGGAAATGGGTGTTACTGGGCGGAAACAGGCCGTTTTAATGGCGTGTGGGAAAAAACGCTACCGTTTCCGGAAAAAACGCAGGAGTGGCTGGAGAAACGGGGGAGTGTCTGGGCAAACGCTGGGTGTGTTTGTGACGTCAAACCAGGAACGACAAGCACTGAACTGATCGCAGATGCCGAGTAAGTCTGAAGCTACTCTGAAACTGCTAAGAAGTTTGTAATCGCAATATTGCGAATCTTTTGTTTGCAATTTTAAGAAGCTAAGATTCACTCCCAGTAGGCGGCGGCTTAGCATGTGCAATACTGCTAAAATCGCCTTGCGAGCGAACAACTCGGAATGAGGGCCAAAGTGTATTAATTTAGTTTATTCTTTGTACTGATTGTATACAGATAATTACAGTTTATCAGGTGGAATTGCCTAGAACATAAATGTGCAGCAAAATTGCTTTGAGTTGTATTCGTGAAGCAATGAAAAGTGTGGAGAAGTGAGCCAGTGGAGAAGTTTATCATGGCATCCAATCAGCTTTGAAGTAACATTTATCAAGTACTTTCTATAAAATTATATACAGCAGCTGATTGGTTGCCATGGGCAACTTCTCCACTGGCTCCCTTCTCCACTCTTTTCACTGCTTCATGAACAGACCCTTTCATGTACAGTAGAAGTATTAATGAGCATCTATAAACAAAATTAATTTACCAACAAAAAAAAACTGTTCATAACAAAATTGTCTCTTTCTCTGACACATTTTTGTTGCGCAAGATGTTAACAGAACATGGCAAGTGTGCAACTCCAACTTTCAGATGGGATGAAATGAAATCCCAAAATCAACAATTGTTATTCTTTGTTATTTATGGTTTATGTGTGAAACACAATAGGAGTTTGAGGTTACTGAATAATTGTCGGTAGAAAGATCAAGATGGTATCTTTCCTTGTATCATGCTGATATTTTACCTTCAAGTCATGGCATATATAGTACTGTATAATATCCTCCATGGTGTAATTTAAAATGATACTCGAAGGGAGCTGAAACCATATAAAAGCATGAAAAAGTAGCTGTTACACAGGTCACACAAATTAAAGTTGACTATACTCTGCACACTTTTTTTAACATCAGTTTACAACACAGGTAAAATATGCCAGTAAAGATGGCATTATAACGAGGCTAGTTAGTGCTAAGAGAGTCATATAGTTTCATAGGTGCTTGTCATGGACTCAGCTGGCTTCTGACTGTCATCTAATATAAATCTATTTGAGAACAGTACATATAAGGTAAGTGTAATGTTAATGGCAAAATGCCTAAGTAAGACTAGTTAATGATGATAAAAATACAGTATCATAGGCCAGGTATAAAAGACCACTTTTATCGCAATAATGTAGTAATGGTAATTTGTTTTTATAGAATGTGCCATGGAGAACCAGACTTACAGTTATCCAAAGGAAATCCAATTAATGCTGTTCTCTGCCAATTCTGAGTATACATTGTTAACTGTCTGTGGGCTTTTCTTTCTATATATATTTGGAGTTCTCAGCAATTCTATTATAATTACCATAATTTACATTGATAGTAAGTTACACACCCCCATGTACCTATTTCTCTGTAGCCTGGCCTTATTAGATATCGGTTATACAACTACTACTGTCCCTAAACTGCTGTACATGTTACTATCTGGAGATAATACAGTGTCATTCATACAATGCTTTGCACAGATATTGTTTTATGTTTTAGTTGGCTCCACAGAGGACCTTCTAATTTTCCTTATGACATATGACCAATATGTTGCTATATGTTATCCTTTACACTATCACTATTTCTTAAAAAAGAGAAATTGTCTGTTATTTGTAACTGTCTCCTGGATATTAGGATGCTTAAATTCATTTATGATCACAATTACAGTGTCACACATGTCCTTATGTCAATCAGCTACCATACACGAAATTTTCTGTGACCCTAAAGCTCTGTTTAACATCTCCTGTGCTGGAAATGAAGACTTTTATATTATAATATTTATGGTGGCATTATTATTTGGAGTTTTTCCAGTTCTGTTCTGTGTATCAGGGTAATCTTGCAGATAAAATCTAAGGATGGCAGAAACAAAGCCTTCTCCACCTGCTCATCCCACCTCACTGTTGTCATCATTTACTATGTGACAGCTATGGGTGCATTTGTGATGCCACCTTCAGAATACTATAAGTTTCTAGAACCAATCTTTACTGCACTGTACTCAGTTGTTACACCCATGATGAACCCTATCATAGATAGTCTACGAAATAAAGATGTGAAAATGGCTCTTTTGAGATTACTGGGTGTAAAACGAACAGTAAATGAGAATTTGAAAAATAAATAAAACAATGTACAGTAAATTATAATCAAAATGGAAAATTTGTTGGAGATGAATATATAATTAATTTTTACAGTCTTTGTACCTGCTCTTGTTGTCAACTAAACAATTGGAAGGTTTCTGGAAAGTTGAGAAAATATAATTTTTATATAAACCAGGATGCAGAAAGATGATTCCAGTTTGCAAAGATCTCTATCAATTAGTCCTTCACCATTTGCCTTTACAGTCAGTCTACCAAGAGTGATGCATATTTCTATGTTTTAGGAAGAGAAACCACTGATTTTATTAAACACTACATTAAATCTGCTTGAAAGTAACAACATTAACAATAAACATACAGTCAAAGGCTTGTTTATGAACTGTGTCCAAAAATTCACCTATTTGATTGACATTCATAGGAACACACATGCATTCTGTATTTCAAAGTTGACTCCATACAGAAGTTCAGGTGACCATTGTAATGCTGGTGAACCTCACTTGATCCTAGCGGATGGCTGAACACTTTACCCTTAGAGGATACTCCAACCAAGTGGCCTAATGCTAGCCATACATCAGACCAACTTCAGACCAACTTTTCTCCAACTCTCCAAACTTCCAACCGTCCAACTTGTCTGTCCAACTAAAACAGTGCTCCACACATCTAACCAACTTTTCATCAGACCAGTAGACCAGCCAACTTCTCTCCAACTTCTGATGTCACAGAAGTAGGCGGACAGTGCCTGCCTACTTCTGCATGTTTTGAATAGATTATTTAAATATAGAATATTTGATGTCTATTTAATTATTTCAATAAAAACAACAAAGATCTAAATATACAGTTTTTGAATTCCTGTATCAGGTTACAGAGTACTAGATATAAATAAACACAATGTTTCATTATGATGTCTTTGATATTGGTTTTTAAAGAAATAGTTGATTATGCAGCATAGTAGAACAACCTTATTCACATTACGCCATGCAGTAGAGCCTTTTATTTATGCTACATCACACACTAGCAGAGGCGTATCTATGGTAGGGCGAGCAGGGCACTTGCCCTGGGCGCCATAACAGGTCCGACAGAGGGGGGCGCAGCCGGCCAATGGCTGTGTTCCCTGGGCAGTGTCTCCGCCTCTACCTCCGCGTTGTACTGTCCAGGGTGGTGTGGGACTGGGTAGCCACGCCCGCAATGATTTGCCGGGCCAATAGGTATAGGCAAGGGCGGGGATGGGGAAGTATCTACCAGAGCCAGCATTAGTGGATGGGCGGGATGTACGGACCACGGAGGCTTCTGCACCCTATTGTGTGTGTGTGTTTGCGCTGCCAGCTGCCGCAGGCCTCGGCAGAAGAAGGGGGGCCGGCGGCCGTGCTCCAGCTGGTGTGACTGAAACCAAAGTGAGTGGCAGCGGTGTCCGCGGGCCGGGGGTATATTTGCTGTTTCTGGTGTGCAGCAGACGCCGGATCACACCACCCGGCACACGCTCCTTTCCTCGAGACACCACCTCCTTACTCACCGCTGCGGAAGTATGCTGCCGCGGGTCCTGACTCCCGCTCCTCCTGCACGGTATCCATTAATGCAGGCTGCACTGACAGGTTGAGTAGAGCAAGAAGCAGAATTCCTTAGTGAGATGGTGGTTATTATTACATTGTCCATGCTCTGCCTCTCCCTGCTCTCTCTCTGGCTCCTCTCTCTCTCTCTCTCTCTCTCTCTCTGTTGCCTGCCACTTTATATCCCTGCTGTGTCTCTCTGTCCCTGATGTCTCTCTCTGTCCCTGATCTCTCTCTGTCCCTCATGACCCTCTCTCTTTGTCCCTGATGTCTCTCTCAGTCCTCGCTGCTTCTCTCTCTGTCCCTGATGTTTCACTGTTCCGCTACCTCTTTCTGTCCCTGATGTCTCTCTCTGTCCCCGCTGCCTCTCTCTCTTTGTCCATGATGTCTCTCTGTCCCAGCTGCCTGTCTCTCTCTGTCCTTGATGTCTCTCTCTGTCCCCGCTACTGTCTCTCTCTGTCCCTGATGTCTCACTCTGTCCCCGCTGCCTCTCTCTGTCCCTGATGTCTTTCTCTGTCCCCACTGCTTGTCTCTCTACGTCCTTGATGTCTCTCTCTCTGTCCCCGCCGCCTCTCTCTGTCCCTGATGTCTCACTCTGTTCCCGCTGCCTCTCTCTGTCCCTGATGTCTCACTCTGTTCCCGCTGTCTCTCTCTGTCCTTGATGTCTCTCTCTCTCTGTCCCCGCTGCCTCTCTCTCTGTCCCTGATGTCTCACTCTGTCCCTGATGTCTCACTCTGTCCCTGATGTCTCTCTTTCTGTCCCTGATGTCTCTCTTTCTGTCCTTGATGTCTCTCTCTCTGTCCCTGATCTCTCCCTCTGTCCCTGATGTATCACTCTGTCCCCGCTGCCTGTCTCTCTCTGTCCCTGATGTCTCACTCTGTCCTCGCTGCCTCTCTCTGTCCCTGATGTCTTTCTCTGTCCCCGCTGCTTGTCTCTCTCCGTCCTTGATGTCTCTCTCTCTGTCCCCGCCGCCTCTCTCTGTCCCTGATGTCTCACTCTGTTCCCGCTGCCTCTCTCTGTCCCTGATGACTTTCTCTGTCCCCGCTGCCTATCTCTCTCTGTCCTTGATGTCTCTCTCTGTCCCCGCTCTCTCTCTCTCTGTCCCTGATGTCTCACTCTGTCCCTGATGTCTCACTCTGTCCCCGCTGCCTCTCTCTCTGTCCCTGATGTCTCACTCTGTCCCTGATGTCTCACTCTGTCCCTGATGTCTCTATTTCTGTACCTGATGTCTCTCTCTCTGTCCCTGATGTCTCTCTCTCTCTGTCCCTGATCTCTCCCTCTGTCCCTGATCTCTCCCTCTGTCCCCGCTGCCTGTCTCTCTCTGTCCCTGATGTCTCACTCTGTCCTCGCTGCCTCTCTATGTGCCTGATGTCTTTCTCTGTCCCCGCTGCCTCTCTATCTCTGTCCCTGATGTCTCTCTCTGTCATCGCTGCCTGTCTTTCTCTGTCCTTGATGTCTCTCTGTCCCACTGCCTGTCTCTCTCTGTCCTTGATGTCTCTCTCTGTCCCCGCTGCCTGTCTCTCTCTGTCCCCGCTGCCTGTCTCTCTCTGTCCCTGATGTCTCACTCTGTCCCCGCTGCCTCTCTCTGTCCCTGATGTCTTTATCTGTCCCCGCTGCATGTCTCTCTCTGTCCTTGATGTCTCTCTCTGTCCCCGCTGCCTGTCTCTCTCTGTCCTTGATGTCTCTCTCTGTCCCCGCTGCCTCTCTGTCCCTGATGTCTCTCTCTGTCCCGCTGCCTCTCTCTGTCCCTGATGTCTCTCTCTGTCCCTGATGTCTCTCTCTGTCCCCGCTGCCTGTCTCACTCTGTCCCTGATGTCTCACTCTGTCCCGGATGTCTCTCTCTGTCCCTGATGTCTCTCTCTGTTCCCGCTGGCTGTCTCTCTCTGTCCCTGATGTCTTTCTCTGTCCCGCTGCCTCTCTCTCTGTCCCTGATGTCTCTCTCTGTCCCTTATGTCTCTCTCTGTCCCCGCTGCCTGTCTCTCTCTGTCCCTGATGTCTCACTCTGTACCTGCTGCCTCTCTCTGTCCCTGATGTCTCTCTCTGTCCCCGCTGCCTCTCTCTCTGTCCCTGATGTCTCTCTCTGTCCCTGCTGCCTCTCTGTCCCCGCTGCCTCCCTCTCTCTGTCCCTGATGTGTCTCTCTCTGTCCCTGCTGCCTCTCTCTTCCTGCCCCTTATGTGTCTCTCTGTCCCTGTGGCCTATCTCTCTCTTCCTGCTGCCTCTCTCTCTGTCCCTGATGTCTCTCTCTGTCCCCACTTCCTCTCTCTCTGTCCCTGATGTCTCTCTCTGTCCCCACTGCCTCTCTCTCTCTGTCCCTGCTGCCTGTCTCTCTCTGTCCCCGCTGCCTGTCTCTCTCTGTCCCCTCTGCCTGTCTCTCTCTGTCCCTGATGTCTCTCTCTGTCCCCGCTGCCTCTCTCTGTCCCTGATGTCTTTCTCTGTCTCCGCTGCCTCTCTGTCCCTGATGTCTCACTCTGTCCCACTGCCTCTCTCTGTCCCTGATGTCTCTCTCTGTCCCCGCTGCCTGTCTCTCTCTGTCCCTGATGTCTCTCTCTGTCCCTGATGTCTCTCTCTGTCCCTGATATCTTTCTCTGTCCCGCTGCCTCTCTCACTGTCCCTGATGTCTCTCTCTGTCCCCGCTGCCTCTCTCTGTCCCTTATGTCTCTCTCTGTCCCCGCTGCCTGTCTCTCTCTGTCCCTGATGTCTCTCTTTCTGTCCTTGATGTCTCTCTCTCTGTCCCTGATGTCTCTCTCTGTCCCCGTTGCCTCTCTGTCCCTTATGTCTCTCTCTGTCCCGCTGCCTGTCTCTCTCTGTCCCTGATGTCTCACTCTGTACCTGCTGCCTCTCTCTGTCCCTGATGTCTCTCTCTGTCCCCGCTGCCTTTCTCTCTGTCCCTGATTTCTCTCCCTGTCCCCGCTGCCTCCCTCTCTCTGCCCCTGATGTGTCTCTCTGTCCCTGCGGCCTATCTCTCTCTTCCTGCTGCCTCTCTCTCACTGTCCCTGAGATCTCTCTCTGTCCCCACTGCCTCTCTCTCTGTCCTTGATGTCTCTCTCTGTCCCCACTGCATCTCTCTCTCTGTCCCTGATGTCTCACTCTGTTCCCGCTGCCTCTCTCTGTCCCTGATGTCTCTCTCTGTCCCTGCTGCCTGTCTCTCTCTGTACCCACTGCCTCTCTTTCTGTCCCTGATGTCTCTCTCTGTCCCCGCTGCCTGTCTCTCTCTGTCCCCACTGCCTCTCTCTCTGTCCCTGATGTCTCTTTCTGTCCACGCTGCCTGTCTCTCTCTGTCCCCACTGCCTCTCTCTCTGTCCCTGATGTCTCTCTCTGTCCCCACTGCCTTTCTCTCTGACCCAACCAGAGGCATAACTAGGGCGGGGTGAGCAGCGCATGTGACATATGCGTCACGGCAGGTCCAGTAGAGGGGGCTGCCGCCGGCCAGGGACTGTGCACCGGACTACCCATCGCCTATCCATCATGTTCACCCAGTCAGGGCTCTGCCTCCCCTGTCTTTTAAAAAATGAAATCCGCCCCTTCTGATGACGTCACCCGCGTGCACTCCACTGTGTCAGGGGAAGAAGAACCTCGCTGGAGCTGCGGACCCATGCCATAGAACGGAGGTCACCACACAGTTAGAGGGACTGCTGACAGCTGCCTGTCCCTGGCAGATGAGGGCGATCCAGTCACAGAAGCCTCAGATTTCAGGTGAGTATATTTTTTTATCTGTCTTTATTTGAATTATTTTTTCTTTGCTCTTACTCTCCTCACCCATATCCTCTGCTCTGTTCCTGGTCACCCCACAGCCTGTCACCCCACTCCCACTGACCCCACTCAGAGCCTGTCACCCAGCCCTCCAGCGCTCTCCTCCCCTCACATAGAAGACAGCACAGGCACTGTGGGGCAATGTTTATCTGGCACTGTTGGGCACTGTGTATCTGGCTCCGTGGGGCACTGTGTATCTGGCACTGTGGGGCACTGTGTATCTGACACTGTGGGGCAATGTTTATCTGGCTCCGTGTGGCACTGTGTATCTGGCACTGTGTATCTGGCACTGTGGGGCACTGTGTATCTGGCACTGTGTATCTGGCACTGTGGGGCACTGTTTCTGGTACTGTGGGGGATTGTGTATCTGGCACTGTGGGGCATTGTATATCTGGCACTGTGGGGCAATTGTGTATCTGGCACTGTGTGTACTGTGTAAAAAGGGGACTCTGCCTGCGTACTGTGTAAAAAGGGGACTCTGACTGCGTACTGTGTAAAAAGGGCACTCTACTGCCATAATGTGCAAAAATTGAATGAAGGTGTGCTGAGAGACGACACAAGGGGTAGGTGATAGTGTGACTAGAGGCGACACGGGGTAGGTGATAGTAATGTTGGCACGCCTCATTTTCAGTGGCCAAGCACCTTCTGGTATGTGGCCACACCCCTTCTGGTGTGTGACCACGCCCATATTTTTGTTGCACGCCTTCAGCGCGCACACTAAGTTAAGGGAAATTTTTTTTTTTAGGGGGGGGCGCCACTCTTCATCTTGCCCTGGGCTCCAAAAATCCTAGTTACGCCTCTGCACACTAGAGACCATTTTTCACATTCTGTCACACAGTGTAGCACCTTATTCACGTTATGTAACAAAGTAGAGCACCTTATTCTTGTTATGTCACACAGTAGAGCACCTTATTTATTCACGTTAGAAGAGGGAGGTGGGTGAGGTTAGGGCAGAGAGAGAGAGAAAGGCCAGGAGGAGGTTGGTGAGGTTAAGCCACAGAAGTCAGGATGAGATGGGTGAGTACCGGGGGGGGGGGCAGGGGAGACTGAGCTTCTATTGGGGTCAAGGGAATCTGTGCTGCTACTCCGAGGTGGGTGCGTGCAGGGGAAACTTCTGGGGGGGGGGGCGCAGGCATAGGAGACTATGCTGCTGGGGGATGGGGGGGTTGCGGTCAGGTGATGCTGTGCTGCTATTTTTAGGGGGAATGCAGGCAGGGATGGAGCTACATGTTGCTTTATATATATATATATATATAGATCCAACAAGCGGTAGCACTCACATCCTCATAATAAACAAACGCTGGGGTGTCCACTCGAATACCACGGTATCCAAATATGTAGATAAAAATCAGAGGAGGCACTCTCCAGACTTTTTTACTATAAACAACTGTTCATTTATTAATGATATATTTTACATGATCAGCATAATGACAATAATTTCCTCAAGCGCTTTCGGCCCAAGCAAGGGCCTTCCTCAGGAGGCACTGCACATCAATCACAGCTTCCAACAAACATGAGCAGAAATCCAGACATCCAGCAATAACGCTGATCCTGTCTGACTGGCTCTAAATACCCTCACCACCTGAAAACGGCGCCAAAAACGTTATGATGTCATCAAACAGGGACAAATATTCTCCTCAATAAATAACCACCCATTCAAAGGATAAAGAACACCACACTCACCCCTATCCAGGAGCACAAACAGCCAAAATCACAATCAGCAAGTAGGTGACGATGGGGCTGCCGCAACCCATCTCTGACACCTGCCGCGTCCCAGGAACGCAAACGTCACACGGCCGGAAGTGCCCACCCGAACGCAAACAGGAAGTCAGGCACTGGTTCCCATCGAAAGAGGTTATAATTTAAGCACAACACCAAGGGACATCATAAGTAGGCGGACTGTCATTCCGATTTATCAGCCTTATATATCACACCCATATTGGGCAAGTGTGCAAAACAAATACAAGTGGCAATATGCATATAAAATGCACGAACGAGGATAGTAGAGCCAGACAGGGCAGTATTGAACATTCCCCAATAAACCCTCATCCCTCCAAGATTAGCTAGATCCCCAGAGTGCAATGGTCAAACGACACCGAACGTTATATATAACCCAAGTTCTAAAGTATTCTACCACTATTTACTTAAATCGGTTCAGCGCATCCCCATTGCACCCTGAAGATCAAAGCAATGAATACACTAAGTATATATAATACAAAAAATACAAATAGCAGACAGACAACATTAAAAAGTGCATCGGGCAAGGAAAAAACCTAGGTTTCACAAAACGAGTTTAGCGTAAGAAAACGTTTAACGGGTTCGACTCATTCAGACCATTGGGTGTCACTGAGCCCAATCTATGTATCCACCTTGCTTCTAGCTTTTTTAGGAGAAGTGAACGATCACCCCCTCTATTGGGGACAGGGACCCAATCAATAATTCTGCACTTCAAGGATGCCACTTGGTGTCCTTCATTTAGGAAATGCTGAGCCACCGGTTTGTCAGTGCGACCTGTTTGCAGTGCTTGATGAATTGAACTGCGATGGTTTGCCATCCGCTCTCTGAACGAACAGGTGGTCATCCACACATACGGAAGTCCACAAGGGCATAGTAGCATATAGATGACATGGTCCATCCGACAATGTAATCGGTATCGAATAGTGATTGGTTTCCCACTAAGTGGATGTGGAAACTTCTCACCGACCAACATCGAGCGACATGTCACACAACCCAAGCATTTGACGCAGCCTTTTCTTGTTTTATTTAGCCAATTATTTTCAGGCACACCCGTTTGTCTAGCTGGGTGCATCAGCAATTGTTTCAAGTTGCGCCCACGTCTATAGGCCAGCATGGGTGGATGTTCAAGTGTCTTTTTGAATTTTGGGTCTGAATTCAGTATAGGCCAGTGCCTCCTTATTGATGCTCTGACAGCAGGCGATTTTGCATCAAATTGTGTGACATATATCATCCGCGGTTCTTTGGTCGGTTTCACCTCAACTATTCTTGATCGTGCCTTTTCCAGGCATTTGTTGATAGTACCTTTACTGTACCCCCTCTGAGTGTAGCGAGCTTTAATCTCCACAATCTGATTCTCAGCAGTGGTTGAATTTGTATTGTTCCTCAAGACTAGCATAAATTGTTAGATCGGCAGGCTAGATCTCAAGGATGGTGGATTGCAAAATCGTATTACGATCCGTTTCTTTTCTGAATAGGGTAGTCCCTAAATTAGTGCCATCACGAAAAATGGTCAAGTCCAAGAAATTAATAGACTTTGTGTCTGAGTGTCCGGTAAACCATACAGTAGAGTCTAGGTTATTCAAGTATTCTAACATATCATTAAATTCTAGTTCGGTACCATCCCACAGCATTAAAACATCATCTATGAAACGTTTATAATATACAATCTTATTGCCATACTTTGGCATGATATTCAACGTTTCGTACTCATGCATAAATATACCCGCATATATAGGGGCCACATTTGAACCCATGGCTGTCCCCGAGCACTGCATATAGGCCCTCATTCCGAGTTGATCGGTCGCAATGCGAATGTAGCAGAGTTACACACGCTAAGCCGCCGCCTACTGGGAGTGTATCTTAGCATCTTAAAAGTGCGACCGAAGTAATCGCAATATTGCGATCACAAACCTCGTAGCAGTTTCTGAGTAGCTTCAGACTTACTCTGCCTGTGCGATCAGTTCAGTGCTTGTCGTTCCTGGTTGACGTCACAAACACACCCAGCGTTTGCCCAGGCACTCCCCCATTTCTCCGGCCACTCCTGCGTTTTTTCCGGAAACGGTAGCGTTTTCAGCCACACGCCCCTAAAACGCCGTGTTTCCGCCCAGTAACACCCATTTCCTGTCAATCACATTACGATCGCCGGAGCGATGAAAAAGCAGTGAGTAAAAATACTATCATCATAGCAAAGATACTTGGCGCAGTCGCAGTGCGAACATTGCGCATGCGCACTAAGCGGAATTTCACTGCGATGCGATGAAAAATACCGAGCGAACAACTCGGAATGAGGGCCATAGTACTCTCCTTGGTACATAAAGTGATTATTAGTCAAAATAATCTCTAAGAATTCCAAGATGAATTCAATGGGGATAGTGGTTATGCCAGTTGAAGTAAGTAGATTCTTCACAGCCTCCAAACCTAACCTATGCGGAATGATAGTGTATAATGACGATACATCAAGTGTTGCAAGCAACACATCCTCCTTTATCTCCCCAAGGTCCATAACCTTAGTCAGAAAGTCACCAGTGTCTCTAAGGTAGCTCGGTATATATGGTATTAGTTCTTGTAAAAAACCATCCACAAACATAGCTAGAGGTTGTAAGAGGGACCCCCTGGCAGAGATAATGGGTCTGCCAGGAGGGTTGACCATGGATTTATGGACCTTGGGGAGTATATAGAGCATAGGACAAATTGGAAAGTCAACCTTCAAATAGGTCGACATCTGCTCAGTCAACCACCCCAGGTTTACTGATCTATCAATCAACGTGTCAACCCTTCTTTTCACAAGAGGCATAGGGTTATGCCCACATTTGGAGTAAATTCTCGGGATCTGCAAGTTGGCGCCTGACCTCAGTGTCATAATCAACGAAATTCTGAACAACCACGGCACCGCCTTTATCAGCGGGCCGGATAACAATTTTATCGTTATTTCTTAAAGATCTCAAAGCTATACATTGGTCAGGCGTCAAATTCGCAAATCCCTTAGATGTGTTGTTTCTAAAGTCATTTTCCGTCATCCTTAAAAAAGTCTGAATACTGGGACTAGAAGAGGGGGGATCAAACAAGCTAGGTTTCTTAAGTATTTTAGGATCAATCAAATCCCCACCATCTTTCATAATTTTATCCCAAAAAAACTCACGTAGTCTCAGTTTTCGCCCAAACTTATAATGATCAATCGCTATGTTAAAATCATCATGTCTGGAAGTAGGTACAAAGGATAGACCTAAAGACAAGAGTGAGGTCTCCCCTTTGGTCAAAACGTGGTCCGATAGGTTAAATATACTATCTAGTCCTTCTTCCTCCTCGCTCTTCTTTTTGAAGCTGCCCCTCCTTGGGTGGGGTCTTCTAGATCTTCTGGGTCTCTTGTAGGGGGTACTCGCGTGCCCCTCCCTAAAAAACCGCTCGGTGGTCGAGCTTCCCTAGCTGCAGAGTCTGAGGCTGAATGCGAGGTTGAAGAGTCACTACTTTGTTGATATCTATTATAATAGGGTCTATTTTGTCTAAAACGTCTGGTAACACCTGATCCACCTGTTAGCCACCTATAAACTTGGTGGGTGGTATAATCCTGGTTGACAGTCTGCAATTTTTTCCTCTTGAAAGTCACCAGTTGGTCTTTAAAAGCATCCAGCTGGGATTGCAGTTTGTCACACCAGGAGTCCGATTTATCTGACTTAAGGGTCTGTTGATAATTCTTTTCAAAAATCTCAATTTCTTCCCTGATTTTGACCAATTCTATCCCCACCTCCTCGATAACCAGTAGGATTAGGTCGAGCGAGCATTTATTTAAAACGCCACACCATTTACTGCAAAATGCTGCATTAGTTCTACCGATGGTGGGAGTATTGCTCACCCGGAATCCATGTGGTATACGTTTTGACCGGTGGTATTCGGAGAGGAATTGGCCGTGAAGTGTGAGTTCAACCTCTCTACGCTTTAAACGTAATACCTTGTGGAATAAATCAATTGGTTTTTCTGCTGGTAGACTAGTGAACTCAAAATGATGAAAATACACTTTCTTGGCATCATCATCTGTTAGTGATACTAACTGATTTTCCGCCGCAAACAGTAAACCCTCATCAAAACCTGCAGATCCAGACTGAGACATTCCTTTGAATACTAAGTACACTCCACATATGCTAATTATTCAATACAACATGAGCCGAATGTTAATATCACTCCAGACACACAACAAGCTAATGGGACGGTACCAACACCACTAAGCCCGATGCACAAAAAACAAAAAGTCAAAACATATTAAATTAAATGTAAAAAAGGTATTCAAGGGGGAATACCAACTGCATGGGACCAGAGATTACTGACCACAAATGTCCAGAAAATCTTTTTGATCAAACTAAAGTCCCAGAAGCAATAAACGATGGGTGACTAACCAGATGATTCATATTCAAAAACCACGTCCTTATGTAGATCCAACAAGCGGTAGCACTCACATCCTCATAATAAACAAATGCTGGGGTGTCCACTCGAATACCACGGTATCCAAATATGTAGATAAAAATCAGAGGGGGCACTCTCCAGACTTTTTTACTATAAACAACTGTTCATTTATTAATGATATACTTTACATGATCAGCATAATGACAAGAATTTCCTCAAGCGCTTTCGGCCCAAGCAAGGGCCTTCCTCAGGAGGCACTGTACATCAATCACAGCTTCCAACAAACATGAGCAGAAATCCAGACATCCAGCAATTTAGAGCCAGTCAGGCAGGATCAGCGTTATTGCTGGATGGGGTGGATTATAAAACAGTTAAATGGATAAGAACCTTTGTTACAGGATAGGAAACAGACAGTTGTAGTTAATGGAGTGCAATCTATGGAGGGAAATGTTACCAGTGGAGTACCCCAGGGATCTGTGCTTGGTCCAGTTCTCTTTAATATCTTTGTTGGTGACATTGCAGATGGTATTGAAGGGGAGGTATGCCTTTTTGCAGATGATACAAAGATATGCAACAGGGTAGACACACCGGGAGGGGTAAAACAAATGATTGATGACCTAGCTAGGCTTGAGAAATGGTCAAGAACGTGGCAACTACAGTTTAATGCTAAAAAATGCACTTGGGTCTCAAAAACCCAAAGGCTAAATATAGTATCAAGGGTACTATAATGGAAACTACTGAGGAGGAAAGGGATTTAGGAGTCACTATTTCAAGTGACTTGAAGGCAGGAAAGCAATGCAACAAAGCAATGAGAAAGGCAAGTCAGATGCTTGATTGCATAGGGAGAGGAATCAGTAGTAGGAAAAAAGAAGTGATAATGCCACTGTATAGGTCATTGGTGCGGCCCCATCTGGAATACTGTTTCCAGTTCTGGAGACAATATCTCCAGAAGGATATAAAAACATTAGAGAGTGTACAAAGAAGGGCAACTAAAATGGTGCATGGCCTACATCACAAAACGTACCCGGAAAGGCTAAAATGTCTTAACGTGTATAGTTTGGAGGAGAGAAGGGAAAGGGGAGACATGATAGAAACTTTCAAATATATCAAGGGTCTTAACAAAGTTCAGGAGGGAAACATTCTTCAAAGGAAGAGAAGTATTAGAACTCAAGGACATACACTGAGACTGGAGGGGGGGAGGTTCAGGGGAAATTTAAGGAAAAATTACTTCACAGAAAGGGTAGTGGATAAGTGGAATAGTCTCCCATCAGAGGTGGTAGAAGCTAAGACTGTAGGGCAATGTAAACATGCTTGGGATAGGCATATGGATATCCTTACAAAGAATTAAGGTTCAAAAAGGTTTGAGATTACCTAAAGGATAAAAAAAATTCTAAAGCATGGATGATATGAAATGTTAGGGAAGTGTCTATCACAAGGCTACCCTCCAAAACTCCCCTTTAACCCAGCAGACAAAATGGTATGCATCAACCTACAAATTTATGCTCTTATAACTGCCCCTCTCACCGATTATATTTCATTCAACGGGCTAGATACATCATCACATTGAGAGTGATAAAACGGAGAGAGAAAAAGTACGAGCCAATCAGCTCCTAACTGCCATGTTACAGGCTGTGTTTGAAAAACGACCGGCAGTGAATGGCTGGTGCCTTTTCTCTCTCCATTTTATCACTTTCCAAGCGATGAAGCATCTAGCTGGAGTACATCTCTTGACACAAAATAAAACCTTTTATTGAAACTTTACAAAACATTAGGTGAAATAGCATGTTTTTATTAGAGATGAGTGGACTGGATTTGGAGGAATCTGAGTGGACCATATACAGTATATGGTTGCCAAGCAGAATTAAGTACATTTTTGGTTCCACTCATCAAAATCCAATCTGAAAATGTAGTAAAACCTAATTTCCCGGAAAAGGTTGAATCTCAAGTATTTTTGCCAAGATAGATTGAAGTAGAAAAATTTGAGACAGAAATTCTAGATTTTTTTTTTATGTATCTGTGACCAGAGGGGAAGTGAGAACATACAGTAAAACAGGAAAAATCAGTAAGTAGACACTATGGGGTCAAATAAATTAGGAGCGAGTTTGCAAAAACAAGTTTGCATAGTGAAACTCACATACAGTGCACGAATACAAGCACCAAAGAAATGCGAGGTTCAATTAGGAATGGTTATTAAGAAATGGCAATTCATGGGACTCACGGTGAGGTTGCAGGACTTTTCTTACAAAAACAATCTGGGAGAAGTGAATGAAAAAGAAGAGAAACCATTGTAAATCACAAAATAATGTCAACTAAGAAAGCAGGACCATATGGAAGGCTGTTAGTGGCCATAATGAAAGTACTGGAAGTTACAAGGTGTCAAATTGATGATTTTTGCAATTTTTATGAATGGTGGTAAAATTGTATCAAGTAGATTTTTTCATCACATTAACATATTGCAAACACTTTGGGGAACACAACAATGTATGTAAATTGATCCTTCAATGTTTTAATTCTTGTTTTTAAGAAGATTGGAAAAATGTTTTATTCTAGTTGTTACATGGTTTCAGATAACAATCAGGGCTATCCAAGATAAAATAAAACAGGCAGTCCATGGTGGATGGATGGAGAACCCAGGCACCAGGACAGGTACAGATACAGAGATGGATATAGGATGAGATGGAGGTCACAGTTAGGAAGTAAGCAGTAAACACAACAGTGCTGTGGGACAATTCAGAGAAAACATTTAAATGGCAGCTGTTACAGAAACTGGCAATGGCTGGCAGAGGCTGATATGCTTTCACATCCAAGGTATGTGGAATAGCAGGAAAACAGGTTGTGTTCTCTGAATGGGATCCAAAGAGGAGGATGGGAAGCTGGGTCAGACAAGAATTATTCCCCAGGACAGTCCGTTAGGAAGGAGGCAGAAGCAGCAGGCAAAGATTGCTAACTGACATGATCGGAGACAACAGTGGGCAGTGAGAGATCTGATAAGTGGCCTATACATTTTCCACAGCTGGAGGTCCAAGATAGTGAGTGCATAAGTATTCCTAACTGCAGGCAGGAGAAGCAGAGTCCCAGGGCAATGACCACTCCACAGCTTTGCCATCAGAGGAGTTCCAAAATCAAGGCTGCAGCTGCATGAGGTCAAGTATCCCACAATCCCAGAGGGACTCCAAAGAAATGGGACACACCTTCAGAGAAGATAGCATATATGAGGTGGCTGGCAGGGCACATATTGCATTGTGTGGGGATAGGGAAGCCCCAGGAGAGTGCCCTAAATATAGGAGAGTCAGAGTTCTCAGCAAAAGTGGACACACAGACTTCCGGCCATGCTCCCTTATACCGCCCTTCCTCGTATCTAAAAACAATTATTTTTTTCTGGCTACGCATAATATTAACATGTGTTGATTTTATTATTTAGGGTTTGATTTTTATTGTTTTATATTTGTTATACTTGTGAATTATGTGCAGAGATATTTAAAATAATTTTTTTGAAAGTAGTTTGATTCTCTTAGTTGTGCAGCCATTGAATATATATTATTTTAAATATTTACCTAATAAATTTATCAACCCTGTGATATTTACATTCTCCTACCAGAATGCAATTTTGAGACCCCAATGGCCAATTGTAATTCAGTGCGAGTTTGCCGCTAAAGTCGCACATTTTGCAAACTCATCCACTGTCATAGGCTGCAGAAACATGGAAACTCGCATGTTTCCTGCACTCCCAAAACTCGCAATGTCAAAACTTGCATCCAGATGTTTTGCTATTGCAAACATACAACTCGGGCAATGTAATAGGATGCAAGTTTACAACTCGCACCTATAACATTACCAAAATCTTGCCAGTTTCTGGCTGGCGAGATTGACAGATGCATGCACAGATCAGTGAGATCCATGCATGCTTCTGTCTGTAAAAGTAAAGAAAGTGTTATTAATAATAAAAAAATGTGCAGGTCCCCCCCAAAAGCATAATCAGCCCGGGCTCTTTGAGCTGGTCCTGGTTGCTAAAATACAAGGAAAAAATTGTGTAGGGGTTACCCATATTTTAACAACAAGCACTGGGCTCTTGGACCATTCATGGTCTACAAAAAATGGGGGAAAAGGATGAAGAATGTAGGAGTCCCCCATATTTTTGGAATCAGCACCGGACTCCACTAGCCAGCGAGGTAATGCCGCAGCCGGGGAATACTTTTATACAGGTCCCTGCGGCCGCAGCATCACCCCACAAACTAGTAACCCCTGACCGGGGTTCCCTTGGGGAGTGGGGACCTCTATAATAAAGTGCTCCCCCTCCAGACAACCAAGGGCCAGGAAAGAAGTGCGGGGGTGTCCCCGCCACCCCTGGGCTGTGGGTGGCTAGCTGATAGCCATTGTGTCAAATAAAAAATAAAATATTGTCTTTTACCTGTGGAACTACAGGTCCAAACAAGCCTCCCCCGCATGCTGATACTTGGAGAACCACAAGTACCAGCATACGAGGCATTAAAGGGCCCGCTGGTACCTGTAGTTCCACCTGTAAAATAAATATTCCAAAAAAGACATGACACGCACACCGTGACAGTACAATTTTAATAAATTACAATTGCACATTCACACTCACATACATACACAAACACACTTACACATACTTAAACACATCTCACGCTGCCATTCACATCCCCTTGTACAGTAGAATCCATTAAAAAATCCTATACTCACCTACTCTGGTGCAGATTGGTCCTCTTCAGTCAATGTATGAATCCACAGGGTTAAAAAAATAAACTGCAAGCATCCTGAATCGTGACGGACTAGTAAAAGTGTATGTTTACAATTCACTTTCACTATGCAAATGGGGTCCCTCCATGTGACTACTGTTAGTACAGGGACTACTCAGCCAATCAGGAGCCATTGCCATGGCAACAGCTTCCTGATTGGCTTTGCACTTTAAGTGCACAGCCAATCGCGGGCTTGCCCATAGGAGTAAATGAAGACGCTTGTCTCCATTCACTCCTATTGTGTAAACTGCTAAATTGACTTAACCACAAAGGTCAACCCCAATTGACTTTGTGGTTAGAGTTGGAAACTACAAAGTCAAGCACAGGTTCAATGTGGTCTTGCTGGGTTCTTTTATAAAGGAGTCTTACAGATACTGTATTAGGTGTAATGCTGGAGCAAGTTTTGGGACCTTATTCTCTGGCACAGTAAGGTGTTAAGGATGGGCTTACATAGGCAAGGCTCATTTGATATTGGCTCTAGACTTAACATAATTAACCTTACCTATGAAGGTCTCAAAGGTCTACATGTAGCTCTAAGGGAAGTCCTGCAACCAGAACAGAATGCAGTTCAGGATTATGGATGAGAAGCTAGGCAGCGGGAAACATGGTGGATACACAGAATGTGATGCCGGACCTGGAAAGCTGATGCACAACATTGCTTTGTTATAGCTTCTGACACTTCTATACCTGAGTACAGTCCTGTGTCCCTGACACAATACTATCAGAGTAAAAGAATGAGTTCCTGTCAATCTGGTACCCAACTGAATACTGTTTCCTATGTGTAATGCTGAGATCCTAACACTGTGCTACCTGAATGCTAACTTAGTCTAATGACTATACTTAAGTCTGTTTTATTTATTTTGAGCAATAATCACTCTACTACCCATATGCAATCTTGAGTTGGTGGCACAATGTTGCCTATGTGCAATCCTGATTTCCTTCCTTTCTACATGAGTGAAAACCTGAGTGACCGACACTGTGCTTCCCAACTCCAAACCTAAGTTTCTGCCACTCTACTACACAGGTAAACTCTGGACATACAGTATTTAACCTTGAGTTCATGACACTGCTACCCAAGTGCAATGTGGAGTTTCTTAAACTCTGCTATTCAAATGCAATAATAAACTTCTAACAAAATTCTACATGCTTTGTGTATTCCCAAATCCCTAGCACATTAAAATAACCAAGTGCCATATTGAGTTCCTAACACTGCCTAATTGAAATCTTGAGTTCATGACATAATGCTACATTTTTTTACAATTCTGAGCTGCCCATGTTCTTGACATTCAGCTACCTTCATAAAATCCTTAATTACTTAAATTTTTAGCTATCCAGTTGATCACTGGATTGTGCCTGTAGACCCAGGAATATTCCAGGATGAATTGAATGCTTGTAGTATAATGAATACAATATGTTACCAGTAATAGGAAACACATCCACAGCTTCTATGGCCATTGGCTTGATCCCAGTACCAAACTAGTGCAATTTAAATCTACATTTTTGACACTTTACATGATTCCAGAATCCAAAAGAAGACCTTAGTGTCTTTGAAGCAAATTACACATGAGATGACAATAAAAAGTTTCAATTGCAGAACACATGACTAAATAAATGCCTCAATACTCACTAGTCTTACTTCATATTCTAGTTTCCTGATATCTTAAACCTTCAATACTAGGTACTCCCTTTCCACTGCTGTGGGTGACCACAATAAGCATCATCCTGCTTTTTATGCTGGGTACACACTAATAGATATATCTGTAGATATATCTATGAATGGACAGGGCAGTGTGTTGAGCTTACAAACTGCCTGATCCATCTGTACTGAAATCACAAACTGGGCAGGCGTTTACATGCGCCCACCCAGTTCAGCCATCAATCACTGCCTGCTGCTGCATGTGTACAGGTGGTCAGCTGCATGTGTATGGGTATTTGGTAGATATATTGGTCATCGGCTGTGCTGCAGGGCCAATGTGATATGTTTGTTAATGACAGCATTCACAGACATATCATTCGTACACACTGCCCGATGGACCAGCAATATATTGGCCGTTCAATAGAGCGGCCGATATATCGGCTATTGTGTACCCAACATTAGAGTTAAGCTCTCTAGTGACATTGTAATGAGGACCTGCATAGAGACAGGAAGGTCCTTTCTAGTGAACTTTTCTTTAATGGAAACACTTATTCTCTATGAGAAGTGACCCATAATTCAATAATTTGTAGGAGTAAGTGTCGTGTTCTAAAATTCAGTGCTTCCAACCATCTGGTGATAAATCTGGGGAGGATAAGTAGACTGAGTATCATCAGCGTACAAATTATATTGAAATCCGAAGGAGCTGATTAGTTTACCAAGAGATGAGGTATAGATTGAGAAAAGCAGGGGACCTATGACTGAGCCTTGCGGTACTCCAACTGATAGAGGTATAGAAGAGGAAGTAGACTCAGAGAAGTGAACGCTGAAAGAGCGATTAGAGAGGTAGAATGAGAACCAAGTAAGGGCTGTGTCCTGAAGACCTAGGGATTTTAGTGTTTGTTTGAGAAAAGAGTGGTAAACAGTGTCAAAAGCAGCAGAGAGATCTAGAAGAATAAGAAGTGTGTAATGGCCTTTAGATCTAGCAGTGACCAGATCGTTTACTACTTTGGTCAGTGCCATATCTGTGGTGTGTTGGGCACCAAAGCCTGACTGAAGTGGGTCTAGTAAGTTGTGGGAGTTAAGAAAGTGTGTAAAGCGAGTGTAGGCAAGTATCTGAAGTAGCTTGGAGAGACATGGGAGCTAAGAGATGGGACAGTAGTTAGAGAGAGTGTTTGGGTTAGAATTGTGTTTTGTCAGAATGGGAGTAACCACTGCATGCTTAGACAGAGAAGGAAAGATACCAGTAGAGAGAGAGAGATTATAGATTTTAGTTAAGGTTGGGATAAGGATAGAATCCAAAGTTTTACTGACTTGTGAGGGTACATAATCAAGAGGAGAGATAGTGAAGTAGGAGGATGAAAAGAGTGTTGATACTTCATCTTCACTTGTGGGATCAAATGAAGAGAAAGTGCCAGAGGGTTCAGGTAGGGAATTGAGCAGGTCACTGGCTGAGTTAGAGCATACCATTTCATCTTGGATTTCATCAATCTTATCCTTGAAGTAGGAAGCAAGTTCTTGTGCATGGTTAGTAGCTAATGGAGGAGGTGAGGGATGGTAAAGAAGTGATTTAAATGTATTAAAATGTCACTTGTGGTTGGTGGCATGAGAAGAAATGAGAGATTGGAAATATGTTTGTTTGGCAGTGTCCAGGGCCTGAAGATAGGAGTGGTAGGTGGTCTTATATGTGAGAAAGTCACTTGGATTCCGAGATTTACGCCTCTGACATTCAACTTTACGTGACTGTTTTTGTAGGTGTCTTCTTGATTTAGAGTACCACGGTTGGCATCTAAGCCTACGTGGAGTGTGATGGGTAGCTGGAGCCACTTCATCAAGGGCACTCTCTAGGGTCTGGTGCAGGTGGGATACAGCAGTGTCAGGTGAGTTAAATGTAGAAATTGGTGAGAGCAGTTGTTGCAGAGAGGTGGAAAGTTGTTGAACATTTATATTGTTAGTATTTCTGCGGGTTAGAGGAGGCTTGCTATGTTTTAGTGTCATAGAGTTTAGAGTAATAGAAGAGATTGAGAAGGTGATAAGGTTGTGATCATAGAGAGGGAAAGGAGTGTTAATGAATTCAGAGACTGAGCAGAGCCTGGTGAATAAAAAAATCAAGGCAGTGGCCCTCCTGGTGAGTAGAGGAGTCGGACCATTGGGTGAGGCCAAGAGATGAGGTTAGAGAGAGGAGTTTGGAGGCATGAACAGATTGTGGACTGTCAAGAGCGATATTGAAATCACCCATAATGATGGTGGAGATGTCAGAGGATAAGAAGTGTGGGAGCCAGGCAGAAAAATCTTCTAGAAATGTATGTTTGGGTTGCCCAGGAGTTAAGCCCGGGGGGGTGGGGGCTTAGGTTTATGCCACAGGGGGAAGGTTTGGGTTAGGCTGTGGGCAGGGGGGGTTAGGCTTAGGCAGCAGAAAGGGGGAATAGGATTAGGCACCCCCTGGGAGGGTTAGAGTTAGTCTGCAGGGTGGGGAGGGTTAGGTTTAGGCTGTGGGAAAGGGGGTTAGGTTTAGGCACCACTGGGCAGGGTTTGGGTTAGGCTGCAGTGGGGTGGGGCTGGAAGGATTCTAACCACTGGGATGCTGTGGCCAGTATTTGGACTGCCGGCATCCCAAACACTGGCATATAAGACCCAACCCAGTTGAATTTTACTCTGTATCTATAAAGTATGTGTATTTGTGAGTGCTGATTATGCACTACCATCTTTCATCTCTACATGCTGTAGCAATGTCCACAGATTGCATCCAAAAGTACAAACTGGAAACATATGCACTAGTTACCAAACAAAGCATAATAATTTGAATTATATTGATGTAATATTCAATAATGCTAAAATGAAAATGAGAAAGAATATAGGACTATATTATACAAAATACTCTAAAAATATACAAAGTGCGCACTACCTGCCTCTAAAACAGTATTATATATGTAAATATGTTATATCATATTCCTCTCATCCATGCTATACCACACAATACAATAGATTGTTTTTTAAAGACTGCTAATAATTCATAATGTGCAATAAAAGTTTTCCTATAATTCTAAAACTTTGTTCAGAACTTTGTTTAGTAGCTTTTCTAAAACTTCAGCTGGTGATGAAATTCAGTAATTAACTTCTACTCCCCACAGAGTAGTGACATCATTATTCCAGATTGTATAGTGTTCCACAAACTATAAGTACTGTACTGTGAGATGCCTTCATTCATGTTTTCTTTTTATGCTGATGTAAAGGTGAGTTTTTACCATATTACAATGTTCTCTATAATGTTATTTTAACTGATCAATGATTGTGATAATGTGCAATATTTTTAGGGCCTTTTGTGTAATTGTGTTGAAATTGCAATAGGCCCGTAGTACACAGAGCTATTGTCTTTTCAGCTGACTTTATTTGTAAAGTAAAATTGAGAAGAAAGACAGTAGAGGGCACAGGATGCTAACATGTACACTTCCAGTAATATAAAAAAATACCTTGATAATTATTCAATCAGTATATCACTTAAAATCTAGATTTTATATTGTACTTGTTACTCTGTAATTGTTGAAGACCATAATAGGTTCCCCTAAGATATAATTTTTTTTAACTATTTTTTTTACAATTTTTAAAAAGACTACTACAAAAAAAATGCTTATTCTCTTTTTGAATAGTGTTAGTTGTATTATTTAAAAAGCTGTTTGTAGAAGCATCAGGAGTCTGTAATATTTTCACTAAAGATGGTTTTATTCTGAGAGCAAAATTTTCAGATTATACTTTAGATCAGGGCTGGCCAAACCGGTCCTCGAGATCTACCAACAGTTCATGTTTTCCAGGTCTCCTGGAGGTCTGTAGAATTGTCAGTTAGGAATGAATGCAGCACATCTTAATTAGTAATGACTACACCTGTGCACCAGCTAGGTGGTCTGGAAAATGTGTACTGTTGGTAGATCTCGAGGACTGGTTTGGCCAGCCCTGCTTTAGATGTTTTAAAGAGCTGTGAAGAATTTACTGTTGAATGCACAGATTGCCAAATGCAAAAGTGCCTGACTCTGTGTCGACAAGTGTCGACTAGGCAATTTTGCTGCATCATTTACAGCAGTCAATTTTTAGAATGCAAATTAACTTGGTTTTTTTCTTAAACAAAAATACTAAATACAAAAAATAGTTCACTAAAGTACCCAAATCCTGGTGCTAAAAATACAGACAATTAATTTACATCTTCTGCAGGCCAAAAAGAGTGGTTGCTAATCCAGCTGTACTCAAAATGATTTCCAAAATTTTGGACTATGGTCATGTCAAATTATATAAAAATATATTAGATGTATATATCTGCTTGTCGGTACAAATAAATTAAAAGTCTCTGAATTCCCAAAATACAAATATTTATTTAAGATTTCCATACATATAACACAAATGTAAAACACAATTTAAAACATACAGCATACATCTCAATCTGCCCACACCACAAACAGGAAATGAACACAAGAAAACTCAGGCATTCTACATAAACTGCGGTAGTACTAGGTTTTCCCTGCAAGTTAACCCCCTGAAGGTGCTTTTTCACATAGACTTTTCCTTGCAGCTCCTGAAACTTTGAAGAAAATGTACACCCTTGGGTATTAACGTTACTCCCCGCTAATTGAATCGGGATGGCACTGTAATTAGCTGTCACTATATTATTGCTGTTAGTTTCAAAAATATGTTGTGCAGTGCTTATGTAGCTCATATATTCTCCAGATGTGAAACTCCACACTCATTATTAAGAATGTAAAAACATTTATTTGAAATATATCATCTCAATATCCACTAGCACTGTATTAAGGCATGTAAAAACAATACGAATTTATAACAATGAAAAAAAAAATGAAAAAGAAGTAATGCACACATTTTAAAATAGATGTATCTTCATTTTTCTGATAAGAATCAGAATCAGAATCAGCTTTATTGGCCAGGTATACTTGCGTATACTAGGAATTTGTCTTCGGTTTGCTATACAACAGCCAAGTAGGTAACAGATAAGCAGGTGGGGGGGGCAAGTAAGGTCACACAGATAGGCATACCGTAGGGAAACAAGTTAGTTACATGTACGTCTAGTCAGTCAATGTTAAAGAGTTCAGCAGGCGGACCACTTGGAGAAATAAACTTTTGAGGCTTATGGTGTACCTGGAGGGGACGCCCTGTAACGCATGCCTGAAGGAAGCAAGTTAAACATGCTGTGGCTGGGGTGTAGCTGGTCTTTTACTATCTTCATTGCCCGCTTTTTAGCTCTGGACAGGTACAGCTCCCGGACTGAGGGAAGGTCGGCCTCATTGATTTTCTCTGCGGTTCTGACCACCTTTTGGAGCCTGCATCTGTCTCTCGCTCTGGTGGAGCTGTACCATACCAGTGTCGAGGAGCACAATACCGACTCTACAATCGCGGAGTAGAAGAGGAGCAGAAGCTTCTGTGGGATGTTGAACTTCCTTAGTTGCCTAAGGAAGAACAACCTCTGCTGCGCTTTCCCAAAAATGGCATCAGCGTTGGACCCCCATTTAAAGTCCTGGGAGATTATGGTCCCTAGAAACTTGAAGGAGTCCACTAGCGATACCACACTGTCAGCAATCGTTAGCGGAGGTGCACTAGATGACTTCTTCCTGAAGTCCACTATCATCTCAACAGTTTTGAGGGGGTTGAGCTCAAGGTTGTTGTGGATGCACCACTGGGCCAACCGGTCTACTTCCCATCTATAGGCCGATACATCCCCGTCCTTGATGAGACCGATGACAGTGGTGTCATTGGCGAATTTGATTATCTTTACTGAAAACAAATAGATTGTAAAAAATAATATGGGATCAATCCTATTAGCCGCAATGATATTGCAGCATCTGCGTTTTTCGGTGGACTGAATTCGAACAAAAATGTTCTCTGCCCCATAGAGCTCTGAACTATTTTGTGGGAATTAAGACTGAAACCAGCCCACTAAGGGTGCGAGATCAGGAGCCATTGCTGGCATTGAAACACCGCAGCAACGGCACATTGCACGCTTTGCGGCTAATTGGATTGACCCCTATATGTTACATCTCAACAGTATGTGTGTGTACATACATTGTATGTATTGTTCCCTATTTATACTTTAAAGGGGGATTGGGCTGGACTTCACAGTTTATTTTTTTAATATAAGAGGTGCTACCTTGCTTATACTTGTAGAGCCACACCTCAATTTTACTTTATGATAAATTATAAAGTTTATTATAATTATTTTGATTATCAGTATTCTTAATGCTAAGAGTGTGCACCTGCATTTTCCTTTTATTCTGTATGGCACTACAAGTCTCAGCAAGGTAGCACCTCTTATGTTCAAAAATTAGGGTGTGCAGTCCACTCTGTAATTGTGTACTGTATGTATGTACACTCAAAGGTGGAGACTCCTTCTACGTGGAATAGCCCCCCCCCCCCCCCCACCTGCCTTTAGGTCTTTTTAATTAGTAGGGGTCCTTGCATTTGCATTCTACATATTAGAATGGGCACTATGATAGGTAAAACCTGAATAAATTTATATAACATGTCAGTATTAGGGATACTAGGAACCCACAAGATGAGATCACCGTGACATGGTAGGTGGGCCACATTATTGGCCAAAATTGTGCTAAGAACCTCAATTTTACTCCATGTTAAATTGTAGAGTTTATTTTAATTATTTTGATTATCAGTATTCTTAGTGCTTAGGGTGTGCAACTGCATTAACCTATTTACTGTATAGCATGAGCATAAAATAAAGAAAAAAAACAATTTATAGCAAATGGTGCTATTATAAAGAAGGTGATATTTATTATGTTTAATACATTATTTATTTTTAAAAATTAATACAATTTTGTATCTAAAATATACTTGGTGGAAGAGAGTACTTATTACAAAACAATATGATTTTAGGGATTGCACCAGAAAACAGTTTTCCGTAGATCACAGCTAAATAAAAAGCAAACAGCAATACTAAAATTAGACACGTGAAATATAAAAATGCTACGATACAAAGAAGAGAAATAAAAATAAAAATTATATTTTAATGTAAATTCATAAGGAAAAAAGTATTATAGATAGGAGCACACTGAAAACCGGGCACTGTTAATAGTTCAATATGAACATAATTACTGTATATCTACTATGACTTTTTTCATGTAAATTTTGGAAATATTTGTAAATGTATTGGATTAAAAACAAAATATTGAGCAAATAGCAGGAATTGTCCAGCAAACTAAATCCAACAGTTTTTGTCCTGTCAACATGTCAAACAGGAATTGTAAATGAGATTCACATTTAAATGAACCATAAAGTACTGTAGCCAAAGATACAGTAGCTGCAATTTAATGCCCTGACTCAATGCTCTGCTCTTCAGTAAAAGACATGCTGTATATTATACCCAGTGCTGGCAGGGCCCTCTCTACCATTAGGCCGCTTTAGGCAGGTGCCTAGGGCGTCATGATCTGGTGTGCACCACTGAGTCTGCCTTTCACAAAATTAAGGATATCTCTGAAAGAAACATTCTTGTTGTACTTAATGCAAGTGGTGGCTGTGGAACTTATATCTTTCACTTTCATCTGAAGGGCTGGTAAGTGAGTAAGTGAGTATTGTTGGTGGTTGGGTACAGTAGGCTAAAGGCATATGGAGGCAGTATAGGCAAATGTCTAAGGTGATGTGCTGCCCAAGGCATTGATCATATTTACTTTTCCCTCTTAATTAATTATTCTTGAGTATTTGTGTTATCTTGGTAAAATAATAAAAGCTACATATATGTCCTCATACATCTTGCCTCAATTCGCCATGTAGCGGGAGATGCCTGGCATGAGTGAGCTGACAGGTCCAGTGCAACTGCATTAGCGTCGAGCTTCTTTTTTTGCTGAACACATGTCTAATTCACATCGCTATGTTAATAAGATGCACAAACAGGCTGCTGATTAAAATGATATGCGGCATGACTATATTCTGTGTGCGTCAGCGGCTGTACTGTATCTGCATACGAAATGGTGTGTTACAGTGTTTTCTAAGTAAACACTGTAGCATGGCATTTCGTATGCAGATACAGCCATGGTCGCACACAGAATATTGTCATGCTGCATATCATTTTAATCAGCATAGGATGCTTACATAGAATTTGACGGCAGATAAGAACCACTTGGCCCATCTAGTCTGACCATTTTTTTTTTATCCTTTAGGTAATCACAACCCTTTTTGAACCTTAATTCTTTGTAAGGATATTCATATGCCTATCCCAAGCATGTTTAAATTGCTCTACAGTCTTAGCCTCTACCACCTCTGATGGGAGGCTATTCCACTTATCCACTACCCTTTCTGTGAAATAATTTTTCCCTAAATTTCCCCTGAACCTGCCTCCCTCCAGTTTCAGTGTATGTCCTCGAGTTGTAATACTTCTCTTCCTTTGAAGAATGTTTCACTCCTGAACTTTGTTAAAACCTTTGGTATATTTGAAAGTTTCTATCATGTCTCCCCTTTCCCTTCTCTCCTCCATACTATACATGTTAAGATCTTTTAGACTTTCTGGGTAAGTTTTGTGATGTAGGCCATGCACCATTTTAGTTGCCCTTCTTTGTAAACTCTCTAATGTATTTATATCCTTCTGGAGATATGGTCTCCAGAACTGGACACAGTGGGGCAGATTTATTAAGCTCGGTGAAGTGATAAAGTGGAAGGTGATAAAGGACCAGCCAATCAGATCCTAACTACCATGTCACAGTCTGGGTTTGAAAAATGACAGTTAGGAGCTGATTGGCTGGTGCTTTATTACATTCCACTTTATCATTTCACCAGGCTTAATAAATCTGCCCCAGTATTCCAGATGAGGCCGCACCAATGACCTATACAATGGCATTATTACTTCTCTTTTCCTGCTACTGATTCCTCTCCCTATGCAACCAAGCATCTGACTTGCCTTTCTCATTGCTTTGTTGCATTGCTTTCCTGCCTTTAAGTCACTTGAAATAGTTACTCCTAAATCCCTTTCCTCCTCAGTAGTTTCCATTATAGTACCCTTGATACTATATTTAGCCTTTGGGTTTTTGAGGCCCAAGTGCATGATTTTGCATTTTTTAGCATTAAACTGTAGTTGCCATGTTCTTGACCATTTTTCAAGCCTAGCTAGGTCATCAATCATTTGTTTTACCCCTCCTGGTATGTCTACCCTGTTGCATATCTTTGTATCATCTGCAAAATGGCATACCTTCCCTTCAATACCATTTGCAATGTCACCAACAAAGATAATAAAGAGAACTGGTCCGAGTACAGATCCCTGGGGTACTCCACTGGTAACATTTCCCTCCATAGATTGCACTCCATTGACTACAACTGTCTGTTTCCTATCCTGCAACCAGGTTCTTATCCATTTAACTATTTTATAATCCATCCCCACACTTTCAAGTTTATTTAGCATTCTGCGATGTGGGACAGTGTCAAATGCCTTAATAAAGTCTAGATATGCTACATCTACAGCTCCCCCTTGATCTATTATTTTCATCACAGAGTCAAAAAAGTCAATAAGATTTGTTTGGCATGATCTCCCACCAGTAAATCAATGCTGTTTTGGATCCTGTAAATTGTTTGATTTAAGATATTCCACAACTCTTTCTTTTAGTAGTTTTTCCATTACTTTCCCTACTACTGATGTAAGGCTTACTGGTCTGTAGTTACTTGCTTCTTCCTTGCTTCCACTTTTGTACAGTGGAACTACATTTGCTCTTTTCCAGTCCTCTGGAATGGCACCTGTATTTAGTGACTGGTTAAATAATCCTGTTAATGGTGCCACCAGCACATCTTTTAGCTCTTTTAGTATCTTTGGGTGTATCCCATCTGGCCCCATTGATTTATCCACTTTTAGTTTTGAAAGTTCAGTTAGGACCGTCTCCTCTGTAAATGTACTTTCATCTACCTTATTTTTATGAATGTCCTTGCAACATAACTGGGGCCCCTTCCCTTCTCCTTCTGTAGTGAATACTGAGCCAAAGTAATTATTTAGGTGATCTGCTATGCCTTGTCTCCCTCCACCAAATTCTCACTCTCTGTCTAAAGTAGTATTATTCCTCCATTTGATTTTCTCCTTTTATTTATATACTTAAAAAACGTTTTGCCCCCTTTATCTACTGACTGGGCCATTTTCTCCTCAGCTTCTGCCTTTGCACGCATGATCACTTTCTTAGCATCCTTCCGGCTATCAAGATACACCTCTTTGTCATTATTATTTTGAGTCTGTTTGTATTTCCTAAAAGCCATCTTTTTTGCTTTCACACTAGTTGATACTTCTTTTGTGAACCACACTGGCTTCCTTTTCCTGGTGCTTTTCCTAACCCTTTTGATATAAATGTCTGTTGCCCTTAGTATTGCACTTTTCAGTTTTTCCCATCTCTCCTGCACCCCTTCCAAGTTCTTCCAGTCCGCCAATGAATCACTTAAACATCTCCCCATTTTTGCAAAGTCAGCATTTCTAAAATCCAACACCTTTGTTTTTGTGTGACAGGAGTTGGATCCTGTCTTTATACTAAACCATACTGATTGATGATCAGTGGATCCCAGGTGCTCACCCACATATATGTCTGATATCCTGTCACCATTTGTAAGAATTAAATCTAATATTGAGTCTTTGCGAGTGGGCTCCCTCACCAATTGCTTGAGAGATACTCCCTGTAAGGATATTTAGAAATTTGCCACTTGTAGCTGAACTTGCAAAGGACCCCTCGGAATTTACATCAGGTAAATTAAAGTATCCCATGATTATGACTTCTCCCTTTAAAGCCATTTTAGAGATGTCCAACAATAGGTTCCTGTCCAAATCCTGCCCCTGCCCTGGTGGTCTATAGATCACCCCAAAGCGAATAATGTCCTTCTCCCCAGTTTCCGTAGTGACCCAAAGGGCCTCAGTTTTGTCCTCAACATTTTGTATTAAAGTAGCATTTATGCTTTTTTTCACATACATTGCTACCCCTCCTCCTATTCTTCCCATTCTATCCTTCCTAAATAAATTGTATCCTGGTATAGCTATGTCCCAGTCATGATTCTCAGTGCACCATGACTCAGTAATTGCGACAATATCCAGGTTATCCCTTGTCATTATCGCAATTAGCTCTGGACTTTTGTCTCCTAAGCTCCTAGCATTTGCACACATAGCTTTAAGAATTTTGTCTGTGCATCTGTTATTAGTAGCCATGTCCAGACAGTACAAAAAATAACAAGTTTAAAGTTGAAATTACCTGTTTGGTGATGTTGTTCAGTGTTTGTTTGTTCCCCCCCCCCAATCAGGAATCACACTCTGTCCTTCACACCACGAGTACACCTCACTAAATGAAAATATATAGTACACCTGTCCACAAATGGCCAAATGGTCAAAGGAGGTAAACACCAGACAGCCTGCAGTAACAAAACAGTTTCACTGAACAACTTCCCCACACATGCAATGCCAATTACAAGCAATTCATTACATCAAGAACATACATGAGTTTGCATAATAGAGAACTGTAGTGAGCAGATTGGGGATGTCTTTTCGTAGTTTAAAATACAGATAATATGCATAAGATGAATTACATACTTTTGATGCAATAAAACAGTCCATATGGCATAGTTTTTGTGTGTTGTTATTTTCCTTCTGCTCTCCTTCGGTTTAACGCAGGTATAACGCTAATATTATAATAACACATTTATGTAAGCACTTCTATGTAAGCACTCCCAGCCGAAGGCTACCAGCCGTATACTAGACTTTAAATAGGAACATTTTCCATGTGAATGCAATGATTGCAAACTCCTCCCAATACAATCCCACTTCAAACTAAGGCAATAAATTAGCTTACACAAACAGGCATTACATACCAATAAGACAGCCTACTAAATCTTTACAGAGTTAAAAAAACAAACAAAATAACTCTTTCTCAATGTACCTAAGCTAGGCAATCATGGTATTCATTTGAGATAATCAGCAGATGCAGTACAACTTGCTGGTATGTGTAGTTCCACGAATTGTACCTAAACTAGGCAATTATGGTATTCATTTGAGATAATCAGCAGATGCAGTACAACTTGCTGGTATGTGTAGTTCCACGAATCGTACCTAAACTAGACAATCATGGTATTCATTTGAGATAATCAGCAGATGCAGTACAACTTGCTGGTATGTGTAGTTCCACGAATCGTACCTAAACTAGGAAATCATGGTATTCATTTGAGATAATCAGCAGATGCAGTACAACTTGCTGGTATGTGTAGTTCCACGAATCGTACCTAAACTAGGCAATCATGGTATTCATTTGAGATAATCAGCAGATGCAGTTCAACTTGCTGATATGTGTAGTTCCACGAATCATACCTAAACTAGGCAATCATGGTATTCATTTGAGATAATCAGCAGATGCAGTACAACTTGCTGGTATGTGTAGTTCCACGAATCGTACCTAAACTAGGCAATCATGGTATTCATTTGAGATAATCAGCAGATGCAGTACAACTTGCTGGTATGTGTAGTTCCACGAATCGTACCTAAACTAGGCAATCATGGTATTCATTTGAGATAATCAGCAGATGCAGTACAACTTGCTGGTATGTGTAGTTCCACGAATCGTACCTAAACTAGGCAATCATGGTATTCATTTGAGATAATCAGCAGATGCAGTACAACTTGCTGGTATGTGTAGTTCCACGAATCGTACCTAAACTAGGCAATCATGGTATTCATTTGAGATAATCAGCAGATGCAGTACAACTTGCTGGTATGTGTAGTTCCACGAATCGTACCTAAACTTGGCAATCATGGTATTCATTTGAGATAATCAGCAGATGCAGTACAACTTGCTGGGAAACTTGCTTGTGTGTCTATTCACATTGCATTGCAAATAAGATGTATTTTAATGGGAAAAGTAAACACGTAAAGATGCTCAGCGCTACCAAGTTACGCCATGGCATCACATGACTAGAAGGGCTGTTTAACATGCAGGGAGACTAGATGTAAGGGGACACATCTGTAAGGTAGTTATAGAGAAGGCCAAATTTATGCAGAATGTACAAATACTGTACTGGTTTAGGATATATTTACGAACTCAAATTAGAGCCCTGAGAATATGTTTACTAACACAATGAAGTAATAATGTTTCTTTACAGAACAATGTGAATATGTGATGGAGAACCTGACTTATACTAAAGATTTTCACTTGGTTCCCTTTTCTGCCAAATCTGATTACACATCACTGTTTGTCAATATGTTTTTCTTCTTATATCTGTTTGGCGTGATCACCAATTCTATGATAATTACAGTGACATGTACCAATGATCAGTTGCACACACCCATGTATCTATTTTTGTGTAACCTGGCCTTAGTAGATATCTGTTATACGACCACTACTGTCCCTAACCTGCTGTACATGTTATTTTCTGGAGATAATACAGTGTTCTTCTTACAATGCTTCACCCAGATGTACTTTTATGCTGTGGCTGCTTCCACAGAGAATGTTCTAATACTCATTATGGCATTTGACCGGTATGTTGCTATATGTCATCCTTTACACTATCACGATATCCTGAACAGGAAACACTGTCTCTTATTGGCATCTGGCACTTGGATAACTGGCTTTCTAAACTCATTTGTGATGACAATCCCAGTGTCAAATATGTCCTTCTGTCAGTCACACACCGTATACCAGTTTTTCTGTGATGCTAAATCTCTGATTAATATCTCCTGTGCGGGAACTGAATACTTTTCTATTGTAATCTACTTGGAAATATTAGTTGTTGCTTTTTTCCCAGTTACATTCAGTTTGATATCTTATATAAAGATTATCAGAGTCATCTTGCAGATAAAATCTAAGGATGGTAGAAAGAAAGCCTTCTCCACCTGCTCATCCCACCTCACCATTGTCATTATTTACTATACAACTGGTATGTCTGTGTACATGATGCCCTCATCAGAATCCTTCAATGTTTTAAACCAGGTCCTTACTGTAATATACACAGTTGTCACACCTATTATAAACCCTCTAATCTACAGTCTACGGAATAAAGATGTGAAAATCGCTCTGCTGAGACTACTGGGGGGAAACATAACTTGGTAATGACAGTACTTTCCCCATCAACCATAAATAATATTTTAAATAAGATGTAATACTGGAATGAATCATTTAGATAATATTGAATGCGGGACTTAGCCCTGCTAAGTCAATTTTGTTCATCACCTAATTCGAATATTGGGTTAACTTCTATAAACCTGTTGACTCTTTTTGGCTCTTTGAAGACTGTATTGAAATAAAAGAGGGTCCAAACCATTGGCAGATGGGTAATGATAACATGTCCAGCAAAAAAGAAAAAGAAAGAAAAAGCTGATATTGCATATAAAATAAAATAAAGAGTAAAATTGGGTCTCAAACTCACTTAGTAAAGTGTACTCATAGCATGTGGTCATTATCAGTGTATACACAATCAATTACTCAGGTCCAGAATTGAAATGAAAGCACAAAAACACCCCACAGGGTTCTCCATTTGTGACTATACATAGAGTTAACATAAACATTTCTGCATACACACTGGAAAAAAAGAATCTTTAGCAGAGACTTAGCTGAAAACATATTAAGTAGAACAAAAAGAAGGGCGAGATGTCATTAAGTCCGCGTTCGGCTGCCAGGCGGGATGCCGGCCGAACTGGGAGGTTTTTTTAAAGGGAAAATCATAACTGTCCCTTTAAAAAAAAAAACGAGTTCGGCCGGCATACCCCACGGCCTCCAAACTCAGACTTCATTATATCCCGGCCGAATTGTGTATGTGCACCAGGTACCAAAACTGAGGGCCTAATTCAGATCTGATCGCAGCAGTAAATTTGATCGCTAATGGGCCAAACCATGTGCACTGCAAGGGGGGCAGATATAACATGTGCAGAGAGAGTTAGATTTGGGGGGGTGTGATCAAACTGAAATCTAAAGTGCAGTGTAAAAATAAAGCAGCCAGTATTTACCCTGCACAGAAACAATACAATCCACCCACATCTAACTCTCTCTGCACATGTTACATCTGCCCCCCCTGCAGTGCACATGGGCCCTCATTCCGAGTCATTCGCTCGGTAAATTTCTTCGCATCGCAGCGTTTTTCTGCTTAGTACGCATGCGCAATGTTCGCACTGCGACTGTGCCAAGTAAATTTGCTATGAAGATAGTTTTTTTACTCACGGCTTTTTCATCGCTCCGGCGATCGTAGTGTGATTGACAGGAAATGGGTGTTACTGGGCAGAAACACGGCGTTTTAGGGGCGTGTGGTTAAAAACGCTACCGTTTCCGGAAAAAACGCAGGAGTGGCTGGAGAAACGGAGGAGTGTCTGGGCGAACGCTGGGTGTGTTTGTGACGTCAAACCAGGAACGACAAGCACTGAACTGATCGCAGATGCCGAGTAAGTGTGGAGCTACTCTGAAACTGCTAAGTAGTTTGTAATCGCAATATTGCGAATACATCGTTCGCAATTTTAAGATGCTAAGATACACTCCCAGTAGGCGGCGGCTTAGCGTGAGCAACTCTGCTAAATTCGCCTTGCGAGCGATCAACTCGGAATGAGGGCCATGATTTTGCCCATTAGCTAACAAATGTGCTGCTGCAGGTCTGAATTAGGCCCTAAGCTGTATAGAAGAAATTGGCAAAAATTAATTTGCAAAGAGGGTAGACGTCTCAGACTATTACTTTTTGTGGCTTCAACTAAAATGATCAAACACAGGCCTTACTCTGAGTCATTTACTTGGATGGAGAAACTTCATCTACCATAGGGCTGGTGCAATATTTCGATGGTGCATCCATATGGTGCACCAAACTACACCACTCTGAGATGCAGTGAGTGGGTATCCCATTATTAATGAAATCAGCAGTGGCATTAGCATAAGACACAGATGCATTTGCATATTTTTGTTTGTGGTCATCTGTGTACAGTATGTTACAAGGATGAGCCACAGCGTAATTAGAGATGAGCGGATTCGGTTTTACTCGGTTTTACTCGGTTCTCAAAACGGCATCTTATTGGCTATCCAAAACACGTGACATCCGTGAGCCAATAAGATGCCGTTTTGAGAACCGAGTAAAACCGAGTAAAACCGAATCCGCTCATCTCTACAGCGTATGGGAAAGTGAATATTGCATTGGATAAGAAAGTGGTTATATTTGTGGCAATGTGTTATCTAAGTGTATATAAGTGGGACATAAGCTATTGGACAGGTCTATTGTTTAGTTGAGAAATACAGATCTGGACACTGTGGGGCAGATTTGGAGTCACATGCAAAGTCAGGAAGCCAGTTTTACTACTTGCTGCCCATTAACTTTTCCCCAGCCCCTGCAACCATAATTATTAGTACCACACTGTCACCTGTCCAATGCTAGGATTGAGAGATCCACCAGAAACAGGCTTCCCTCCCCCATACACATGACTCTGGCCAGTTATGTGCTATTTCGTTGTCACTGCCAAGTTTCTGCCCCATCTGCCCTATATCACTGAAAGACAGATCCAGCCAAGTTCTATCCAACTCAGAATAGGACACACACAAAGATGCGTACATTAGCATCTGAGCAAGCGCTTTATGCAAGACTTCACCATTGGTGCCCGTGCACAGAAATTCATCCGACTCACAATCAGCCCCTCCGTCCCATCTCCTGCCAGGAGAATGAATATGTTGCTTTAGATCATCTTGTTAACACCTGTCAGGTAGCCGTGAGTAGGGCTGTAGAGAAATGTGCTGAACACACAGGCGTTTCTATAATGGGTGCAGTGTGTGGTGCCCATGGGCCCCTGGCCCAGGGGTGCCCACATCGCATACACTGCACCCATATATTATACTTACCCCTCCAGAGTCCAGCGACGGTGGCCCTGTATTGCGGGCACGAATCACTCAGAAAATGGCCGCCGCTTTCGCACTAGAGGAGTCCCCGGGATCAAGGCACGGGCGCCATATTCCTGGAGACCTGTGCATGTGCAGTAGACTCTGACATCATGCCAGAGTCTACTGCTGCCGGAGAAGAGGGGGCCTGCGAAGGTGACTGCACATGGGTCCCCTCTTTTCTTAAAACGCCCATGGCTGAACATGGGTACTTGCTAATCATGGAAGGTGTGACCATGCACCCTTAGAAAAAAAAAGGAAGAAAGTATTTGTGCTACACTGTGTGCTGAAACGGGGGGCACTGTCAGCCCCTCAGTCAGGTACTAATCCAGGGAAGGGTGAGTGATCAGTGTGCACTCCCCCCTGCACAGGCAGAGGAGACTACTGCTGCTGCTCAGTGGCAGCATCCTCCCTGGAACTACTGCAGCCCAGCACACAGCAGCACGTACTTGGCTGGGAAGAGAGGCTGCTACGATTACAGTCAGGTAACAGGGTGGGTCAGCAGTCACGGGACACCTGCCAGGCCCCTCCAACAAGCCTGGCAAAGGTAATAAGTACCTGCCTTACTCGGCATCGTTGGCTATGAGCATACATGTGTCTGAATATTAATAGTATCTAAATACAATATGCAATGGGTACTTGTGTATGTGCTTCAAAGTGAGACAGGGAAATTATAAAATGTTAATATGGAGTTTAAATAATTCAGGTCAAGCTCCACACATTGGGCCTAATTCAGGTAGGATCGCAGAACGCGATCCAACTGCAAATCTAACAAACTGATGCAGGCGCATGCGCCGCTCCCGTCCTACGCGAGCACCCGCATTTTCTGCGGGGGGTCACAGAAAATGCGATTGCCTCTGCCTGTCAATCAGGCAGAGGCGGTCACGGGGCGGGGAGGGGGCAGCAATGCTCTTTTTCCTAGGCGGAGACAGAGCATTGCGGTGGCGGAGGCGGCCAAACGGGGGCAGCGGCAGTGAAACAGGAGGTGTGGCGTGGGCATGATCGCAGCAGCCGCAATCAGAAACATGTCGGCGGGCCTCCTGAGGGTGCAGCTAAGCTGCGCCGGCAGGAGGCAACCTTAATTTCTGCTATCAAGCAGAAATTGCGCTGCAATCGCAGTTTCTGCTTGATGAAGGGGGGGAGCCGGCGGTCAGCATGCTGGGTGGCCTTGCCCTGCGATGGGCGGCCCCCAGCATGTGAACAAAAGTTTAGCAAATTCCGCTAATTAGCAGAATTTACCATCCTTACTGAATTAGGCCTATTGTTGTTCAGGGACATTTGCAAAATTTAGAGGATAACAGACAGGAAACTGATCATTTTGATGGTGTTTGGAAGCTAACACAGAAGGATGACTGGTCTTCTGAATGTTTAGAAGCAGAAGTCAGAAGCAATGACAACTTTTTATTCATTACTGAGATCAAAAGAGAAAATTCAGAAGCAGGAGAGGGCGAAAAGGGGCGAGCATTCCATACGGTAACACAAGACAGTTTGCTAGTGACAAATTAGCAGGTAATAGAGGGAGGGGTGAGCAACATTCCAACAGCCTATTGTCTAATACCCTTTTCAGAGAGAAATGTCTGAATTACCCGGCTTTTGCCCGCCATTTCAGTGCCGGGTAGTTTTGACGGTCCCTGCCTTACCCCCTTTTCACACAGACAAGCAAATTACTGGGTAAAGGATTTCTACCCGATAATTTGCGGATCAAAGCGGGTATTTCGTCTGTGTGAAAGGGTCAACCCATGTTGAAATTCCCAGGTCTCCAATCCTGGTAAATTCCTGGGTCAAAGTCCTAGGAATTTCAACACGAGTTGACCCTTTCACACAGAAGAAGGACCTGTGTTTATCGGCAAATTTCCGGGTAGAACTACCTTAACTTGGAATTTGCCTTTCTGTGTGAAAGGGGTATAAGAGATTTCTAACTTCAAAAATGGCAAAATGCATTCACAACTCAAATGTTACACTATTTTCAGTAGGGACTTTAACTCGTTGGCATAAAGACTGTATAATATATTTTAAAAATAAGTTTCTATTATGTGATTTTAACCCACATCATTCCTGACATTGGCCTACATTCCGAGTTGATCGCTCGCTAACTACTTTTAGCAGCCTTTGCAAACGCATAGTCGCCGCCCACGGGGGAGTGTATTTTAGCATAGCAGATGTGTGAACACCTGTGCAGCAGAGCGCCTGCAAATACATTTTGTGCAGAACTAGACCAGCCTTGTAGTTACTTATTCTGTGCGATGATTGCTGCGACGAGTGACACGGTAATGACGTCAGATACCTGCCTAGCAAATGCCCGGTCACGCCTGCGTTTTTCCAAACACTCCCAGAAAATGGTCAGTTGCTACCCAGAAACTCCCACTTCCTGTCAATCTCCCTGCGTCAGCCAGAGCGACTGAAAGCGTCGCTAGAACCTGTGCAAAACCACAATGTTCATTATACCCGTACGTCGCACGTGCACATTGCGGTGCATACGCATGCTAAATTAGCCCCGTTCTGCCATAATCACTGTGCTGCGAAAATCCATAGCGAGCAATCAACTCGGAATGAGGGCCTTTGTCAGCTGATTTGAGACAAAATAAATAGGATGGTACATGCAGTAGTAATTTTGAAAAGAAAAAAAAATTACACAAAAAGAAGATTGATGATTTCTGAGTTGTTAATCCCATGGAAAGTTAGATGAATTACAAACAACCATCAAAAGTAGACATGAGCAGTTTTGTTTTGACTTAAGATCTTTCTGCCAAGTTCGGATCTCAGAATGAGGTAAAACATCATCTTTTTATGGACAACTTGGCACTGATGTCCACAAAAGATGTACAATGTTTAGTTCGACAGTCATTAGGTCAACCCTATATGGTTGACATGCATTACTGTAGGTCGATATTGATAAAAAAAGGTTGACATGGACAAAAGGTCAACCTATGAAAGGTCGACACTGGAAAAGGTTGACATGGACAAAAGTTTGACAGGGCAAAATATTGACATTACAATGGTCAACAGACTTGTTTTGCATATTTGGGTCTAGTGTGAATAGTTTTTCTATCTGGGACCACCATTTGTAGAAACGCGTCCCCTCGTGGGTTTGCTTCACTCACCACGCTTCCGGCACAGTGTCTCACTCTGCTCCACTTCGCTCAACACAAAGTTACTAAAGGTTAAAATTGTGACATGAATGGTTAAGGATGGAAAAAGTCCAAAATCTTAGAAAAACAAAAAACATTTGTAGACCATTGTCTTGTTGACCATTTGAACCTGTCAACCTTTTGTACATTTTGACTTACTGTCAATGATGACCTAATGCATATGGACCATATTGGATTGACCTATTGACTGTCAACCTAGACAATGTAGATCTATAGTCCGGATCCCTAATTCTGAGATCCAGACTTGGCAAGTACATCTGAGCCAAAACCAAACTGCTCATCTCTGCTATAGAGTTTGCTGTATGGGATCAAATGAGATGTGAAAGAAGGAATAAGTGATCTCACATGAGGGGGGTATTATTAAGTGACGCTGATGAAGTTATAGGGGGGAAGAAGACAGCCTCGGAGAAAGTTAAAGCCCCAGCCAATCAGCAAATAACTGTCATTTTTCAAACACAAATACAGATAATCATTTATCTTACGTATGCACAAAAATATCAAGACAAGCAGCCTAAGAGTACAAAGGGAGGTTCCACTAACCTCCCCAAAAAGTCGATAGTGAAAATGTGATTGTCTGGAACCCGGCGCTAACCCAGCTTTACATAAGATGGATATATATATATATATATATGTATATATATAAATTGCTGCGGTCCGGCACTCCGTGTTAGCCTTAGAAATATCTGTCGCTGGTGCCCTCACAAAGATGAATCAAATAGCCTTTCCATGGTGCGGCACTCTTGCTTGTTTCAGAAATAAACGGACTATAGTCCTTCTTGCTTCAACGTTTCAATTTGGAATGGTTGTACAGATTTAAGATGCAACACTGCCTTGCTATATGTACTAAAATAATTAACATTTCAATGTCTGAATACAAAGTCAGTATGCTGTGACCAATTTATCAATTAATGTTAACAGATTAATAGGTATCCTTATAATAAACCTATTATAATTTAATTTGGATTATCACACCACTGCATAATACTATTTATCTGAATATCACTACTGACTAACCACCTTGTAAATGTTATAATAACAATTTTCAAAAAGATGTTTTATCAATAATCACAATTGATTATAAAATATTTTATAAGCGGGTGCAGCGATGTTGTACTAACACAAGTATTTACTGAATACCAAAATGATCACCATGCCAATATGAGATGCTATGTTTTCCTATCGTAAATTAGAGTAAGTGATACATTCATTTAACCCCTTTGGAGATAATACATTTAGTCGGTGTATCCATCTAGCCTCCAAACGTAATAATTTCAAAGATCTATTACCACCACGTATATTAGGTAAAACAGTATCGATCATGCGGTATCTCAGGCTCGACAGTGTATGCTTTTTTTCTGCAAAATGACGAGCTACGGATTGTTCACCAGTGCCCGATGCAATTGCTGCTCGAATAGCTGCCCTGTGATTACCCATGCGCTCTTTAAACTTTGACTCTGTCTTACCAATATAACTGAGCCCGCATGGGCAAATAATCTGGTAAATCACGAAACTGGAATTACAGGTGAAGTGGTGCCAGATCTTAAAGGGTGCGCCCGTATGTGGATGGTGAAATACGTCCCCTGTCAATAAAAATTGACAGGTCACGCATGTGCATTTAAAGCAACCGGTCTTCTTATGGCCAAAAATGCCTGCCTGGCCCTTTATGCATGTCGTGTCTGTCTTCACCAATATATCTTTTAAGCTTCTGCCTCGTTTATAACAAGGCATTAACCTGTGTTCCTGCAGACCCAAATTTAAGTCAGTCTGAATAATCGGCCAATTCCTTTTAGCTGTTTTAATGATGTTTTCTGAAGAGGTATTATATGTGCTCACCCATGGAAGATTTTTTAAACTTTGTCTTTTATCTGTTGTTTTGTTTAATAAAGATAATCTATCCATGGACAGCACCCGTTGTTTATATTTTAATAAAGATTTTTTGTTATAACCACGGAGAATATACTTCTATATTAACGAATCAATTTCACTTTCCGCAATATTAAAATTGCTATTGATCCTATGAATACGGATCATCTGGGAATAAGGTAAGCTGTTAATCATTGCTCTAGGGTGGCAACTTTGTGCTTTCAAAAATGTGTTTCTATCAGTTGGTT
This sequence comes from Pseudophryne corroboree, assembly GCF_028390025.1. Taxonomy (NCBI): domain Eukaryota; kingdom Metazoa; phylum Chordata; class Amphibia; order Anura; family Myobatrachidae; genus Pseudophryne; species Pseudophryne corroboree. The sequence goes on along the minus strand of NC_086450.1, from coordinate 456,285,157 downwards.
TTACATATAAACTAGTGTTTATACTGGCATCAATGATTGTAACTTTCACATCCAAAAAATTTATAGTGTCTTGTGACACTGTATGTGTAAATTTAATTGGGCTGGGTGATGAATTATGTGTCTCAATTAATGATAATAAAATAGACACATCCCCTTGCCAGATCACAAATAAGTAATCTATAAATCTTGAATATTGTATGATATGACTACTTATATTGCTGTCAGAAAAGAATAATGCATTTTCAATCATAAACATAACTATATTGGCATATGTCGGTGCCATGGAACTACCCATGGCACAGCCTTTTACCTGCAATTAAAATTCATTGTTATATAAGAAAAAAATATTATTCAAAATTAAATCAAACAATTGGATGATTACCGTTATTTTATCTGAAGAAAAATCACTTTTGGCACCTAAAAATTTTTTCACAGCCTCAAGCCCTAAAGAATGCGGAATCGAAGTGTATAAGTTTACCACATCCAAACACACCAACCAGCAATCAGCGTCAAATTTCTTCACTCCTCCCAATTTTTTGAGAAAAGCTGTAGTATCAAGTAAAAAAGAACTTTCCTTCTGAATCAGAGGTTGCAAAAGAGCATCCAATAATGTTGCCACCGGTTGGAATAAAGAGTTTTGGGCCGATACTATCGGACGCCCAGGAGGAGGGTTTAACCCTTTATGCACTTTTGGGATAGTGTAAAAAATCGGTATAACCGGGTAGGCTGGAATTAGAAGCTCTTTTACTTCCTCAGTTATCAAACCACAATCTAAAGCCATACATAATAAAGCTAACAGCTGTTGTTTGCACCAATTTAAAGGTTTTTTTTGTAATTTCTTATATACCTCTATATCACCAAGCTGTCTTAATATTTCACAATTATAGTCCTGCCAATCTTACAGGACCAACCCACCCCCCTTATCAGCCTGCCGAAATACCAAATTACGGTTTTGTACACTTTCTTGTTCATGGGAGGTCTGCCCCGACGTCTGGTATTGCCTTTTGAATTGTCCACCACGTCTCGTTCTGCTCCTCCTGTTTTTCCTAAAGGGCCAGTGGCTAATGTTCTGGAGCGAATGTCTGACGGGGTTTCAAACATTCTGCGTTGTTGTCTGTGTCCATCCTCGCTATAAGACCCCTCATTTTCCAGTGATGAATCAGTGTCAAAGCGTGTCAGTTTTTTATGAACTGTTTTTTTATTATTACGTCTGAAGAAAGGGCGTCAGGGCTCTGTTTGTGATTTGCCACTTAACCATCTGTATACTGAATGTGTATCATAGTCCATTTCTACTTTTGTACGTTTTTCCTTTTTAAACTGTAGCAATTCACGTTTATATGTAGCAATTTGTTGTTTCAAACGATCTAACCAATCAATACTCTGGTCGGTGGTAAATGTGGTTAGATTGCTAGTTTCAAATTTTGAAATTTTTTCTTTAACTAGCTGTAACTCTTTCGTTGATTGTTCCACCACTAATATCATCAAATCAAAAGAGCAGCGGTTAAGGATGCCAACCCAACACTTGCAAAATTGTGGGTCAAACCGTCCTATTGTGGGGCAGTTTCGTATCCTGAACCCCCACGATATCATTTTACTTTTGTAATAGTCACTTAAAGAGACACCGTGCAGAAAAAAGCCAATCTCCTTTTTCTTGAGACGTAGCAAGTCTCTGTATATAATATCAGGAGTGACAGACTCTGTTTCATCATTAATCGCTGTTTCATATAGGATGGATTAAATCTCAGATTCAGAAAAGGTGTAAATATTATCTTTAGCATACTGAAATTGTGAGATAAAATCAACAGTCTCTCCACCTTCCGCCATATTGCCAATATTCATATAGTGTGGCAGTGTCACTTCAGTAACCGTCAACAATGCCCCGTATTTAAAATAACGGACATAATATGAACGTCCTGGATACAATTTTCCTTTGTAGCATATCACAGGTAAATTGGCTGGGTGCCTTGACTGAGTACTCACTTCTCCGGTGTCTACTCGTCTGTAGTGAGAGGGAAGCTTTGAAAAGCTTATCACAAAACCGTAATTTGGTATTTCGGCAGGCTGATAAGGGGGGTGGGTTGGTCCTGCAAGATTGGCATGACTATAATTGTGAAATATTAAGACAGCTTGGTGATATAGAGGTATATAATAAATTACAAAAAAAAACTTTAAATTGGTGCAAACAACAGCTGTTAGATTTATTATGTATGGCTTTAGATTATGGTTTGATAACTGAGGAAGTAAAAGAGCTTCTAATTCCAGCCTACCCGGTTATACCGATTTTTTACACTATCCCAAAAGTGCATAAAGGGTTAAACCCTCCTCCTGGGCGTCCGATAGTATTGGCCCAAAACTCTTTATTCCAACCGGTGGCAACATTATTGGATGCTCTTTTGCAACCTCTAATTCAGAAGGAAAGTTCTTTTTTACTTGATACTACAGCTTTTCTCAAAAAATTGGGAGGAGTTAAGAAATTTGACGCTGATTGCTGGTTGGTGTGTTTGGATGTGGTAAACTTATACACTTTGATTCCGCATTCTTTAGGGCTTGAGGCTGTGAAAAAATTTTTAGGTGCCAAAAGTGATTTTTCTTCAGATAAAATAATGGTTATCATCCAATTGTTTGACTTAATTTTGAATAATAATTTTTTCTTATATAACAATGAATTTTATTTGCAGGTAAAAGGCTGTGCCATGGGTAGTTCCATGGCACCGGCATATGCCAATATAGTTATGTTTATGATTGAAAATGCATTATTCTTTTCTGACAGCAATATAAGTAGTCATATCATACAATATTCAAGATTTATAGATTACTTATTTGTGATCTGGCAAGGGGATGTGTCTATTTTATTATCATTAATTGAGACACATAATTCATCACCCAGCCCAATTAAATTTATACATACAGTGTCACAAGACACTATACATATTTTGGATGTGAAAGTTACAATCATTGATGCCAGTATAAACACGAGTTTATACGTAAAACCAACTGATAGAAACACATTTTTGAAAGCACAAAGTTGCCACCCTAGAGCAATGATTAACAGCTTACCTTATTCCCAGATGATCCGTATTCATAGGATCAATAGCAATTTTAATATTGCGGAAAGTGAAATTGATTCGTTAATACAGAAGTTTATTCTCCGTGGTTATAATAAAAAATCTTTATTAAAAGATAAACAACGGGTGCTGTCCATGGATAGATTATCTTTATTAAACAAAACAACAGATAAAAGACAAAGTTTAAAAAATCTTCCATGGGTGAGCACATATAATACCTCTTCAGAAAACATCATTAAAACAGCTAAAAGGAATTGGCCGATTATTCAGAATGATTTAAATTTGGGTCTGCAGGAACACAGGTTAATGCCTTGTTATAAACGAGGCAGAAGCTTAAAAGATATATTGGTGAAGACAGACACGACATGCATAAAGGGCCAGGCAGGCATTTTTGGCCATAAGAAGACCGGTTGCTTTAAATGCACATGCGTGACCTGTCAATTTTTATTGACAGGGGACGTGTTTCACCATCCACATACGGGAGTACCCTTTAAGATCTGGCACCACTTCACCTGTAATTCCAGTTTCGTGATTTACCAGATTATTTGCCCATGCGGGCTCAGTTATATTGGTAAGACAGAGTCAAAGTTTAAAGAGCGCATGGGTAATCACAGGGAAGCTATTCGAGCAGCAATTGCATCGGGCACTGGTGAACAACCAGTAGCTCGTCATTTTGCAGAAAAAAAGCATACACTGTCGAGCCTGAGATACCGCATGATCGATACTGTTTTACCTAATATACGTGGTGGTAATAGATCTTTGAAATTATTACGTTTGGAGGCTAGATGGATACACCGACTAAATGTATTATCTCCAAAGGGGTTAAATGAATGTATCACTTACTCTAATTTACGATAGGAAAACATAGCATCTCATATTGGCATGGTGATAATTTTGGTATTCAGTAAATACTTGTGTTAGTACAACATCGCTGCACCCGCTTATAAAATATTTTATAATCAATTGTGATTATTGATAAAACATCTCTTTGAAAATTGTTATTATAACATTTACAAGGTGGTTAATCTGAAGTGATATTCAGATAAATAGTATTAAGCAGTGGTGTGATAATCCAAATTAAGTTATAATAGGTTTAGTATTAGGATACCTATTGATCTGTTAACATTAATTGATAAATTGGTCACAGCATACTGACTTTGTATTCAGACATTGAAATGTTAATTATTTTAGTACATATAGCAAGGCAGTGTTGCATCTTAAATCTGCACAACCATTCCCCTTTTTAACAAAAATATGTTCTGCATAATAGGTGTTGTGATTAGGTTTATTTAGTTTTTTGTAATGTTAGTGATTTACACTTATATGTGTTGGTTGATTTACCCACCTGGGTTGTTACCATGACAACCGTTCACACTGAGGTCATAGTGATCGACTCCTGTCTGAGGCTGATGATGTCAGAATTATTCACACACCTGTGTTTGGGATGATTTGTTTCACATGAGGTACTCATTCTCCTTAAGTGGTATGTCTATATAAATGTGTTGTATGTATTGTAGTATTACTTCCTGAAGACAATTTAATAAAATTGAAACGTTGTAGCAAGAAGGACTATAGTCCGTTTATTTCTGAAACAAGCAAGAGTGCCGCACCATGGAAAGGCTATACATGTATATATATATATATATATTTTGTTGGTTTTTATAGATTGTATGTCATTGTTGGATTATTAATAGTTCTTTATAAAATTTAGCTTTTGTACCATTAGCACTGTTTTTTTTTCCTTTATATCTACCTATCTGCCAGGTAGACTGACCATCCCGCACCAGACAGCAGCTAGTGAAGCACCCATTCCAAGCACTTGTGAATATACCTTTGTATATACAATTTCCAGATCTCCTGTGGATGTTCAGGGCCAACAGAAGTTCATTGAAAAGAAGGTGTTGGATTCTAAAGTTTCCTGTGGTCTGCTGTATTTTCTGGTCCATTGGAAGGGGTACGGCCCTGAAGAGAGATCTAGGGTCCGTGACAAGGATTTGCATGCCCCTAGACTAAAAAAGATGTTTTTTAGGGAATTTCCTCATAAACCTAGGATAAGGGGTTCCTTAACCCCTTCTCAAAGGGGGGGGGGGGGGGTACTGTTGCCAGCGGCAGGTCGCGCCGTCTCCTAGCCATTGCTAGGCAGCGCAGCCGGTGCATCACTTCTGCTGCTGGCTCCCGGCCAGTTGCCTAGCATCCTGAGACGCTGGGCGGCCACTCTACACTGCAGTCCCGGCTGTTACTAAGCAGCCGGGACGCTGCGCCCTGCACGCTACGCCAGCTGGGGTATCAGGATCTGGGGGCTGGGCTGCCTTGCTATTGGGCTGCAGGGGTTTTTAAGGGATCCAGGCCAGGACAGCCCTGCCGGTGATAGCATCCTGTGGAGTTGCTTCCTACCCCTAGAGTGTTCCTGTGCAGCCTTCTAGTCCTGTGACCCTGTATCCTGAGTCCTGGTGTCTGGTGTCTGATCTTTGCAAACGTTACAGCCTTCCACTTCTGCGAAGCAGTATCTGCAGCCTTGGGGTTCCTGTTCCATCTGCGTGCACCTTACCGGTGTCGTGAGTAGCAGCCCTTCCGCATCTTACAGCCTTAGCCGTATTATTGCTTACTGTCTTGCTTTTGTGTTTTCTGCAGAGTTTTCTGCCATAGCTGTCATCGCTGAGATACGACGGTGTGATTTGTGGTGCTGGGGCAGCGTGCTTTTGTTACAGTTTTTCTTGGCGGCCGCGCAGCACATACATTTGATTGTAATTTTCAGTAGTTTCCCCTTTTTCTTTTGTGTATCTGTTTTAGTTAGGTTTCCCCTTGTTCTCTCTCTGTCTCGGTTAACGCTTTGTCACCTACTAAGACCGGGGGGCATCGGAGTCGTGCAGAACTAATCTGTCCGTCAAAAGTGGCTGCCGTGGGCCCAAGAAACCATAGTCTCACAGGCATTGACCGACCACTTGGGAGAGAGACAATGGAGTCAGGGTTTCCTATAGGGGTTGCTGCTGAACTCTGCTCAAACTGAAGCATCACGTTCCTAAACTCGGAGGGTTCCGAGTACAGAGAACATAACAGGCAGAAATGATTGGTTTGTATGGGACCCAACCAAAAAAAAAACAATTAATCTCTCCTTCTATAAACTGACACTACAGTGGCAAGATGTCGTCCTCATCCTCAGACCCCCCCCCCTTTCAGTGTTTACATCCTCACAGAGAAATAATATTCAAACAAAACCACTTAATTTAGGTGTCAGTGGACTGCTTACGCTATTACCCAAAGATCCTGACTTTGACAATGACTTTTGATGAATGCACTGCAGGTGATGTATAAGGGAGGCTTGACACCTGTTGTCCAGATTTGTGGTGAAATAATTCCACACCGAAGAGGTGGCTTTTTTAGTATTTTGCCCAGGCGTGACAATTTTCATCCCATGGCCAACAACTGTCCCCAATGGTGTCATATGCATACAAACCACATCACCACCAGAATCCTCATCGTCAACTTCCTCTGCAGCGCCAGCTACACCCATAACCTCCTCATCTTGGTGTACTTCTACAGTGACATCCTCAATCTCAATATCAGCAACTAGACTGGCGGTGCTCCTCCCAGCACTTGCAGGGGGCATGCAAATGGTGGTAGGACCCTCCTTTTCCCATACAGTGTTGTGAAGGTCAGGCCTAGACATCACAACCGCAGACAGTGCCAGCACCCTTGTATTTTCACAACACCCCTTTAATTTTACAGCATACAAAACAGGGCCAGTGTACATTGATTTTCACTGCACCCTAGAATAATCACAGCATACAAGACAGGACCAGTGTACATTGATTTTCACTGCACCCCTGCATTTTTACAACATACAGGGCCAGTGTAATGTTATTTTAAACAGCAACACCCCTATATTTTACAGCATACAGCAGTGTGCTTTTAATTTTTAACATCTGCACCCTTGAATTTTTACAACATACAGGGAAAGTGTAATGTTATTTGAATAGCAACACCCCTATATTTTAAAACATAGAGCAGAGTGCTTTTAATTTTTAGCAACTGCACCCCTGAATATTTACAGCATACAGGGCCAGTGTAATGTTATTTGAACAACAACACCCCTATATTTTACAGCATACAGCAGTATGCTTTTAATTTTTAACAATTTCCCCGCAAATTTTTACAACATACAGGGCCAGTGTAATGTTATTTGAACAGCAACACCCGTATGTTTTACAGCATACAGCAGTGTGCTTCTAATTTTTAACAACTTCACCCCTGAATTTTTTATAGCACACGGGGCCAGTGTAATGTTATTTGAACAGCAACACCCCTATATTTTACAGCATACAGCAGTGTGCTTTTAATTTTTAACTGCACCCCTGAATTTTTACAACATACAGGGCCAGCAGCACCCCAATATTTTACAGCATACAGGAGCAGTGTGCTTTTAATTTTTAACAACTGCACCTCTAAATTTTTACAACATACAGGGCCAGCAGCACCCCTATATTTTCAAGCATACAGGAGCAGTGTGCTTTTAATAATTAACAACTGCAGCCCTGAATTTTTACAACATACAGGGCAATATTTTCCAGCATAAAAGAGAACAGTGCCCCTCACACTGTACAACACAGTGACAGCCAGGATAGCAACACCCATGTACAGCTGCAGCACATGAAACACCAGTGACAGCCAAAACAGCACCCCTAACACAGCACACGTACACCACAGTGACTGCAGCAGCACCCCTACAGAGCACACACTAACCCCACCCGATGTCACCACCCACAGAGAGAGACAGAGGTCTGTCTCCCTCACTCTCCAAGTCCTTAGTGAAAATGGCGGCTGTTTATATGGAATCCAAAACCCACAAGATTACAACAGCGGGATGATGATATTTTGCCTCGTTCTGATTTTTGTGTCTTGCGGGTATTCCCTGTCCGGGATCAGAACCGGGCTCGGAGCGTGAAGTTTGGGGGGGGGGGGGGGGGGGTTCAGTTATCAGGGAACCAAACCCTCTCATCTCTACTATCAATGAACCCCCCAAATCCTTTTCTAATACCGTTTCCCCATTTAATTGGTAATTTGCATGTTTATTTTTAGTCCCAAAGTGCATAACTTTACATTTTTTCACATTAAAACTCATACTCCATTTTGTTGCCCAAACTTCCAGTTTAACTGACTTAATTACCCTATTACCCATATTTTAGTATCATCTGCAAAGATTGACTGTCCTTTCTAGTTCTTCTTCTAGATCATTAATAAATATGTTAAAGAATAGCTGCCCCAGCACAGAACCCTGCGGTTGCCAACTGATTACTTTAGCCCAGGTGGAAAACATCCCATTAACCACCACTCGCTGTTCACTGTTATCAAGCCAATTACTCACCCATGTACAAATAGTATTTCCTACACCTAGCTCCCTTAATTTAAAAATCAGCCTCCTGTGAGGCACTGTGTCGAAAACTTTTGCAAAATCCAGATAGACCACATATAGTGCATTACCCTGGTCAAGCTTGTCGTTTACTTTCTCATAGAAGCTAATCTAATTAGTTTGACATGACCTATTTCTCACAAAGCCATGCTGGTTCTTATTAATAGCATGCAAGTACTCCTGTATGCTATCCCTTAGTATGCTTTTTAAAAGTTTCCCTACTATTGATGTCAGACTAACCGGTCTATAGTTACCAGGAAGGAGTTTAATGTCCTTTTTAAATATTGGGACTACCTCTGCTATACGCCAGTCCTTTGGTACCATGCCTGATGTAAGTGAATCCGTGATAATCAGATACAGTGGTCTTGCTATTTCAGTGTTTAGCTCCATCAGTACCCTAGGATGAAGTCCATCTGGACCAGGAGATTTATTTGTCTTAATTTTTTTTTAATCAATCACGGACTACTTCCTCAGACAGATAAGTATTAAGCAATGGGCCTTCAACATTACTATTTTTAATGTTACTCACTAATCCCACCATCTAGTCCCCTCTAGTAAACACTGATGAAAAAAATGCGATCAATATTTCATCTGTTTTTTTTGTCATCATTTATCAAGAATCCCAATTTGCTTTTAAATGGTCCTATATTCTCTTTTGTTAGCCTTTTACCATTTATGTACTTAAATATTTTTTTAGGGTTAGTTTTGCTCTCCTTAGCAATTTACTTTCCGTTTTCTATTTTAGCTGCTCTGATTTTCTTTTTTCTTTTTTTGTTACATTCCTTGTAGTACTGGAATGACTCTACCTTCCCATCTGATTTAAAAGCTTTGAATACTCACTTCTTTTTCTTTTTCTTCCTTTACATCTTTGTTTATCCACATTAGTTACAATTTAATACTCTTATTTTTACTGCCCATGGGGATGCACTTATAGGTATATTTGTCTAGCATAGATTTAAAAACATCCCACATTTCAGCAGTGTTCTTTCCCTGAAACAAAGTTTCCCAATCTAAGTCCTTTAGTGTGTGTTTCAGCAGGTTAAAATTTTCTTTTTTAAAGATAAGAGTCTTAGTCGAACCCTTAGGATGCTGCTTTTGGAAATTATTGTCGAATGTGATCATATTATTATCACTGTTACCCAAGGTCTCACCTACTGTGTTATTTGCTATTATCTCCGCGTTGTTAGTTAGTACTAGGTCCAGTATAGTCTTTACTCTGGCTGGTTCCTCAACTATTTGTGACAAGTAGTTATCTTTTCGCATATTTAAGAACCTTTAACCTCTAGCACATGATTTGATGGCCCAATTTATGTCCAGATAATTATAATCCGAAATGATTAGGACCCCCCCCAGCCCTGTAGCTTTCTTGATTTGCATCAAGAGTTGCGCTTCCTCAGTCACACTAATATCAGGCAGTTTATAGCATGTCCCTATATAAAGCTTTTTTGTACATTTCCTTCCCATAGAAATTTCAACCCATAATGTCTCCACAATATCTCCAATTCCCTTGTAAATAACCTACTTTATTTATGGTTTTAGAAATGGTTTGACATAAAGACATACACCACCCCCTCTTTTAATAGCCCTGTCTCTCCTGAAAAGAGTATAACCCCTGAGCTGCCCAATCACGAGAATCATCCCACCATGTCTCTGTGATACCTATAATATTATATTGTTCCTTCATTACAAGCATTTCTAATTCCTCCATTTTGCCTAAAAGGCTTCTTGCATTTGCAAGCATACACTTTAGGTTAGTAATACCCTTATCTAATTGTCTATTCATTGGTATACTTTCAATTCTTAATATAGCATTCCCTGATTTTCCAATACTAGCTGATTTTCCCCTCCCACCTTCTCCACCCCAATTATACCTAATACCTCCCCCGTTGCTGCACTCACTAATGTTCCTGTAGCTTCTTTCTAATCCTTCCCCCCAGACATCTAGTTTAAAATCTCTTCCAACCTTCTAATCATCCTTAACCCCAGCACTGCTGCCCCCTGCTCATTCAGGTGCAATCCATGTGACAAAAAAGATGGCGCCTGACTGAGAAGCTTGCCCAGTGTTCCAGGAACACAAACCCCTCTTACTTACACCAGTCTCTAAACCACACATTTACCTCCCTACTCTTCCTGTCACAGCAGTGGCAGGGTGTGGTATTGAAAGTCGACAGTAACTAGGTCGACAATGTCTAGGTCGACCACTATTGGTCGACAGTAACTAGGTCGACAGGGCCAAAAGGTCGACAGGGTCAAAATGTCGACATGTTCTAGGTCGACAGGTCAAAAGGTCGACATGAGTTTTTAATTTAATTTTGGTGTCATTTTCTGCGTAGAGTGACCGGGAACCCCAATTAGTGCCCCGCGTCCCCTCGCATGGCTCGCTTCGCTCGCCATGCTTCGGGCATGGTGCCTTCGCTCCACTGCCGCTTCGCTCGGCACAGTTTACCGTTCCAAACGTAGTCCACGTGGATCGTTAAGTATGAAAAGGTACAAAAAAAGAAAAAAATTGTGAAAAACTCATGTCGACCTTTTGACCTGTCGACCTAGAACATGTCGACATTTTGACCATGTCGACTTTTTGACCCTGTCGACCTAGTTACTGTCGACCAATAGTGGTTGACCTAGACATTGTCGACCTTGTTACTGTCGACTTTCAATCCGGATCCTGCAGTGGCAAACAGGGTGGCAGTGTTATAAACTATACAACCCCATAGAATATTTCGATTAATCAAGAGCTAATAGACTAAAAGTAAAAGACTAGTGGATAATGCTATATATTATCAATACTCTTCTACAAATAGCAAATCACAGGCCTCAGGCCAACACAGTGGATTCAAGGCAGAGTCACAGCCTAGTTGAAGTTGAAATTGATAGAAATTAGGTAAATCACAAACTTATCCAAGCAGAATGCAATGTACATTGATGATTTTAGAAAGAAGTTGGTATTACACATCCTATATTACTGCATGTCTGCCTCTGCTAGCAGTAAATTAAGCAGCTAATCCATAGTAAAAGGTAACTACAATTAGTCTGAACTCCTGTAATGGATGATTTAGTGTTTTTGGATACTACTGTAAATATGTTATTAGTACTGTGCCATCTAAAATGAGTGACCTGAAAGTAACAGATGTCAATGTAATTTTCTATGAAGTAACTTGGAAATTGCGAGCATTTTGATTATTAGACCTTTAAATATTTTTGACCAGAGGGAAGGGGGCCCTAATTTGCACACCTTAATTAGGTAATGAGGTGCTACTCTGCTTGAGACTTAATACAATGTACAGAAGGAAAAGGTAGCAGGTGCACTATCTCACACTAGCTCAACCTGTAGTAACCAGAGGCACTTAGCATATTCCTGGCCAGGGCTATGAGCTTACCCACCGCATCAAGGTAGCCTCTTTAACCCTCTATTTTGTTTCACCCCTGCGATGCCCTGGGGTTATCTGGCTGGGTGGCTCTGGTGTGTCCTGCCCCCCGGACCTGAACCCCTATAGTTAGTGTTAGGGACTTACCCAAAGAGAGGCTACCAAGTACAAACTGATGGTGGGTAGATTAAGTAAACCAAATCAATTTGTACAAGGGAGATATGAGCGGGTTTGGTTCCTCGAGATCCTGAACGTCATCATCTCGCTGTCGTATTCTCGCGAGATTCGTATTCTATATAAGGAGCCGCGTGTCGCCGCCATTTTCACTCGTGCATTGGAGATGATAGCGAGAGGACGTGGCTGCGTTCTCTCAGTTTCTGTGTTTAGTGTGCTGCAAATATTTGTGTTCAGTGTGCTGCAAATATCTGTGCTCAGTGTGCTGCAAATATCTACCTTCTCTGCCTGAAAACGCTCCATATCTGTGCTGCATTGTAGTTGTGCGCAGTATATAGTAGGAGGACAGTGCAGAATTTTGCTGACCACCAGTATATATATAGCAGTACGGTACAGTAGTCCATTGCTCTACCTCGGTGTCGTCAAGTATACTATCCATATCTGTGCTGCATTGTAGTTGTGCGCAGTATATAGTAGGACGACAGTGCAGAATTTTGCTGACCACCCTGTATATATAATATAAATAGCAGTACGGTACAGTAGTCCATAGCTCTACCTCTGTGTCATCAAGCATACTATCCATATCTGTGCTGCATTGTAGTTGTGTGCAGTATATAGTAGGAGGACAGTGCAGAATTTTGCTGACCACCAGTATATATATAGCAGTACAGTACAGTAGTCCATTGCTCTACCTCTGTGTCATCAAGTATACTATCCATATCTGTGCTGCATTGTAGTTGTGCGCAGTAAATAGTAGGAGGACATTGCAGAATTATGCTGACCACCAGTATATATAGCAGTACAGTACAGTACAGTAGTCCATTGCTCTACCTCTGTGTCGTCAAGTATACTATCCATATCTGTGCTGCATTGTGGTTGTGCACAGTATATAGTAGGAGGACAGTGCTGAATTTTACTGACCACCAGTATATATAATATATATATAGCAGTGCGGTACAGTAGTCCATTGCTCTTCCTCTGTGTCATCACCTATACTATCCATATCTGTGCTGCATTGTAGTTGTGCGCAGTATATAGTAGGAGGACAGTGTAGAATTTTGCTGACCACCAGTATATATAATATATATATAGCAGTACGGTACGGTAATCCATTGCTCTACCTCTGTGTCATCAAGTATACTATCCATATCTGTGCTGCATTGTAGTTGTGTGCAGTATATAGTAGGAGGATAGTGCAGACTTTTGCTGAACCACCAGTATATATTATATATATATATATATATTATATATATATATATATATATATATATATATATAGCAGTACGGAATAGTAGTCCATTGCTCTACCTCTGTGTCGTCAAGTATACTATCCATATCTGTGCTGCATTGTAGTTGTGTGCAGTATATAGTAGGAGGACAGTGCAGAATTTTGCTGACCACCAGTATATATATAGCAGTACGGTACAGTAGTCCATTGTTCTACCTCTGTGTCATCAAATATACTATCTATATCTGTGCTGCATTGTAGTTGTGCGCAGTATATTGTAGGAGGACAGGCTGCGCACAACTACAATTCCGAGACTGGCCGCTGGCGGTGATGCAGGGCAGTCTGGAGCGAGTGCTGACATCTGGTCCGGACTGAAGGACCTGCCAGCGATTACTGACATGTCGTCTACTGTCACTGCATATGATTCTGTCACCATTGAAAGAATGGTGGAGGATTATATGAGTAACCGCATCCAAGTAGGCATGTTAGACAGTCCGTATGTATACTGGCAGGAAAAAGAGGCAATTTGGAGGCCCTTGCACAAACTGGCTTTATTTTACCTAAGTTGCCCCCCCTCCAGTGTGTACTCCGAAAGAGTGTTTAGTGCAGCCGCTCACCTTCTCAGCAATCTGCGTATGAGGTTACTTCCAGAAAATGTGGAGAAGATGATGTTCACCAAAATTAATTATAATCAATTCCTCTGTGGAGACATTCACCAGCAATTGCCTACAGAAAGTACAAAGGGACCTGAGATGGTGGATTCCAGTGGGGACAAATTAATAATCTGTGAGGAGGGGGATGTACACAGTGAAAGGGGTGAGGAATCAGACGATGAGGAGGAGGTGGACATCTTGCCTCTGTAGAGCCAGTTTGTGCAAGTAGAGATTGATTGCTTCTTTTTTGGTGGGGGCCCAAACCAACCAGTCATTTCAGCCACAGTCATTTGGCAGACCCTGTCACTGAAATTATGGGTTTGTTAAAGTGTGCTTGTCCTGTTTATACAACATAAGGGTGGGTGCTAGGGCAATTCCATCTTGCACCTCTTTTTTTTTATTGCCTTTTTTTTCTCCCAGTTATTAAAAGGGACCATGTGAGATGCAAATGTTAACATAATCATTAAAGAAATCCTCCAAAAATTCTATTAATGTTTATATGTATCAAATTGAGTCATGGTAGAGGTGTCAATATATGTGAGCAATTATTTTAAACCTGACCATATGTTTCACTCTTGGAAAAGGTCAGTTTATTCCTGGAAGCAGTTTTTGCAGGAGAAACTGAAGCAGGATATATTGTAGTATCATGTGCCTTTTGATCTGACACCTTGCTAAGAGCACTATGCATCTCTTAAATTCTGTCTATTGGACAGAAATATATTACATAGGACTTATCCTAAAATCAAGCATGGTCACCAAAATGTACTGATCCAAATGTAAGATATGACAAAGTCAAAAAGGAACTTGATCTACAAGTAAGTGACATGTCCATGACACTCCCATAAGACACCCATGAGACAGCCCATTTTTACGCATATTACTAGCCACCACCCAGTCACCCAGTGGTGCCCTATACATTGCCTGAACTGTTTTATGCATGTGTGCCTGCATTAGACTTCCATATGTTGAGACACATGCATAGTGACTTTTTAGAGGTTTTCATGCTTGCACAATTCCAAACAAATTGCTCAACTATGTGGACATTGGCATTGTGTCTGGATTGTGTGTGACTCTAAATCAGGTTCTTAAAGTGTATGTCATGAGCAAACGTCCATTACAAAGGATGCTTACTGTTTACCAGCTATTCATGAAGAAGGGGTTTGTAGACATTACAATGTCAAACAAGGTACCCGCAATGAAAGAAGGGCATACTGCAGATCCACTGCGGACATAGGGCCTTTTTCAGAGCTGATCGCTATGGCTGAGATTGCTCTCACTGCCTTTGTTTGTTGTCTGCACACGTGCAGCAGCCGCAGTGCGCATGTGCAGGCTATTATGATGCGATCGCATCATGGAAGGATGCGTTCGCATCATGATTCAGGAGAAAATGCAGGATTTTTCGAGGGGTGTTTCTGTATTTATTTATATAATCACAGCAGTAAATCAAGGCAGCACTTACATATACAGTATATATTAGAGATGAGCACTGGACGCTTTTCGGGTTTTGTGTTTTGTTTTTGGATCTGGATCTCCGTTCGTGTTTTGGATCTGGATTGGTTTTGCCAAAACCATCCTTTTGTGTTCTGGTTTTGGTTTTGGATCTGGATTTTTTTTTTAAAGCATAAAAACAGCTAAAATTACAGAATTATTTTTTTTGTTCCTATAGTATTATTAACCTCAATAACATTCATTTCCACTAATTTCCAGTCTATTCTGAACACCTCACACCTCACAATATTTTACCAAGCTGCAAGTCAGTGGGTCTTTCCACATTTGAAGCATACGACTGTATTATATTTGGTCAGCCAACCCAAGCCTTAAGTGCTACTTTGTTCTTCTTTATCAGATTTGAAGTGGCTGGGTGCTAGATATTCTTTCAAATTCTTAACATTTTTAAACACAACCTTGGGTTTCCTATCCAGACATATAAAGATGTTTTCATTTTGAGGATGTAATGATCCTTTTTAATTATGTTGATAATTTATTTGGGCCAAGAATTGCATTTAGATAAAAACAGGGGGGTTTGTTGACTGTTCTCTATTTAAAAAGTCTTAACTACCTGGCTCAATAAAGAAGTTCTATCCCTACCTGTTTCCATAGCTAGAGACCTTTTTAAGATATGTTCTGGACAACCTTGTTTGGAGAAACTCTTAGTCAGATATTGTGCCTGTTGATTTAATTGAAAGTAGCCAATACAATTGTATTTCAGTCTGTAGTATTGGCCTTTTGGGATGTTATTCATTCAGGGTTTATAGTGGTAGCTAGTGTAAATAAAGTAGTTATTACAATCCACCTCCTTTTTTATATGTTTTGGGGAAAATCATATTATCCTTAATCTGTAATGCTATGACAAGAAATGTATTATGTAATTTGTGATTAGTGCTCATGAAATTAAGACCGAACAAATTAGTGGTAAGGTGTTCAACAAAAGATAAACTGACCCTTTTCCAAAATATACAAAAAATCATTGATATATCTGCAATAGAGCACCAAGTCATCGTACCTACCTCTGAATGGACCTCTCCAGATGTAATGGTCCTCAAATAGTTCAGTATAGAGGTTATCAAATATCGGGGGTGAACTTGGTGCCCTTAGTAGTCCCATAACTTTGTAAAAAAAAGTATTTCTTATCAAAAGTAAAATAATTATGTGTCAAAGGTTTTTCATGCTATTTTTACTACTATTGTTCAGTTTTTTCAGACCTACTACACTATGTAGAAGCTGAATCTCATCAGTAGATCATTTCAGGTCGCTAAGTTATATTTTAATTTGCGCCTGAATATATTAGTTATATATTCTAATTTATATGAGTGCAGTTCATTAAATATTTTTGTTTTATTGCAAAAAAATGCTGCAAAATTGTTGTGTTCTTGTTTCTCCATGCTGGGATACACAGAAGTACATTATTGAAGATCTCAAAGAATTAAAGTCTCCATTATATGCTCTACACCCAAGTAATTTTAATGTAAGAATAGGAAACCTGTCATCTATTCAAAGAGGAGAGGAATTTATTATACAAGCTTCACTGGGGTGTACATACTTATCTGTAATTTACTACTAAATATATTTTTAATGTGTTTCTTAAAGAGCTTCTACAAAATTGTTGGAAAAACGGTGATACAAGGCACTGAGTGATACTCACAATTAGGGGCAAACTGGGGACAAAAACTGGCTCTGGAAACATTTCTGGAAGTGGTCTCACATGGGCCACACCAAATCAATTATAGGTGGAGCCAACCCCAAAGTAGGCAAAGTTATTACATCACTATATATGGAGACATCGGTGCACTGCCGCCATATTACAGCGCTGCAGTTAGTTAGGTATATTGCTAGACATGGGTCCCTGTCTGCAACTCCTTGGCAGCTCCAGACATTTCAGCTGGCAGAGTAAGAGCCAAGGGGTGGTTAAGAGTGAGAGCATTGGGAAGTGGTTCCTCCCTGCCCATTGAGAGGGCATCTGGCCAGGTATGGTATAGGAAGAGAAAGTTGGATGTGCTCTGGTTGGACAAGGTCCACAGGGGGTGAGGGTAAATCCCTTTACCCGAGAGCCCCCATTGCTCCCTTATTGGTCAGGTTCCAGACTGTGCACTAGAATAATACATTTTTGCTCTACTAATGGGTCATTTACTTGGCAAAACAGGACCATGGACTAGTAGCTAGCCTAGATCTCTTCAGCTGCATTCCTACAGTGGGCACTTCATGCCCAAGTCTGACATTATATACCTCATGGGGAGACTGGAGCAGGAGAAACCATGGTAACGGTTGATGACTGTGAGCGACAGAGGTTTGTGCCTGCCCAATGGGAAGAGAACCACAGATGGAGGGTAGGAGATTTGGAGCTGTGAGTGGATAGAAAGCAGTAGAGGTGAACATGTGCTGGAAGTGGGGTGCTGCAGATGGGAGAGGGAATTTGGAACTGTGTGAGAAGAGAGAGGAGAGGGGGACTTGTGTGGGAAAGGGTGGTCATGGGCACCATGTATGGGAGGGAAGTTTTGAGCTCTAAGGTGACAGAGAGCAGGAGAAGGGGAATCTGTGTGAGTGTGGGAGGCTCTCGGCACTGGGGGTTGGAGCTCTGAGGTGAGATAGCAGGAGAAGGAAATCCATGATGAGGAGGGGAGGGGGGGGGGCATGCCAACTGTTATTATTTCATAACATTCGGAGCTTTGCAGCTTTATTATGGAAGTGATATCACTGTATTTATTATAATATACATTTTATCTAAAATAATCTTTAGCTACAGAAATGTATCTGAATATTTTTATGACATTATAAACTCATATATGTTGGATACAGTGTGATTTCATAAGTAATTGATATACATACAGATGTGTCCTCTTGTATTTTTGCCGTGATGTGTATGCACAGGTGCATGCATTGTGGCACCACTACGGTGTGTACGCTCGCACCCATGTTTTACCATTAACTGTGAATGGTAAGCAGGTTTGTGCATATGGATGCTCCTGTGAATGTCTCAAGTTGCGTGTTGCAGCAATGTATAAGGACACATCTGTATGGTTTTATTAAGTAAATGGTGATAACGACTTACCACATTTTTCTATTAATTATTTTTATTAATTATTGATTATCATATTGAAGCGCTTTGTGTTTTTTCATTATTTGCTGTATTTAGGCTGGTTACCTAATAATGGGTGGCACAGAATACCACTTGCAGGCGCAAGGACACCTGCATTAGCCTTATGGAATTTTGCATTAGCAAAAGTTACTAAATCTGGCTTCCGCAGCTGCCCACAACTACAACCACATTGCGCATAACTCAGAATTAGTCTTTTTATCTGTGCAGAAAAACCTTTTGTAAGTGGGAAAGAAAATGAGATCCCAGTGTATTTCCCCAAACCATCTCAGCCAACCTTATTGAAGCAACTGGAAGATACAAAAATAAAGGTGTTGGATTTTAGAAATGCTGATTTTGCAAAAATGGGGAGATGTTTAAGTGATTCTTTGGTGGACTGGTGGAATTTGGAAGGAGTGCAGGAGAGGTGGGAAAAACTGAAGAGTGCAATACTAAGTGCAACTGATCTTTGTATCAAAAGGGTTAGGAAAAGCACCAGGAAAAGGAAGCCAGTGTGGTTCACAAAAGAAGTATCAACTAGTGTGAAAGCAAAAAAGATGGCTTTTAGGAAATACAAACAGACTCAAAATAATAATGACAAAGAGGTGTATCTTGACAGACGGAAGGATGCTAAGAAAGTGATCAGACGCGCAAAGGCAGAGGCTGAGGAAAAAATGGCCCAGTCAGTAGATAAAGGGGGCAAAACTTTTTTAAATTATATAAGTGAAAGGAGAAAATCAAATGGAGGAATAATAAGACTTAAGACAGAGAGTGAGAATTTGGTGGAGGGAGACAAGGCAATAGCAGATTACATAAATAATTATTTTTGCTCAGTATTTACTACAGAAGATGGGATGGGGCCCCAGTTAAGTTGCAAGGACATTCATAAAAATAAGGTAGATGAAAGTACATTTACAGAGGAGAAGGTCCTAACAGAACTTTCACAACTAAAAGTGGATAAATCAATGGGACCAGATGGGATACACCCAAGGATACTCAAAGAGCTAAAAGATGTGCTGGTTACACCGTTAACAGAATTATTTAACCAGTCACTAAATACAGGTGCCATTCCAGAGGACTGGAAAAGAGCAAATGTAGTTCCACTGCACAAAAGTGGAAGCAAGGAAGAAGCAAGTAACTGCAGACCAGTAAACCTTACATCAGTAGTGGGGAAAGTAATGGAAAAACTATTAAAAGAAAGAGTTGTGGAATATCTTAAATCAAACCACTTACAGGATCCAAAACAGCATGGATTTACTGGTGGTAGATCATGCCAAACAAATCTTATTGACTTTTTTGACTCTGTGACGAAAATAATAGATCAAGGGGGAGCTGTAGATGTAGCATATCTAGAATTTAGTAAGGCATTTGACACTGTCCCACATCGCAGACTGCTAAATAAACTTGAAAGTGTGGGGGTGGATTATAAAACAGTTAAATGGATAAGAACCTGGTTGCAGGATAGGAAACAGACAGTTGTAGTTAATGGAGTGCAATCTATGGAGGGAAATGTCACCAGTGGAGTACCCCAGGGATCTGTACTTGGTCCAGTTCTCTTTAATATCTTTGTTGGTGACATTGCAGATGGTATTGAAGGGAAGGTATGCCTTTTTGCAGATGATACAAAGATATCCAACAGGGTAGACACACCGGGAGGGGTAAAACAAATGATTGATGACCTAGCTAGGCTTGAGAAATGGTCAAGAATGTGGCAACTACAGTTTAATGCTAAAAAATGCAAAATCATGCACTTGGGTCTCAAAAACCCAAAGGCTAAATATAGTATCAAGGGTACTATAATGGAAACTACTGAGGAGGAAAGGGATTTAGGAGTCACTATTTCAAGTGACTTGAAGGCAGGAAAGCAATGCAACAAAGCAATAAGAAAGGCAAGTCAGATGCTTGGTTGCATAGGGAGAGGAATCAGTAGCAGGAAAAAAAAAGTGATAATGCCACTGTATAGGTCATTGGTGCTGCCCCATCTGGAATACTGGGTCCAGTTCTGGAGACCATATCTCCAGAAGGATATAAATACAGTAGAGAGTGTGCAAAGAAGGGCAACTAAAATGGTGCATGGCCTACATCACAAAACGTTCACGGGAAGTCTAAAAGATCTTAACATGTATAGTTTGGAGGAGAGAAGGGAAAGGGGAGACATGATAGAAACTTTCAAATATATCAAGGGTCTTAACAAAGTTCAGGAGGGAAACATTCTTCAAAGGAAGAGAAGTATTAGAACTCGAGGACATACACTGAGACTGGAGGGGGGGAGGTTCAGGGGAAATTTAAGGAAAAATTACTTCACAGAAAGGGTAGTGGATAAGTGGAATAGTCTCCCATCAGAGGTGGTAGAGGCTAAGACTGTAGAGCAATTTAAACATGCTTGGAATAGGCATATGAATATCCTTACAAAGAATTAAGGTTCAAAAAGGGTTGAGATTACCTAAAGGATAAAAAAAGGGCAGACTAAATGGGCCAAGTGGTTCTTATGTGCCGTCAAATTCTATGTTTCTATGTTTCTATACAATGAAATTGCCAACTGTGACACCATAAACATTGTGTGGCAGTTGCTGAAGAGATAAATGAAGGTAGACTAAGGGGCATATTCACTAAAGGTCAGTCTGAGGTCATTTTTAAAACTGACCAAAACCAACCACTTTTGTTGTCATGTTTGTTTCCAAAAAATGGCTATTTATCATCTGTTGGGTTTCAGTTGAAGCTGAAACGTGAGTCATATTCTGCAGTTCTATGTGCCATTGGTTTTGATCATTCAATTCAAAACTGAGAGCAAACAAAAGATGAAAAATGAGGGCAAACTCATCCAAACATAAGAACTACAGAGATCAGAATGATCTGTGCAGGCTCCATTAGTTGTGATTACTTGGCGAGTGGTACCTGCACTCACCTTGTAGTGTTAGTAAGGAAATATATGTACTGTATATCTATGTCTTTTATTGAGACACAGTGCTCAGGCATAAAGAGTATAATGCATTCAAATAGCAAATGCTAAAATAACAGTGATTGTCAGCACACAGGTAATGGATCACAATTAGGATCAAAGTCCAGATGCTAATGACACAGACTGTGAAATATAGTAGGAATTTATAGCTGAAAGTTAGTACATAATAGTCATGAGCAAATAGGTTCCAAATGCTGGTTCCAGTAAAAGTGGTGCGTTCCTTTGTTGCACAATGGTGCTGTGATACAGTAAATGTAAGGGTCTCTGTTCTAGAGAGCCGGCGTCCCGACCCTCCAGGCACAGTACTCATCCCTCAGTTGTACGATGGTGCTGTTCCCGACACTGGCGTCTAACTCAACTTGTCAATCACCAATAAAGCCACACCCAATTATCTCTCATTGGCAAACAGGACTGATATAAGCAGCCTAGTTGAATCCACAATCATACTTGAAAAAGGCCTACGGGCTGAAACATGTTGGAGGAAGCACACACTTGGCACAAGCACGTTTACCAGTACTCACCACCTGTGGAAGATCTACAGCTTTACCCCCATCAACAAGTCTCGTCGCCGACTGGTGAGTTTGAGCGGTCGGGCAGCGCTGCTGAAGCCAACGGGAACCCAGAAGTCTTGTGAGACTTGGGATCCAGGAAGTCATGGCAGTGCCTGGAGGTCCCACAGGTCCCCACTCCGGGTGTACATTGTCATACACGCCGTTGAAGCAGGGATCCTAGACAGGACAGCAAGGAGGGACAGACTATACAGAGGCACAGCAACAAAACGGATAACACCATTTTCTGGGACCTCAGAGTTAGACTCCAGTGCCAGGAACGGCACCATCATACACCGGAGGGTACTGCACCTGGAGGGTCCGGACGCCGGCTCTCTAGAACAGAGACCCTTACATCTTCTGTATCACAGCACCTTTGTGCAACAAAGGAACACAACACTTTTACTGGAACCAGCATTTGGAACCTATATGATCATGACTATTGCATAATAACTTTCAGCTATAAATTCATACTACTTTTATTCTAATTGTGATCTATCACCTGTGTGCTGACAATCGCTGTTATTTTATAATTTGCTATTTGAATGCATTATACTCTTTATGCCTGAGCATTGTGTCTCAATAAAAGGCATAGATATACACAACGCTTATATGTCATATATTTCCTTACTAACACCAGGAGGTGAGAACAGGTACCATTCCCCCAGTAATCACCACTTACCAGAGGAGTTTGTACAACTTATTGGAACTAGCTGCCCCGAAACAGGAGACAGGACACGTTGTTGCGCTGATCATCCCACTCCCCAACATATTGTAGGCTACATTAGTTAAAAAAAAAGCAAATAAAAGGTTAATCCGTAACCAGCCTTCTATCCCTTTTTTGGGGTGGTCCACACTTTCTGAGGAATTCTTGGCCTTGGCTGACAAGTTTGCGGCTAGTTTACAGTATGGCTGGGCACCACAGGCTGTGTTCAGCCCAGTGCTGGTTATGGAAAATAGGAGTAACCCAACACAGTATTTTCACCCTCTTTTCCCATTCAAACAAGTCTGAGAGGCCAGAGTCTTGTTAATAATATGGGATGGGGACCCCACACATTTGTCTTTTTCACTTTTAACTCTTTCTGTTAATTTTAACCTAATGAAACCTGCACAGTTCATAGTGGGCTGTGCAGTACTTCTTCCAAACCCGACGTCTCAAGCAGGTCTATTGTCTGAGCCGGTTTCCCGTCATTTTGGAATATGATCTATTTTGGCATTGGGTAGAAAATAATCATATGTTTGTAATATTTGAAAAGAACATACAAGCATATCTAACCATTTGTAGCAAACTGGGTTAGTGGTGCTCCCACAAATTAAGTGATAACTACTCAGTAATAGGGGTGTGTCAGAAGCAAAAGACAAAACATATTAGTATGGGACACTTTGTGATCAAAAATATTTTTTATGAAACTTATCTTTTATTTATATACACTAAAATCGAATCAGGTTATAGCTATTAGATATGATCATAATAATAATAATAATAATAATAATAATAATAATTAAATAGTATTAAACAGTTGACTTTTCAAATTCAAATCTGCATACAGAATGAGGTAAATTATATATATATATATATATATATATATATTTATTATATAACTATATACATAAAAGTACAATCAGAAGAAGCATACAGTACTACATTGAAATCACACAATAAAGAGAAACACATAAACACTGAAATTTCTAGAATTTAAAAGGTACAAGAGAATACATTCTCCAATAACAAGCTGGCAATATAACACATAACTTACAATTAGAGATGTGCGGCTGGCACTTTTCGTGTTTTATGTTTTGGTTCTAATTCCACTTTTGTGTTTTGATTTTGGCTGGGTTTTGCCAAAACCACCCTTTCGTGTTTTGGTTTTGGTTTTGGATCTGGATGTTTTTTTTTAAAAAAAACATAAAAACTGCTAAAATCATAGAATTTAGGGGTAATTTTGAGCCTATGGTATTATTAACCTCAATAACAATCATTTCCACTCATTTCCAGTCTATTCTGAACACCTCACACCTCACTATATTGTTTTTAGGCCAAAAGGTTGCACCGAGGTCACTGGATGACTAAGCTAAGTGACCCAAGTGGGCAGCACAAATACCTGGCCCATCTAGCAGTGGCACTGCAGTGTCAGACAGGAGGGCAGATATAAAAAAAAGGCCCCTAACAGCACATGATGTAAAGAAGAAAAAAAGGTTCACCTAGGTTGCTGTAGGCCTAAGCTAAGCGACACAACCACCTGGCCCATCTAGTAGTGTCACGCAGTGGCTGAATGTCAAGAGTGGGCCGCAATTGTTCGGTCCACTGGTAGCATCTCCAGCATGCTCCAGTCACTTTAAAAAAAATCTGCAATTGGTGGACTTATACGGCATTACCCCAGGACTAATACAGCAGTACCCCTGGACTCATACGGCAGTGTCACACAGGATGGCACTTTTCAAAAACTAGGCCCCAAACAGCACTTCATGCAAAGATGTCGAAGAGGTGCAATGAGGTAGCTGTATGACTAAGCCAAGCGACAAACAATTCCAACTGGAATTATATGTCCAAATCACTGGAATTTTTTGGCAAGATCACTGTAATTAATAATTATAAATCACTGATATTAATTGGTAAAATCACTGTAAGGCTACGTCCAAATCACTGGAATAAATTGGCAAGATCACTGTAATAATTATAAATCACTGATATTAACTGGTAAAATCACTGTAATGCTATTTCCAAGTCACTGGTATAAATTGGCAAGTTCACTGTAATAATTATAAATCACTGATATTAATTGGTAAAATCACTGTAATGCTACGTCCAAATCATTGGAATTATTTTCAAGATCACTGTAATTAATAATTATAAATCACTGATATTAATTGGTAAAATCACTGTAATGCTACGTCCAAATCACTGGAATAAATTGGCAAGATCACTGTAATTATTATAAATCACTAACATTAATTGGTAAAATCACTGTAATGCTACATCCATCGTCATGTGAAGCTGAACCACTTGTCATGAACATAGGCCAGGGCCTCAGCTGTACCTTGCCACTCCGTGTCGTAAATGGCATATAGGCAAATTTACGTTTCTCCTCAGACTATTTAAATTTATTTTTTGGTTCTTTTTACTGAACTTTGGCTTTTTGGATTTTACACGCCTTCTACTATCACATTGGGCATCGGCCTTGGCAGACGACGTTGATGGCATTTTATCATCTATGTCATGGCTAGTGGCAGCAGCTTCAGCACTAGGAGTAAGTGGTTCTTCTTGATCTTTCCCTATTTTATCCTCAAAATTTTTATTCTCCATAATTTTTTGGGAGTTATATGACAACAATGTGCTACATAGGAATGACTGGAATGACTGATGAGACAGGGCACTACCACTGATCTGATGCAGCACAATAGGTTGTTGTTATAATTGTTATACTGCAGCAGTGGACATATAGCAGCAGCGTATATTGTCACTGGAATTACTGATGACACAGGACACTACCACTGGTCTGCACAACACAGTACCACTTTATACAGCTACACTGGATATATGGCAATAGAGAACACCAACACTGTGACTAGCTGGACTGATACAGCACAATACACTGACTACACTGGACTGGTCTGCACAACACAGCACCACTTATACAGCTACACTGGATATATGGCAGCAGAGAACACCAACACTGTGACTGGCTGGACTGATACAGCACAATACAATACACTGACTACACTGGACTGGTCTGCACAACACAGCACCACTTATACAGCTACACTGGATATATGGCAGCAGAGAATACCAACACTGTGACTGGCTGGACTGATACAGCACAATACAATACACTGACTACACTGGACTGGTCTGCACAACACAGCACCACTTATACAGCTACACTGGATATATGGCAGCAGAGAACACCAACACTGTGACTGGATGGACTGATACAGCACAATTCACTGACTACACTGGACTGGTCTGCACAACACAGCACCACTTATACAGCTACACTGGATATATGGCAGCAGAGAACACCAACACTGTGACTGGCTGGACTGATACAGCACAATACAATACACTGACTACACTGGACTGGTCTGCACAACAGAGCACCACTTTACAGCTACACTGAATATATGGCAGCAGAGAATACCAACACTGTGACTGCCTGGACTGATGCAGCACAATATACTGAGTGACTACACTGGACTGGACTGAGCAGCACAACACTTGCCACCCCACTTTCCCGCCCCAACACACAGACACTGAATACTGAGGACACGCCCTCTCTATACACTCTCTGAGACTGGAGTGAAAATGGCGGCGACACGCGGCTCCTGATAGGGAATCCAAATCCCGCGAGAATCCAATAGCGGGATGATGACGCTTTGCCTCGTTCGGGTTTCCGAGTCAGGCGGGAAGACCCGAGCCTGGCTCTGATCCGGACTCGGAAGGCATGTTCGGTAGGGTTCGGTTCTCTGAGAACCGAACCCGCTCATTTCTACTTACAATTGGTATAAAAGCAATTCTTTAAAAAATGGAGCAATTTAATCATTGTCATTCAAACCACATGGTGCCAAAGTAACAAGGTGATAGATCAATTTAACATCTGGAATTCTTCTTACAGTATTTCCCGGTTTCACCAATTTGATAGATATGAACACGAGGCCACTGTGATCCGAACCCTGTATAACCTGCTAATGTTTTAATTTTATATTTCACATTTTATATGTGGCCCTCCTGGGTCACTTCAATAGATAAGTTACTGAAATGCTCACATAATTCATGAACTGCCCTATAGTATACTGCTTTAAATTATTCTAAGTATGAAATGTGTGTATGGAAAATTTACATACCTGCATACATTACAATGTGTTTATTTGCAAAAGTCACAGTGAATTTTTCCTAATACTAAAATTAGTCGCTTTTACTGTAACAAGCATGGGGCTAATAAATCCTTCACACTCTTCAATTTTCTTATAAACAGTGTCTGACTTAGAGGAAAGTATGTTCCCAAACATAGGATGCTTCTCTAGAACTTTTTTAAGGTGCTCTGTATAATTTTGTGATAAGAAATAAACTCCATAATAAATATATATATATATTTTAAACTGAGTTTTAGGCTATGCTTTCAAGTAATTTAGCTCTATTCATTGATTCTGATTTTAGTTTTGTTGCTTCGATAATTCCAGCCAATAAAACTCTCAGCTGAAAGTTCATTACAGATTTCCACATTATGATATCCTTCTTGAACCTATAAAATTGAGACAATGGGCTACATTTACTAATTGGAGGATTTGAAGGCACCTGAAAACTGATGGGAACCACCTCGAATTGACAATGGGATCTATGTCAAAACCAATACAGTATTTACAAAAGGTAACTTAGACCTTCTAAACAGAACCCTTTATCGCCTCCTTTGCAGTTGAAGTGCTGCATGGATCTCAATCATCTGTGCAGGGTTCTACATATTAGTATTTTAAATAAAATGAAGACAATTAAAGATGGTACAGCTTGGCAGCCATCTTGGATGAGGGTGTTCAGGAGAAGCTCTGGCTTTTATAAGGTTTTTTTTCCATTGTTGTCTCTCACTCCATCTTGGAGAGTTTCTTTTGGAGAATGAAACTCTTCCCTTGTCACTCTCGGACAGTGAGGGACCATTTTTTTAATTTTTTTATACCTGTCTGGATGACACTCAGTCTTGAGCCTGCCATGCCGACTGTACCTGCACCCCATCCAGCACTAAGTGATGCCCGCCAGGGGATCCCCTCTTACCTATCTCCTGGATCTGCTGGCTCAGCTGCTGTTTCCTGCCTGCGGCTCTGGGTGACCTTCTGTGCCAGTGACTGCTGCCATTCGGGAGCTTCCCGATGGCCCCAGCATGCTGCTACTGAAGAACCTTGTGACTGCCGGCAGCTCTCTGGCCCTACCGCTGTCTGCTTTTCCCAGCTCATTGGTGACAGCTTCCAGTCTCCACACCACTGCACACTCATCCTGCAGGGCCCTGCTATTCCTCCAAAAGCTCCCTCTGCTACATTGTTACACTGACAGGAGTAAACCTGGACTATACAGTTCACTTGCCATCAAAAGCCTTGTGGATGAACCTGGTGCCCTGCAGGGTCTCCATATTATCATCTCTACCACTACCCTAATACAGTCGGAACCCAATTTCCTCTTAAAGTGGGCTGTTGGAGCCCCTTCACTGCCAGACAGATAAATATAATTTCTTATTATAACAGTGAGCCCATACATTTTACAAGCTTTTTCATCTTATAGCTGGTTACAGCCTCATACAAAATTGAATTGGAATCGGAGCAACATCTATTGGCTCCTTTGCACAACTACCTGCATTTACATGCACATCCAACAAGCTTGCTTCTATTTTTAGTGAAAGGCTGCTGATCCTACAAGCTAGCTCTCATTGTTAATGCAAACCTACACATTCTATAAATGTGCCTATATTGTCAGAGAGAGCCTGCACAATCTCCAAACTGCAGATCTAATTCACTTGATACTCTGAGTCCTAATGTGGAGCCAGTGTGTAATTTGGTGGCTACCTGGCAGAATTGCTTATATTTTCACTAATATGTTTAGCACTTAGCTGCTCAATAGTGATATTGTAAGGATGTGATCTTCATAACTCATGCTGGTTTCTTGACCGAATTCTGCCATGCTCCACTAAGTCCACCAATCATCCTGGTTTCCAGTTATTTACTTTGTCATGTATTACTGACCCATTTTCCTTTACTTGCTACAAGTTGTTCCTAACTACCTCAGTAATGTCTCAGAAGACTAAGAAATTTTAATCTGCCTCAGCTAATTTCTTTGTGAACAAATCAAAATGCTCATTGGATTTGTCTTCCCAGCCTGCATCCCTAGCTTTGTCCCAAGCCTTAGAAGTGGACATTATCAGCCTACTAGAGGGCGTTCAATCCACCTGTCATCAGGAACCCTCTAAAGCTGTCACAGACTTTAAAATGGAGCTTGTCTCCCTAGCTTCTCTGTCAGTTGCCCTTGAAACAAAAACAGATACCTTTGTCAATCCCAAGGTCACTTTGATATAGAATTAGCATGCCTTCATGATGAAATTGAATCTCTGAAATAAAAACAGGAGGTCAAGAAAACTGCTCTTGATTCAATAATAAATTGCTCCTGGTGCAAGAAAATTGCTCTCAATGAAAATTTATCTCAATCTGTAATGTATCTGAATCAGTATTGAGCTCATCACTCCCCTACTTTGTAAAAGATCTTTTTAAACATGTGACTCCAGATCATTCTGACTAGGATTGCCTTCATAGAGCCCTCAAAGCCAAACCTATATCCTCTCAGTTTCCCTGAGATATCATTGTTCGCCTGCATTATTACAGATCAAAAGAAAAAATGTTCTTGGTGTACGTGGGATACTCCTACTACTTCTTTCTAAGCCAAGCAGCTCCAAATTTTCCAAGAGTTAGCTCCTTCTATAATCCAAAAATGTAGAGATTTTCAACCTATATCAAAGATATTGTGACAACACCATATCCGTTATAGACTGGGAGTACAGGTGGGAAAACGACGGCACAGCTATAACATTATTTAAAAATAATACAGGGTATAAAGCTTTTCACTGTTAGTTGCAACTTCTGGGAGATCACTTCCGGGTCATAGTGTATTTAAACCCTCCAGTGCACATATCACTCCACCTTGAGAAAGACACCATTGAGCTGTCAAAACATGTTGGAGGATTGAAAGGGGAGAGATTTGTAGCCCACCAGCTTGACATAGAAGGAGATAAACGGCAGTGCATACCCAGTTTCCATCTGCATCCCTTGATTATTATATGAATTGTCATCTAAAATCTGGTATGGAGGCATTTTATACCACCTTATTTTATGTATAATAAAATGTGTTTTGTAATGCTACACCATGAGAGCATTTATCTTGTTTTATTCTATGGTCTGAGGAACAATGAAAGATACCTTGATGTGCTTCCAACCCTTTATTCTGATGTAAGCTTACATGTAAGCATCTGTGTTATTCTACATACTGTACCATTGCTGCCAGGTAAATGGGTGGGGGGGTGGCAGCAGTGGGCCTGGACACCTGCTAGGCCCCTCCAACAAGCCCGGTCAAGGTAATTAACATACATGTGTCAGAATATTAATAGCATCTAAATACAATATGCAATGGGTGCTTGTGCACGTGTTTTGAAGTGAGATAGGGAAGTAATAAAATGTTAATATGGAGTTACAGTATTCCAGGTATAGCTGCAGACATTGTTGATCAGGGATATTTGCAAAATATAGAAAAGATACCGGAAACTGATCATTTTGATGATGTTGGAAAGCTAGCACAGCAGGATTACTGGTCTTCTGAATGTTTAGAAACGGAAGTCAGAAGCATTGACAACTATATGTTCATTACTGAGATCAAAAGAGAAAATTCAGGAGCAGGAGAAGGAGAAAAGGAGCCAGCATTCCATACAGTAACACAAGACAGATTGCTAGTGAGAAGGTAGCAGGCAATAGAGGGAGGGGTGAGCAACATTCCAACACCCTATTGTTTAAGAGGTTTTTAATTTTAAAAATGGCAAAATGTACTCACACCTCAGATTTTACACTATTTTCAGTAATTACTTTGATAGGTTGGCATAAAGTCTGTATAATATCTTAAAACAACAAGCTCCTGTGATGCCATTTTAACACACATCATTCCTGACATTGTCAGTTGACTTGAGACAAAATATACAGGATGGAACATGTGGTAGTCATTTTGAGAAACAAAACAAAATAATACAATAAGAAGATTGATGATTTCTGGTTTGTTAATCCCAAGGAAAAGTTAGATGATTTACAAATCACCATCAAAAGTAGAGATGAGCGGTTTGGTTTTGACTCAAGATCTTTCTGCCAAGTTTGGATCTCAGAATGATGCAAAACATCATCTTTCATGGATAACTTGGCACTGATGTCCACAAAAGATCTGCAATGTCTAGGTCAATAGTCATTTTGTAAACCCCACAAGGTTGACATGCATTACTGTAGGTTGATGTTGATAAAAAAACAGGTTGACATGGACAAAAGGTCGACCTTTGAAAGGTCGACACTGGAAATGGTTGACATGGACAAAAGATTGACCGTGGGAAATATTGACATGACAATTGTCGACACAAAAACGATTGGCACACTTTTTTTGCATTTTTAGTGTGGATAGTTTTACTATCTGGGACCACCATTTGTAGAAACACGTACCCTCGCGGGCATGCTTCACTCACCATGCTTTGGGCACCGTGTCTTACTCTGCTCCGCTTCGCTCGACACAAGGTTACTAAAGGTTATAAATTGTACATGAATACTCAAGGATGGAAAAAGTACAAAATCATGAAAAAAAACGTGTTGACTATTGCCTTGTTGACCATTTGAACCTGTTGACCTTTTGTACATTTTGATCTTTCAGAGGTTGACCTTTTGTCCATGTCGACCTATTGTCAATGTTGACCTAATGCATGTCAACCATACAGGATCGACCTGTTGACTCTCAACATAGAAAATGTTGATCTATAGTCCGGATCCCTAATTCTGAGATCCGGACTTGGCAAGTACGACTGAACCAAAACCAAACCGCTCATCTCTGCTTAAGAGTTTGCTATATGGGATCAAATGAGATGTGAAAGAAGAAATAAGTGATCCCACATGAGGGGGTATTATTAAGTGATACAGATGTATTTATAGGGAGGAGAAGAAAGCCTCGGAGAAAGATAAATCCCCATCCAATGAGCTAATAAGTGTCATTTTTCATACACAAATACAGATAATAATTGATCTTACATATTCACAAAAATATCAAGACAAGCAGCCTATGAGAACAAATGGAGCTTCAACCAACCTTCCCAAAAAGTGTATAGTGGAAATATAATTGTCTGAAACCAGCGCTAACCCAGCTTTACATAAGATGAGGATATATATATATATATATTTGTCAACAGTGTCAAAGCTCACAAACAGTGTGGAACCCAAAGTCCATTGGAATATATAAGTCACTCAATGGTTCAGTCTCTTACTCTGTAGTTATGAAGAGCACAGTTTTTCACTGTTAATCAACAGATATCCAGCCAATCCTTTAATTTTTCTCAATAGCAGATAATGGTTTTTATAGCTTATATTCCACAACCAGTGGCGCAACACTTCTCCATATTAACTGGTATCTCAAAAGTAGAAAGAGAAAAGGTAGTAGAGCCACACCTTTTTGCAAAAAGTTGCAATTTATTCATACAGCACACTCACATTTTTATGAGTTAAAAAAGCATATGAACCACAATGAGTAGGGTCTATCTGGAGATTTTTTGTTGACGCCACAGGAATTTTTTTTCTTTTTGGCACTTGTTATTCTTGGGGTGCAGCTGACGGGGGCACGTTCACCACCACTAAGTACAGTAATATATGAACCCTCTCCAAAATACACACTCTTGGAAGAAAAATACAAATTCAATTGAATTGTGAGAAGAGACTTAAAAATGCTTTTATTTTTAACATGTGCAAATAACTGTCTATTAGGCTTTTCTTATTTTTAGGGTGAAGCTGACAGGGACAAGTCCACAACCACTAATTACAGTAATACAGTATATACTGCCTCTCTGAAACACACACTTTGTTTTCTTTGCAATTATTATTATTTTTATCAGAGGAAAAGAGGTATTTTTCTTTGTGAAAAACAAGTGCAGAATCACTTTAACAAGCATACACAATATCCATTTTGCAGAGCAGCAGTGACAGGACCCTCCTAACTCCCCCCCCCTCCCCACGGCGGGCCACTGCGGCCCGTGGGTGGGACAGCGGGACGGTCCCAAAAACGTGACTGTCCCACGAAAATTCGGACAGTTGGAAGGTATGAGGATGGCAGTTGCAGCTAGTTTGTCTGACAAACACATATACTGTGCACACTGACAGAGATACCTGCAGTCACCCTACCTACCTACTCCAGCTACCTAATACAGTATAATTCTCTCTCTGTCCTCCAAATGCTGTTTATTAAGACCAAACACAACCCACATCCTATCCCTACACTCTCCTATGTGGATTGCACCTGATCACGGGGGATTGACTCATATGTAATCCAAAACACTCAAGTTCTGAGATTTCCAGGAAAATTATGTTTTGCCTCATTTTGAGATCTGAACATGATGGGGAGACCCGAATCAGGTCTAACTTACACTCATAACCCCCAAGTTCCAGTAAGTTCAGAGTTCTCTGAATTAAACGCACACATCTCTAGTCAAAACCACAATATTCACTAAATGTCATATAGACAGAACCCATCATTGACCCCTCCATGGTTCAGAAGTGCAGCATGGATCCTAACCATCTGTGCAGGCTTCTAAATATTAATATGATATCTAAAGATACAAAAATAAATGGTGCCTATCCCCAAATTATCAACCAGAACAAGGCATAAAGCCTATCCTGGTAGTGTTAAAAATTAGTGTTGGGGGGGAGGCAAATATCATGGTGTCCCTCATTATTCCACAAAGCAGTACTGAGCTTTACCAGTCAGGGCAGGTGTCACTATGGCAGGTGCAGGTTGGACACATCAGGAGGAAATTCAGGATTTGTGGAGGGGGGGTTCCAAATATTTTATTTTAGAGCGATATTGGCCAGCCTGTGGAAGATGCATAATTAGCGTGTAACAAGCTATAGTCTTCCTCAAAGAAAGTGCAGGTTATGTAATACAGTACATTAGACATATGCATTCCCAATGACCATAGAAAGCCAATTATCAGATTATCTTTCTGGTGAGATGACTGAGCTCTCAGAATCCAAAGACACACAAATGAAGACTTAGTAGGAAAATCTACTGCCACTGGGCATGTGCAGCAGCTCCATTCTGCATGTACTGTAGTGGCCGCATGCCAGACTGTGGGAAACTGGGGTTTCTGAGCAACTGGAAACCCCCCTGTGTTTGCCTATGCACGTGGCATATCCCCCACCATAGTACCAACCAACCCTAGGTCAGTCAGTACAGGGCTGGAATCCTTATGAAAAATGGATTTAAAAACAAATGAGCTCCCCCTTCTCTAGGAACAACCATCTTTGTGCTGATAGCACTAGGGCAATTCTGAACTAGGGGAATTCATGGGCAGTGAGCGTGGGGTTACTAAATGTTTATTTACAATATTTTTTTTTTATCTACTGATGCACTAAAGGTAAAAGCTATCCTCACAATTCCCAAATGAAATGTCTGCCAGGTCATGCTGGAACTTCGAGAACCACAAGAAAAACATAATTTAAGAAAAATGTTTAAATTCAGAGAGAATAAAAAATGTTGCTGCTACAATTCTAAAAACTTTGTAATGACAACCACAAGGGCAGAGGATGTGGATGATGTAATCCCCTTTTTTTCTGCTCCCTGTAGTAACATCTAACTTATATATGGTATAAATAGCCACACAATACAAGTAATAGTCCTTCCATTATTGGGCTCCTTTGTATGCTTCTGTAAAGGTGAGCTGTGATATTATACTGTACAGTGCCACTGATACTGTACTACGGCTGTGATATTATGCTGTACAGTGCCACTGATACTGTGCTATGGCTGTGACATTATACTGCACAGTGTCACTGATACTGTGCTACGGCTGTGATATTATACTGTACAGTGTCACTGATACTGTGCTACGGCTGTGATATTACACTGAACAGTGTCACTGATACTGTGCTACGGCTGTGATATTATACTGTACAGTGTCACTGATACTGTGCTACGGCTGTGACATTATACTGCACAGTGTCACTGATACTGTGCTACGGCTGTGACATTATACTGCACAGTGTCACTGATACTGTGCTACGGCTGTGACAATATACTGCACAGTGTCACTGATACTGTGCTATGGCTGTGATCAGAGGCGTAACTAGGGTTTTTGGAGCACAGGGCAAGATTACGAATGGCGCCCCCACAACAAAAAAAGGCTACAAAGTAACTGTGTGCGCGCAAAAAAAATGGGCGTGGCCACACTCCTGAAGGGGCGTGGTTACTGAAAATGGGGCGTGCGAGTGTGGGAGGGACTGAAGGCCTGGCATGAAAGTAAAAGTAAGAGAAGCAAGAAGATTTTCCGCACCAAGATATAAATGATTATCTGTAGGGGATTGGGTTCCAATGATTGGGACAACTATGTCTCCATATATTATTAATATTTCCCTACTGGGTGCAACCCACCAATTATAAACATATGGAAAATTACAAACAAGAAAAAAGAATTGGTTTTGCATGGGTGCACTCCAGGGGATGCAAAACCAATTATTTTTTCTTGTTTGCAAATATCCATATGAAAGTAAAAGTAGTAACGCTGCCCAGCAGCAGGGAGGAGGAGGAGGCGCATGGGACAGCTAAAGATTCCAGGGAGGTGACGGAGACCTCCCACACACCAGCCCACAGGTATCGTGGGGGGCCTCCGTCACCGCATTGCGATGTTAATCGCATATATTAGTACTAGTGATGTGCACCGAAATTTTTTCGGGTTTTGTGTTTTGGTTTTGGATTCGGTTCCGAGGCCGTGTTTTGGATTCGGACGCGTTTTGGCAAAACCTCCCTGAAATTTTTTGTCGGATTCGGGTGTGTTTTGGATTCGGGTGTTTATTTACAAAAAAACCTCAAAAACAGCTTAAAACATAGAATTTGGGGGTCATTTTGATCCCATAGTATTATTAACCTCAATGACTATAATTTCCACTCATTTCCAGTCTATTCTGAACACCTCACACCTCACAATATTATTTTTAGTCCTAAAAAATTTGCACCAAGGTCACTGGATGGCTAAGCTAGGCGACCCAAGTGGCCGACACAAACACCTGGCTCATCTAGGAGTGGCACTGCAGTGTCAGACAGGATGGCACATCAAAAAAATAGTCCCCAAACAGCACATGATGGAAAGAAAAAAAGAGGTGCAATGAGGTAACTGTGTGACTAAGCTAAGCGACCCAAGTGGCCGACACAATCACCTGGCCTATCTAGGAGTGGCACTCCAGTGTCAGACAGGATGGCACTTCAAAAAAATAGTCCCTAAACAGCACATGATGCAAAGAAAAAAAGTGGCGCAATGAGGTAGTTGTGTGACTAAGCTAAGCGACCCAAGTGGCCGACACAAACACCTGGCTCATCTAGGAGTGCCATTGCAGTGTCAGACAGGATGGCACTTCAAAAAAATAGTCCCCAAACAGCACATGATGCAAAGAAAAAAAGAGGCGCAATGAGGTAACTGAGTGACTAAGCTAAGCGACCCAAGCGGCCGACACAAACACCTGGCCCATCTAGGAGTGGCACTGCAGTGCCAGACAGGATGGCACTTCAAAAAAATAGTCCCCAAACAGCACATGATGCAAAGAAAAAAAGAGGCGCAATGAGGTAGCTGAGTGATTAAGCTAAGCGACCCAAGCGGCCGACACAAATACCTGGCCCATCAAGGAGTGGCACTGCAGTGCCAGACAGGATGGCACTTCAAAAAAATAGTCCCCAAACAGCACATGATGCAAAGAAAAAAAGAGGCGCAACGAGGTAGCTGTGTGACTAAGCTAAGCGACCCAAGCGGCCGACACAAACACCTGGCCCATCTAGGAGTGGCACTGCAGTGTCAGACAGGATGGCAGATTTAAAAAATAGTCCCCAAACAGCACATGATGTAAAGAAAAAAAGAGGTGCACCAAGGTTGCTGGATGGCTAAGCTAAGCGACCCAAGTGGCCAACACAAACACCTGGCCCATCTAGGAGTGGCACTGCAGTTTCAGACAGGATGGCAGATTTAAAAAATAGTCCCCAAACAGCAAATGATGCCAAGAATAAAAGAGGTGCACCAAGGTCGCTGGATGTGTAAGCTAAGCGACACAAGTGGCCGACACAAACACCTGGCCCATCTAGGAGTGGCACTGCAGTACCAGACAGGATGGCACTTCAAAAAAATAGTCCCCAAACAGCACATGATGCAAAGAAAAATGAAAGAAAAAAGAGGTGCAAGATGGAATTGTCCTTGGGCCCTCCCACCCACCCTTATGTTGTATAAACAGGACATGCACACTTTAACAAACCCATCATTTTAGCCACAGGGTCTGCCACACGACTGTGACTGAAATAACTGGTTGGTTTGGGCCCCCAACAAAAAAGAAGCAATCAATCTCTCTTTGCACAAACTGGCTCTACAGAGGCAAGATGTCCACCTCCTCCTCTTCCTTCGACTCCTCACCCCTTTCACTGTGTACATCCCCCTCCTCACAGATTATTAATTCGTCCCCACTGGAATCCACCATCTCAGGTCCATGTGTACTTTCAGGAGGCAATTGCTGGTGAATGTCTCCACGGAGGAATTGATTATAATTCATTTTGATGAACATCATCTTCTCCACATTTTCTGGAAGTAACCTCGTACGCTGATTTCTGACAAGGTGAGCGGCTGCACTAAACACTCTTTTGGAGTACACACTGGAGGGGGAACAACATAGGTAAAATAAAGCCAGTTTCCAAATTGTCTCTTTTTCCTGCCAGTATACGTACGGACTGTCTGACGTGCCTACTTGGATGCGGTCACTCATATAATCCTCCACCATTCTTTCAATGATGACAGAATCATATGCAGTGACAGTAGACGACATGTCAGTAATCGTTGGCAGGTCCTTCAGTCCGGACCAGATGTCAGCACTCGCTCCAGACTGCCCTGCATCACTGCCAGTGGGTGGGCTCGGAATTCTTAGCCTTTTCCTCGCATCCCCAGTTGCGGGAGAATGTGAAGGAGGAGCTGTTGACGGGTCACGTTCCGCTTGACTTGACAATTTTCTCACCAGCAGGTCTTTGAACCTCTGCAGATTTGTGTCTGCCGGAAAGAGAGATACAACGTAGGTATTAAATCTATGATCGAGCACGGTGGCCAAAATTTTAGTGCTCTGATT
Organism: Pseudophryne corroboree; assembly: GCF_028390025.1. Taxonomy (NCBI): domain Eukaryota; kingdom Metazoa; phylum Chordata; class Amphibia; order Anura; family Myobatrachidae; genus Pseudophryne; species Pseudophryne corroboree. The sequence continues at coordinate 456,247,294 of NC_086450.1, read as the reverse complement.
TCAACAGATTGACCACCCATGAATCCTGGTTAAGCGAATTAAGGGCTCCATCCACAAGTCCCACATGCCTAGCGGAATGGCTCTGTTTTAGCTCCTCCTTCAATGTTTCCAGCTTCTTCTGCAAAAACCTGATAAGGGGAATGACCTGACTCAGGCTGGCAGTGTCTGAACTGACTTCACGTGTGGCAAGTTCAAAGGGTTGCAGAACCTTGCACAACGTTGAAATCATTCTCCACTGCGCTTGAGTCAGGTGCATTCCCCCTCCTTTGCCTATATCGTAGGCAGATGTATAGGCTTGAATGGCCTTTTGCTGCTCCTCCATCCTCTAAAGCATATAGAGGGTTGAATTCCACCTCGTTACCACCTCTTGCTTCAGATGATGGCCGGGCAGGTTCAGGACTGTTTTCTGGTGCTCCAGTCTTCGGCACGCGGTGGCTGAATGCCGAAAGTGGCCTGCAATTCTTCGGGCCACCGACAGCATCTATTGCATGCGCCTGTCATTTTTTAAATAATTCTGCACCACCAAATTCAATGTATGTGCAAAACATGGGACGTGCTGGAATTTGCCCACATGTAATGCACGCACAATATTGGTGGCGTTGTCCGATGTCACAAATCCCCAGGAGAGTCCAATTGGGGTAAGCCATTCTGTGATGATGTTCCTCAGTTTCTGTAAGAGGTTGTCAGCTGTGTGCCTCTTCTGGAAAGTGGTGATACAAAGCGTAGCCTGCCTAGGAACGAGTTGGTGTTTGCGATATGCTGCTACTGGTGCCGCCGCTGCTGTTCTTGCTGCAGGAGGCAATTCATCTACCCAGTGGGCTGTCACAGTCATATAGTCCTGAGTCTGCCCTGCTCTACTTGTCCACATGTCCGTGGTTAAGTGGACATTGGGTACAACTGCATTTTTTAGGACACTGGTGACTCTTTTTCTGACGTCTGTGTACATTTTTGGTATCGCTTGCCTACAGAAATGGAACCTAGATGGTATTTGGTACCGGGGACACAGTACCTCAATCAATTCTCTAGTTCTCTGTGAATTAACGGTGGATACCGGAAACACGTTTCTCACCCCCCAGGCTGCCAAGGCATGAGTTATCCGCTTTGCAGCAGGATGACTGCTGTGATGTTTCATCTTCCTCGCAAAGGACTGTTGGACAGTCAATTGCTTACTAGAAGTAATACAAGTGGTCTTCCGACTTCCCCTCTGGGATGACGATCTACTCCCAGCAGCAACAACAACAGCGCCAGCAGCAATAGGCGTTACACTCAAGGATGCATCAGAGGAATCCCAGGCAGGAGAGGACTCATCAGACCTGACAGTGACATGGCCTGCAGGTCTATTGGCTTTCCTGTGTAAGGAGGAAATTGACACTGAGGGAGTTGGTGGTGTTGTTTGCAGGAGCTTGGTTTTAAGAGGAAGGGATTTTGTTATCAGTGGACTGCTTCCGCTGTCACCCAAAGTTTTTGAACTTGTCACTGACTTCTGATGAATGCGGTCCAGGTGACATACAGTATAAGTGAGGATGTTCCTAGGTGGTTAACGTCCTTACCCCTATTTATTATAGCTTAACAAAGGTAACACATGGCTTGACACCAGTTGTCCGCATTTCTGTTGAAATAATTCCACACCGAAGAGGTGATTTTTTTTTGTATTTTGTCAATGGCCATATTCGTCCCACGGACAACAGGTTTCTCCCCAGGTGCCTGACTTAAACAAACCACCTCACCATCAGAATCCTCCTTGTCAATTTTCTCCCCAGCGCCAGCAACACCCATATCCTCATTCTCTGGTACTTCAACAGTGACATCTTCAATTTGACTATCAGGAACTGGACTGCGGGTGCTCCTTCCAGCACTTGCAGGGGGCGTGCAAATGGTGGAAGGCGCCACCTCTTCCCGTCCAGTGTTGGGAAGGTCAGGCATCGCAACTGACACAATTGGACTCTCCTTAGAGATTTGTGATATAGAAGAACGCACAGTTCTTTGTTGTGCTTTTGCCAGCTTAAGTCTTTTCATTTTTCTAGTGGGAGGATGAGTGCTTCCATCCTCATGTGAAGCTGACACACTATTCATGAGGAACATAGGAGAAGGCCTCAGCAGTTCCTTGCCACTCCGTGTCGTAAATGGCATATTGGCAAGTTTACGCTTCTCATCAGATGCTTTTAATTTAGTTTTTTGGGTCATTTTAATGAACTTTTGTTTTTTGGACTTTTCATGCTCTCTACTATGACATTGGGCATCAGCCTTGGCAGACAACGTTTATGGCATTTCATCGTCTCGGCCATGACTAGTGGCAGCAGCTTCAGCACGAGGTGGAAGTGGATCTTGATCTTTCCCTATTTTACCCTCAGCATTTTTGTTCTCCATTTTTAATGTGTGGAATTATATGCCAGTAATATATCAATAGCAATGGCCTACTACTATATATACTGCGCACAACTGAAATGCACCACAGGTATGGATGGATAGTATACTTGACGACACAGAGGTAGATAGAGCAGTGGCCTACTGTACCGTACTGCTATATATTATATACTGGTGGTCAGCAAAATTATGCACTGTCCTCCTACTATATATATACTTGGACCCCCGAGAGCGGAAAAAAGAGACACCTATAGGATGCATGTGGTTGCCAATCAAACCAACCGGGTGCTTCAATTGTGTGAAGACCAGCTGCACTACGTGTATACATATGCCCAAAAAAACATGTTCTATTACCATACCAGGGACCAATGAACAATATAATATAAAAACATTCATGAATTGTGACACAAATTATGTGATTTATCTTTTGACCTGTGGCTGTGGGGAGGACCACCAGACCCATACATACCAGATTTATGGAACACCGCAGGAATATAATAAAAAAATTCTATAAACACAGTGTCTCGAGACATTTTTCACAAACACACTCGGGGGACCCCAAGAGTTTGTCTCTCATTTGTATTGAACATGTCGCCCCCACACCTAGGGGGGTGACATGTTCAATAAGCTTTGCTGTAGAGAAGTTTATTGGATACTCACATTTGGTTCCTTGTACCCGGATGGGTTTAATGAAAGCATAGAACTAAACACAATACAATAATACTTTTTGAAATTATGAGGTATCCAGAACTCTTGGTACTATGTAGGTTCTTTCAAGTACAGTGGGAATGCGCATCTGGTGAACATTTGCATATGTGTACGCAATTGATTGTTTAATTGGCAACCACATGCATCCTATAGGTGTCTCTTTTTTCCGCTCTCGGGGGTCCAAATATGTTGGAGCTAGTATGGTTTTGAGGGACTTGTTTTTCTTAAATATCACCAGGGGTTTAGAGGGGAGTACTTGATTCAGGGTTCGGTCTTGTTTTAAAACTCTATAATTTTTGTAAATAATAGATCGTATTTCAAGAGTTGAATTATTATATTTACAAATAAAGGCTTTACCCCCCCCCCCCCCCCCCGCATATCTCGCCATTGTCAGTGTTACCATTTTTACTACTACTGGTCGTGTCTTTAATTTTTGGGATGAGCAATTCGGTTCTATCCATATCATACACCTCACTGAAAGCTTGTTGGCATAAATTCTCTGGATACTTTCTCCGTCTCAGGGAGTCCATTAGTTCTTCCGCCTGCTGCGAAAATGTATTAATATCTGAACAATTTCTTCTGAGATGCATCATCTGCCCCTTGGGGATGTTACGTTTCCAAGGGGCATGGTGTGCGCTCTCAAAGTGTAAATACGAAAATGTGCTCACTGATTTGGTGTAATTAGATGTAATAATTTGGTTGTCTCTAATTTCAAGGGTCACATCCAGGAAGTCTATGCCCTCCCTACTGTGCTCAAAAGTGAATGATAAATTATAAGTGTTGTGATTAAGATAGGAAACAAAAGAAGAAATACTAGATAGATCCCCATCCCAAATAATAAAAAGGTCATCAATGTAACGGCCATAGAAGACCAGGTTACCCCCCCAGTCGCTTCCCCACACAAGTGAGTGGATGGATAGTATACTTGACGACACAGAGGTAGGTAGAGCAGTGGCCTACTGTACCGTACTGCTATATATTATATACTGGTTGTCAGCAAACTGTGCAAAACTTAAATGTACCACAGGTATGGATGGATAGTATACTTGACGACACAGAGGTAGGTAGAGCAGTGGCCTACTGTACCGTACTACTATATATTATATACTGGTGGTCAGCAAACTGTGCAAAATATAAATGCACCACAGGTATGGATGGATAGTATACTTGACGACACAGAGGTAGGTAGAGCAGTGGTCTACTGTACCCTACTGCTATATATTATAAACTGGTGGTCAGCAAACTGTGCAAAACTGAAATGCACCACAGGTATGGATGGGATAGTATACTTGATGACACAGAGGTAGAGCAGTGGACTACTGTACCGTACTGCTATATATATAGTTATACTGGTGGTCAGCAAAATTCTGCACTCTCCTCCTACTATACACTACAATGCAGCACAGATATGGAACGTTTTTCAGGCAGAGAACGTATAATACTGGTGGTCACTGGTCAGCAATACTCTGCACTGTCCTCCTACTATATAATACTGCTGGTTCCCAGTCCCCACAATAAAGCAATTAGCACACTGAGCACAGATATTTGCAGCACACTGAGCACAGATATGGAGCGTTTTTCAGGCAGAGAACGTAGATATTTGCACTTGCAGCACACTGGGCACAGATATTTGCAGCACACTGAGCACAGATATTTGCAGCACAATTTGCAGCACACTGAACATAGAACTGAGAGGACGCCAGCCACGTCCTCTCACGATAATTTCCAATGCACGAGTGAAAAATGGCGGCGACGCGCGGCTCCTTATATAGAATATGAATCTCGCGAGAATCCGACCACGGGATGATGACGTTCGGGCGCACTCAGGTTAACCGAGCAAGGTGGGAGGATCCGAGTCTGCTCGGAACCGTGTAAAAAAAGGTGAAGTTCGTGGGGTTCGGATCCAGACGAACCGAACCTGCTCATCACTAGTTAGTACATATGCGATTAACATCACTACAAGGGGCGCGATGTATGTTATTACACCCCACCCTGTGTCTCGTAGTGTCCTCCTCCCCCCTTCAGTGTGTGTGTGTGTGTGTGTGTGTGTGTGTTATTTTACCCCCCCCCCCCCGCATACCTTCAGCTCGGAGCCGGGCAGGGAGCCAGGGAGCCAGGGAGCCGGGGAGCCTGCAAGTCCGGACGGAGCAGGGGTGGCCAAGCAGCGGGGAGCTCAGTCACACTCCCTCCCAGCAGCAGGTGAATTGATGCTGCTGCTGCTGCTCAATCGCCGCCGAGCACCACGACGTGCGGGTCTAGCCCGGCGGCGCAGTGGGGAGAGAGGACAGCAGCTATACAGGCAGCAGCACAATGACGGCGGCGGCGGGCAATGGGCGAGGTAACTAAGGGGGGCCGAGCAGGTACAATGCCTTGGCTGTCTGCGCCCCCTTCTTCTGGACCTCCCACGGCGCCCTGCTCGATCCCCCTTAGTTACGCCTCTGGCTGTGATATCATATAAATGTACATTCTGGTTACATCAGATCTGATCGATGCCCTGTTGGAAAAAATAGCAAAAACATACAGAGAGAAGCACCATATATATCAGTAGAGCAGGTACCCATCATACTGACCAGTAGCATAGGCCACCGACAACCAGCAAATAATATGTAGTTAATTTTCAGGGTTATACTGTGTACATTTTTGCCCCTTTGTATACACATGTTATATAGAGCCTGATGTTAGGGACAGCTTTGTGTAATGTCACTCACAGTGTGACAATGAATGGTCTTCAGTATGCCGGCTGTCGGGATCCCGGCGCACAGTATACCGGCGCCGGAATCCCGACAGCCGGCATACCGACACTTATTCTCCCTCGTGGGGTCCACGACTCCCCTGGAGGGAGAATAAAATAGCGTGGCGAGCGTAGCGAGCGCAGCGAGCCCGCAAGGGGCTCATTTGCGCTCGCCACACTGTCGGTATGCCGGCGTTCGGGCTCCCGGCACCGGTATGCTGGTCGCCAGGAGCCTGACCGCCGGCATACCATACTACACCCGTGACAATGACAAGTTGCTAATCACAACTAAGTGTAATCGTTCAACATTTTTGCTTTTTTGTCCGCATAAGCCAAAAACTGACATTTAATATTTTAAAAAGAAAGCCCCATTTCTTTGTTTGTCATTTTCAATCTTAAAGACTGTGTTAGTGTAATCTCTGCAGTCACTGCACTCAGATCTGTATCTCAGGAGGAATTGCTCAGAGCATAGGCTCAGCACAGTAACAAAATGGCGGTCATTCCGAGTTGTTCGCTCGTTATTTTTTTCCGCTACGGAGCGATTAGTCGCAGTGCGCCTGCTCCAAGTAAATTTGCACAAAAGTTTGGTATTTTACTCCCGGCATTACGAGGTTTTTTCAACGTTCTGCTGATCGTAGTGTGATTGACAGGAAGTGGGTGTTTCTGGGCAGAAACTGGCCGTTTTATGGGAGTGTGCGGAAAAACGCAGGCGTTTCAGGGCAAAACGCGGGAGTGTCTGGAGAAACGGGGGAGTGGCTGGGCGAACGCTGGGTGTGTTTGTGACGTCAAACCAGGAACATAAAGGACTGAACTGATCGCACTGGAAGAATAAGTCTCGAGCTACTCAGAAACTGCTAAGAATTTTCTATTCGCAATTCTGCTAATCTTTCGTTCGCAATTCTGCTATGCAAAGATACACTCCCAGTAGGTGGCGGCTTAGCATGTGCAATGCTGCTAAAAGCAGCTA